>NC_055958.1:4649002-4969002 GCF_018492685.1 Alosa sapidissima | reverse complement strand
GCTTCCCCCTGCTTGTTTTCTGTATTGCGGCATGCACCAAAAAAAAACAAATTGCATCCTGAGGATCCTCTGTTTGAGTCCGTCTCTGACTGCACCCATGTGCTCCGCTGCAGTAGCCAGGAGTCGAGTCCGTCCTCCATGGTCTACGTGCCCCAGGATGTGGTGCGCGCCCGGGAGCTCATCCCTCAGATCAACACGCTCAAGACCCAGGTCAGCTACTACGTGGAACGGCTGTCCCGATCGGCCAAAGACCGCTCGGCCAACGCGCTGGAGAGGACCTTGGCCATTCTCACAGAGAAGGTACGATGGCTCAGAAAGCATCACATTTTAAATGTAGTAGATGCACAGTAAAGGCATTACAATCTACAGAACCCTCCCTGTACAGGATCTAAACTGATAGAGTTTTGAACCATTTGAAAGTAACTGGACTTGAGGAGGTAAATGTTGGCAGACTTGGTTAGGATTATAACTGGACTTGAGGAGGTAAATGTTGGCAGACTTGGTTAGGATTATAACTGGACTTGAGGAGGTAAACACGAGCCCTGTGATGATTCTCCATGGTATGTTGGCAGACGAGACAGCTGGTGATGGTGTGCAACAACAAGCTGCTGGCCTTGGCCATCCATGCCCTGAACACCGCACGGCCTGATTTCATCGCCTCTCGCGGCTCGCCGTCCCACAGCCCTGACCCCGAGCGTGTGGTCGTACGGAACAACCAGGGCTCTCCCCACGCCAAGTGGAGCGGCCGCAGCAGCCGGGCCTCGCTGTATGTGGACTGGCACGAGGAGGAGTGGGTAAGAGTGGCACAATGAGGAGCGGGTAAGACGAGGAGACTGGGTACGATGAGGAGGAGGGGGTAAGACTGGCATGAGGAGGAGAGGGTAAGACCAGAAGGAGGGGGTAAGAGTGGCATGAGGAGGAGGGGGTAAGAGTGGCATGAGGAGGAGGGGGTAAGACTGACATGAGGAGGAGGGGGTAAGACTGGCATGAGGAGCGGTAAGACTGGCATGAGGAGTAGGGGGAAAAACTGGCACGAGGAGGAGGGGGTAAGACTGGCATGAGGAGGAGGGGGTAAGATTCGCTAATGCAACTTGCTCAGGCAAGTGGTAATGACACCTCAGAGCATTTTCAACCAGTTCATCAGGAGGCAGGTTGGCAGTTTTATAATAGACCATGTACTATTTATTTCTATTTTCAATTTATCTCATTCCCACTGTCTCTCTGTACACGTCTCATTGAAATGCAAATAACAAATCTGAGAGTATTAATATTGCCAAAGCATCCAAAGTAGATTATGTAACAGCAAGTTACAAATCAATAAATCAATCTCTCTCTCTCTCTCTCAGGAGAAGGTGTGGCTGAATGTGGAGAAGAGTCTGGAGTGTGTGGTCCAGCAGGTGCAGCGTATTCTGCACAAGGACCGGATGGCCAGCGACAGCAGCGTTGAAGACGTCTTTGAGTTGGACCAGCCCTCCACAGCCAGCAAGAAAGGTAGCTACGGCAACATGCACAATGACCCGTACAAGACCTCTTCCCCTTCTCACCAACCTTGTGATCACTACGCTTATCAAACCCTCCAATGCCCTGTGCACACTTCATCATGCCCCATCAATATCTCTGTAGGCTTACATCTTAGATCAGCCTTACATTGAAATTAATTACACAGCAAGCCTCTAATTATTAGTTGGAATATAACGTAATGTAATTAGATGTAATAAGATGAACTACTTGAATGTAATATCGACACATAGCCTACAAATGTCCTTCATTTACAATCATTTAGCTTTGTATATCACATAGGACAGACAGCATGAACGATGAGTGGGTCAATTATTTTGGCTCTCTTGTAGAACTATCTGTTACACTTACAGTAGCAGCACGTTAGGTGCCATTAATGTTCCATTAGGCATATACTGTACTGTACCTTATCCTTCTCTCATACCAACACAGCACTTACAGTACAATCAACCCAGCACTTACAGTACAATCAACCCAGCACTTAGGCGGGGATCACAGTGACCAACGGCAAGCGGTATGAACTTGGTTCAACTTTATGCGTATTCACTTGTCAGTTTAGGCAAACCGTTTGTGTTACTTACAGTAGGAACGAGATAGAACTTGTAATGGTCTGAGCATTGCGTTACGCTTGCCACTGCCGCCTGCTGCTTGCCGCTGGCCAATGTGGTCCCCAGCCTTGCAGGGCAATCTGCAGTGTTCACTGTGCAAGTTCATCAGTAGTCACTGGACCCTTAGGACTGCCTCATGTGCATGTGTGCGCACTCTCACCCAGCTGAGACATGCAGGCATGTGTGTCCACTCAGCACTCGGCCCAGTCGTCGGCCACGTGCTCGCCTAACCGCATTCTCACTTCCCTCTGTCCAGATGGCAGCCCCAGTGTTGAGGGATCCTCCCCAGGTATAACACATGTGCCCATGTGTCTCTGTGTATGTGTTTGTGTTTGTGTGTGTTTGTTTGTTTTTGTGTGTCTGTGTGTTGTGTGTGTGTGTGTGTGTATTTGCTTGCAGCTCTGAATTTAAGCAGAGTGTGAACATCTGTGCTTGCATTCTCTCTCTGTGTGTGTTTGTGTGTGTGTGTGTGTGTGTGTGTCCCTCCCCGCAGTGTGTCTTTACGTTTCTGTATTTTGTCCATACATGAGGAAACCAAAGGCTTTTACAAATCCTCCCGCATAGTTCATAAGCTCCCTGATGAGCTGCTTCTATGGATGCATAACTTCTCACCTGGCTTCACTCAGCTATCAACATCTTCATATTGTCCATTACAGTTTGGTGTACATGTCCAGACAGTGTTTCTCACAAAAACTGAAACTATCAATTCATCTCCAGTCACTTGTACTGACTTTTCTCAGTTAAATCGCCCTTACTATGAAGTGGGCAAATCGGGCCAGTGATTCTTTTCACTCTGCCCACCACTGCTTCCTGACTCTGTCCACTAGGGGGAGCGAAGTCTCCGTCAAAAGGAACACCTTTTACTGCTCTCTTCATAGCTGATCACATGACAGGATCAACCACTTTGTGATCGCTTTTCTTATGTATATATGTTTGTGTTTGTGTAAACATACTAAATTCCTATATTTTTATGTTTATTGCATTTGGCAAACACTTTTGTCCAAAACGACTTACAGTATATGAACACTATAGTTAAAAGTAATAGTTTCAGATAAAGTCTAAAAGCTTACATTAAGCATAATAATAATATTGATAACAATATCAAATATCATCAATGGAAATATTGAGTTTTCATAGCAAAAACCAAGAACATACAAACCATAACTGAGAGGATTAATTAATTAAGTGCAAGGTGAACAGGTGAACTCACAAGGTGA
This sequence comes from Alosa sapidissima, assembly GCF_018492685.1. Taxonomy (NCBI): domain Eukaryota; kingdom Metazoa; phylum Chordata; class Actinopteri; order Clupeiformes; family Clupeidae; genus Alosa; species Alosa sapidissima. The sequence goes on along the minus strand of NC_055958.1, from coordinate 4,965,659 downwards.
GTCTTAAAACATGCCTTGAAAGTCCTAAAACTATCACATGAACATAAAACATTAGGGGTGATTGCAGTGTAGGAGCCGGGTTTGCATGCTATTGCCTAGAAAAGTTGTGAGTTTGATTCCCAGCTGCCACCATTGTACCCTTGAGCAAGGCACTTAACCTTGAGTCGGTCCAGGGAGTCTGGCCCAGCAATTAATTGACATCTGTAAGTCGCTTTGGATAAAAGTGTCATTCATATAAATTAGGATAAAATAAAGTCATTCCTGCAAGGAGGAATCACTGAGGAAAAGATTCTTGACTGTGACCTCTTAGCTTTAATGGATGGTCGACACAGCATACGCTCATCAGAGGAACGCAGTGGTTGAGAGGGGAGGTAGAGCTGACTCCTTATGTATTGGTCTTTGTGTCTGTGTTTGTGCTAACATACTCAGTTGGTATATGAGCCTGTTTGATCCTACCCTATACATACAATATATATATATATATATATATATATATATATATATATATATATATATATATATGTGTTTCATGTTCCAACACCCTCCCCCATCTTGGGTCATGTGGTTTTAGTGAAGATGGTCTAATCTCATATGACTCGTCCACAGGAGAGTGGAGCGAGGCTCTGTACCCAGTTTTGACCACGCTCAACGAGTGTGTGGCCATGATGAGTGACAAGGCCAAGAAGTCCATGGTGTTCCTGCTCATGCAGGACAGCGCCTCCACCATCGGCATGAGTCTGGCCCTACAGTACCGCAGAGATGTGGTCTTCTGCCAAACAGTGAGTGGAATACACTCACATACATATAGACACGCACGGACGCACGCACGCACACACACACACAAACCCATCAATGATTTCTCTGTTCACAGTTAACTGCCTTGATCTGTGGGTTCACTGCCAAGCTGAGGAGTTCTCTCCATGACAACGGCTTCCTGAAACAGCTGCATACTATTGGGCTGTTAGTCCAGTTTGAGGGTCTTCTCAGCACCTATGGTATGTACTCGTTCTCTGTTTGAATATGCATTCTGCTTTTGGTCAGTATGTCCTGTTTATATTAATTAACATATGACCTCATATAATATTTTACAGGCCTACTATAGCTATGTTTTTCTGTACTATACTATGCTTGAATCACAGGTGAAGAGCTGTCTATGCTGGAAGACATGAGTATTGGTGTCATGGACCTAAGAAACGTCACCTTCAAGGTTACCCAGGCAACCACTGTCTTCGCCCCCGACATTCAGCCCGTCATCACAGGAAACAGGGATGGCTTCAACGTGCGTGTGCAGCTTCCAGCCGTGCTGTTTGATGCGTTGCCACGGGAGATTCAGAATGGGATGTTGCTGCGCGTTCAGCCAGTGATGTTCAATATAGGCATCAATGAGCAGCAGACCCTGGCAGAGAAGTGAGTGAGGCATAAAACAAAAGAGAACATGAAGATGTTTTCTTTTGTTAAAAAAAGTGAAATTGATGTATAACAGAAATAAGCCTGTTAATCCTGTTAGTGGCATTCTTCTTTCTTGTCAAAGGTTTGGAGACACGTCCCTGCAGGAAGTTGTGAATTTGGAGAGTCTGGTGCGGCTGAACTCCTACTATGACCAGTTCAAAGAGGTCCTTCCTGAAGACTGTAAGGCTGAGGCTGTTCATAACCGTGTCACCATTTCCACCATTATTATTTGGTCTACAAATGGATGCTTTTCTCTCCATTCAAAACTCCCTCTTAATGTCTCCAGGTCTACCTCGGTCTCAGAGTCAGAACTGTGTGCCTGAGTTACTCAAATTCCTGAGCCAGAATATTCACGCCAGGAAGAGCAAGAATGTGGACATCCTTTGGCAGGCTGCAGAGGTGACATTCCTTCCACTGCCTCTTTATCTAATCCTGCAGTCTTTGTCTCCTGCAGTCTTGCACATAACATATCCCTGTGCCTTCTATGTCCATTATTATCCGGATCTTCACAATGCTAGTAGTATGCTCCATTGACTTGGGAGTGGGATTTCCCAACGTTCTACCGTCAATTATATTCATGTAACTAGATGTACCGCATAGCGGTACAAAATATGACCGCCGCTCAGTCCTGTACATCCGTTCCGCGAACATAAATCACACTAATCAATTTGTCTCATCTTCTATTCCATCCCCCACTCTTGAAACTTTTGTGTATGCTTGTTTGGCATGCCTGTGTGTGTGTGTGTGCGGGCCGCACAGCAAGTAGCCTACTGGCGCTGCGAAGGTGAATAGATTTGTAGCACTAGCCAAAAAATTTGTAGCATTATTATAAAACCTTTAAAATCTCTAAACAATCACAAGTAGGGCAGTTCATCACAGTTCATCCATTGCAACTGGACTGATGAAAGGTCATGTACAGTACACCTGTAGGCTACATTGTATTTGGGGAAAGCAGAAGGTATCAGTTTTACATTTATTTATTTATTTATTTATTTATTTATTTATTTATTTATTCATTCAGACTTGTAACCGGCGGTTTGCCGGTTCGAACCCCGACCAGTAGGCACGGCTGAAGTGCCCTTGAGCAAGGCACCTAACCCCTCACTGCTCCCCGAGCGCCGCTGTTGTTGCAGGCAGCTCACTGTGCCGGGATTAGTGTGTGCTTCACCTCACTGTCTGTTCACTGTGTGCTGAGTGTGTTTCACTAATTCACAAATTGGGATAAATGCAGAGACCAAATTTCCATCACGGGATCAAAAGAGTGTATATACGTATACTATACTTATAGTTTTCAACAGCTATCAAGAAGAGAGGTCATGCCATGGATTTTTGTGAATGTTTCTTCTTCTACATATGCAAGATTTTAGTCATCTTTAGTTCATATGATATTCAACTTTATTGTCAATGCACAAATGAAATACCAATAGTCTAAAACGAAATGCAGTTTTACATCTAACCAGTGGTACAAATAACTGACATGTCCAAAAGGCCCTTCTTGAAATGCGTCGCTAGACTGTTCACATTTTAACGGGCCAAGTTGAGAGCTAAGTCCGTTATTGTTTGTGGGAAAAATACTGATTTCCACATTGCAACTACTGAATCTATGGTCAGGGACCACCAGCAATGTCATCAAAGACCACAAGTGGGCCGCAGACCACTGGTTGAAAACACCTGGCTTACAGTATCAAGCGGACTTAAGCTGCCACCTCTTGGCGAAAAGTTGTAATACATTTCACCCAGCTGCGTGAATAACAGAAAGCGCGAATTAAGTGGTCACTTCTAAATGGGACCCACTGTACAGTAGCTGAAGGTCTGTGGCTAAAGCAGCCATAATGAAAGTGTTATCATTGTTTGGATACTTCCCACACACACATGCTTTTTAATCGCATAGACTACAACTACCAAGCTGGAATCAAAGCACATTGATTCACCTCTCACACCCTAAACAAGCACTTCAAACAAACAAGCGTCTCAGTCTCACGCATGTATAGCCATAGGCAAAACTGTATCAGATGTAACGTTGGTAAATCATCCATCGCACAGAATGATTTTTGTAGCACGTGCAACAGCCCTGCCCTGGATACATCTCTCAAAGTGCGCTCTAAAACATTTGGTTTAAATGGAGATATGTAGCCTAGATCATCACTGGTGCGTTAATAAATCTACGTTGTGACGAGTTGACACAAATGATTCACTTTGACGAATTAATGTAGTCTAGTCAATTACGTTGTCTCAGCCCTATTACTTTACTTTGAGCCATGCTCTTCCTTAACGTTACTGAAACACCTTTGAAAATAGAGGATTGTTTGGGAATGAACGTTAGCTCAGATGCAACATTTTACAAAGCACTGACAGGGCCACCAAGGACCGTGAGCGAATTAACGGCAGAAAAACCTATTTAGCAAGCAGAAATGTCCCAGCCTGTTTAGGATACTTCATAGACAGGTTATCTTTCAGGTAGGCCTATATTTTCCATTAGAAAACCATCACGTTAGCGAACGCGTTGTGGCTAACTCACTTAACTACTGTAGGCTATGGTCACAAAAGAATGAGATGACAGTCGAAAGATAATTACAGCGCTGATATCAATTTGCTTGGTAACCACATTTATGGTTTTCTACAAATACACCAATAATGAAATTGGCCTCCATCACTCAACCAATGCTAACGGTAAGCCTAACAGTATTTTACCTAGGTCGTAGGCTATTGATACAATTTGTAAGATTATAAATGAAAATTATAAGATTAACATACCTGCAGTAAAAACCAAGCATGTCTGATAAACATTCTCAGATTTATTTTGGCTTCAAGAAGAAATGGGAATTACATGTCATGTGAAAATCATCCTACCCTTATTAGACGTTCTCTGCAGTAAACTACAGTGTTGTCCTTGTAGGAAGCGTCTATTTTCTTTCCAACCCACTTTAGATTAACTTCCAACAAAATTACGTCTCACTGCAACGATGCACCATCTGGTGGACAAACGACTACGTAATGCCAATACTGGAAATGCAGCCAAATGATGATGAATATTTGGTTTTCCTTTAATCCTACTGAATAGTATGTGCGTACCTGTGTGTGTGTGTGTGTGTGTGTATATGTGTGCACCACCACAGGCCAATGAGTGTACAGTTACTAAATGTACACATAACTTAATTTTTTTAGACCCCCCCATGGATGAAATTCTACGAAACTTGGCACACCCCCAGAGAATGTCAGGTTAATCATACACATAAAATTTGGTGCAGTTCTAAACATCTTAACTGAAGAGAGGGGCGATTAAAGCAGAATGATATTGCATTTTCATTTTTTAACGGGGGGGGGGGGGGGGGTGCAAATCACAAATGAGTAATTATGGGCTAGGTTGATATGGGCCCTTGAGACCAACATACCATAAAAAATTATTCATCCTCGGTGCCACGGTTCAGGTAGTTATTGGGCCCAGCGCGGGGGGGAGTAGCCCCCGGGGACCAAACGAAAATTTTCCGTAAAAGTCTAGTAGGGCTACATAGCCACCAAATTTCATGTGCCCCGGTGTTTCGGTGTCCCAGGTATCGTTGACCAAAATTTCAGGAAGTAGATGACTGAACAAAAACAAACAAAAAAACGCTGTGAAGTTTGAAAAAATGTGAAGTTTATTTTTCTTGTGTTGGCAAGTAGCCGAATAATAAGCTGGATAATGTATAGAACACCAGTCATTATCGGGAAAATAAGTCCCTTCAGGGCGGAGCAAGACCCCTTCGCTGTGCGTCGGGTTCCGAATCGCCCCGTCAGGACTTATTTTTTCGATAATGACCGGCATTCTATACATTATCCCCTACTTAACATAGCTGCATAATACACATTTATCACATTTCATTAAAACAATAGAATGAATTACATAAATCATTTTTATAACAAGTCATTTTTAAATTTGATCAATTATGTCTTTCTCAAACATTCTATTTCACCTAATTACTGATTTACTCTGCCCTTTAAAACTTTAGGTGTGTCGGCGTCTCAACGGCGTTCGCATGACCAGCTGTAAGAGTGCGAAAGACCGCACAGCCATGTCAGTGACACTGGAGCAGTGCACAATTCTGCAGCAGGAGCACTGCATGGCCCCGCAAGTCTTCACCCAGGCCCTCGACTGCATGCGCAGGTTAGGAGTCCACCAGAGCCTGATGGAAATAATCAGCCCACACACACACACACACACACACACACACACACACACACACACACATACACACACACAATCATTGACTGACATAATGGTTATGAAAACAGCAGAGATGTTTTTTTCAGTTCTTTGATTCAATTCAGTACTTTCCAGGGCAATATAACTAAAATTAATCATTACTATCGACGGATGGCTTTGTTTCTTGAATGTATTTTGTTCTTGGCTTTTGCTCTATTCTGCTTGATTCCTGTCTTAATTGTCCTCTTTTACCATGTCTACCCCCAGTGAGGGGTGTCGACGAGAGAACACCATGAAGAATGTGGGCAGTCGGAAATATGCCTTCAACTCTCTTCAGCTGAAGGCCTTCCCAAAGCAGTACCGGCCCCCCGAGGGCACCTATGGGAAGGTGGAGACCTGAGAGGAGAAGCGACTAGAACTCAAAGATGCCACACCCCAGTGCACTTCCCCTCCAGCTCTCTTCATTATTTCGCCCAAGTAGATTAGTGTGTTACAGAGCCATGTTGAAGTTGGATTTGCTCGACGGCAGTTGTGCTTTCCTCAGTTGAATTGTTGCAGAGTCTTGAGGTAGTGTTGGTAGAACGGCACTGGGATGTGGAGGGAGGCTCAGGCCAGGTCCTGAGGGGCCACCATGTCTGCTGGCTTGCAGATGTCACTCAGCTAAACACGATCTGGCTAAACCTTATTTTCAGCCACTGCAGGACCTCTCCTGAAGCCAAATATAGTTGGCCTTATTTGTTAGACGAGAAGTGGTGTTTTTTTCCTAGGATCACAATAAACTAGTGATGAACAGTGCCAATGATGCTTTAAGTATTGTAACTCAAAGTAATGTGTTTTTTTCCCATCTCAGTTGAAGTCTACAGACATAATGGCCCTCAGGGACCTAACTTGGTCACTCCCATAACTTAACAGAGGAGAGATTTAAAAACTTCACTACAGAAAATGAACGCCACAAAATACCTTTTGTCTTGATTGTAGAGCACAGACACAGTCAAAGTGAAAAATGTCAATCGTGGTGATTAAAGCAAAATTCCCAATATTAGTCATAGTTACAAACGCTTTATCAGGTAATAATGAATCACTCACCAAATACACCACTGTTTAATACTCACTGATGTCAAAGTATGCATAAACTGTAGCTGCCTTAAAACTGTCTTACAAATCAAACATCTCTGCACGAGCTTCTATGCCCTGCTTCGAAACAACAGATAGAATAGTGTGATCTATGTAAATAAGCAGGAGGACTATTGTAACAATGCCATTTTGTTCAGTGCAGGCACAGGTGTGAAATCTTTAGATAGCCTTTGGTTGATGTGGCACAGATCAATAGGCCACCTGTTACAAATACAATCTAGGAAGTTTTTAGAAGACAGTAGTCACAAAGTTATGTTTGATTGTGGTGTTATTATTATTGAAAATCCGAATATGGATGAATGACTTGGCACCTAGTGAAGGGAGTGTAGAGGACTCCATGCTGGTAGAAAGAGTTTCATGAACTACAGAATGCTGTTGCTCTGCCAAGCACCCTGAGTCAGATTACCTCCGGAGTCTGCTCCTACACCTGGATTGTCCAGAATGTCCAGAAAGCCACAGAAGACCAGGTCCAGGATACTTCATATTTTAAGCCCTGAAAAATACATATATACAGCATGGGTTTGATTCTACTTTAAGCGTACACATTTTCTCAAGTTAATTTCTCACTTTGCCCTGCAGCAGAAGAGTGTTGCACTGCAGAGCACAGCACCCAAAGTCTTAATTCTCCAACAGCCCTGAGTGCACGGCTATAACACAAACAACATTTCAACTCTTGGCCTGAAAGAGGTTATCTATTGTGAGCAAAGGTCACTATAGAATTTGTAATAAGATTAAATATACTTCTTTATTGAGAAAGGCCTTACATGTTTAAACACTGACGTAAAACACCAAAAAGTACAGAGAGTAAATATTTTAAAATAACAGCAAGAAGAAAGATATCCAACTGGCAATGGGAATGAGTCTTTCTTAATGCATGCAGGCTAATGGGTAGGCTTCTTCAAAACAGTCACTGGTACACTGCATTAAAGGGTTAATAAGAATTACTAGAAATACAACCTGTTTTAGATTTGATTTCCATGTGCACGCTTTATTATGTTTACATGGATTTTATATACGTAACCTCTGTTGGCTGAAATGTTATTTTCTGCAGATATCGATACAATGAAAGAATTATGACAAAAAAATATTATTTTTTTCTTTTTGACTGTTTTTTATTGTATGTTATTTTGTCATAACTTTGCTTATGTCGTCTTGCAAAACTGGTGGTATAAGCACTATGCTCTAACATGCTGTAAAGTGTGCTCTCTCACATTCATTCCTTAGTACTACTTGCAGCTATTAAAAGAAGTTAACATAAGTAATTTATTGTTATGCTTTATTCACCCATGTCACACACTCTATTTCATATTAACCAAGAAGGTTATCTGTGATTACAAAGTTCACCAGAACAAGGATGCCAGCAGAGAATGTCTAATAAGGGGAGAACCGCCAATCTCGGGAAACTTCCGGTTTCTGAACTGGTTGCAGTGAGGGCGCTCACAAATAGTGCAGAATTAATGGAGGTCTATAGAGCTCTACCCCTCAAATACACTTTTCTCGGGATATAATTTGTGCCCAGAAATTTGAATGTTGCATGCGAAAGAGGGGACAGAGAAAATACACACCGCTGAGTATTATATGTTTCACTTAGGCAGCCGTGGCCTACTGGTTACCACTTCGGACCTGTAACCGGAGGGTTGCGGTTCGAACCCCGACCAGTAGACACGGCTGAAGTGCCCTTGAGCAAGGCACCTAACCCCTCACTGCTCCCCGAGCGCCGCTGTTAGTGCAGGCAGCTCACTGCACAGGGATTAGTGTGTGCTTCACCTCACTGTGTGTTGTGTGTGTTTCACTAATTCACGGATTGGGATAAATGCAGAGACCAAATTTCCCTCACGGGATCAAAAGAGTAAATATACTTATACTACTTATACTTATTTGTTCTAAAAAGCCTTTCAAATGCGTCATATGACATTCATTAGCAGAAAGCTAGTGTGTTGTGGGCAACAACGACCCAACCTGTAAGAAATCGAAAGGACGTAAGTACTCGTTCATTCAACTTTTGACCTATAATCCATAGTGAGCTTGCAGAAACCACAATCAAATCTTCGATTTTTCAACGACAACCAGGTGAAAGAGACAAATTTAGCCGTCTAGCTCCATAGACCCCCATTGTTTTCGCACTTATTCGTGATCGCCCCTAGCGGAACTGCAACAGATTGCAGGTACAATGGAGTTAATAGGGAGTGATCCAGCTCTCCGTAAACGGACTCTGATGCCAGTAAAACAAGACAGAGTTGTAGACTATGGCAAGCCATGATTAAAGAGTAGGCCCTATATGCCTAGTGTGTAGAGCTTAAATTCCTTTTTATACATTAGGCTACACATACAATTGAATAGAGGACAACCTGAGAACAATAAGGAAACTATTCGTTTCAGATGGTTAGGCCATTTAAATGTTTTTTTTTTTTTAATGGGACAGGAACATGGTAAACATAACCACTTGCTCATATTTTCAACTCAATATCCATAACATTGCTTATTTTATTGTTCTTAAACAATTTCATTCTATTCTAGACATTTATTGTCCTCATGCATTGAAAATGGCAACATAAAAAGTGATCCACAGCTCTATACACCTGTTGGTCTGACTCTGGCCTCAGGCATTTAAACTTCAAAATGTCTTGTCACAGACACTACAGTGCACATGCGCAGACAATGGCGGCTATACTCCCAGGTTGTAGTGTGCTGAAAGGTTTCCGTTTTGCCTTGACAAGATTCTGGTAGGATCACTCAGTCTGTATACATTTAGTTGATTATACATTAGCCTACCCACGGAAATGATTGTCTGTGTTCCAAACCAATAACAATCGTGTAAAATAGGCTTTGTTTGTTAGCAGTGTTCTTTCTCCTGGAACACACATTCTTTATTTATTCACTTTATTATTTCTTGAATGAGATCATCTAGCCTACTTTTTCAGCCTAATCTCGACTCGTCCTCCATGTGATTGGCTGTCTGTCAAGAGATTGTTACATTTGTCGTCAGTCAACACAAGAAGGAGACGGGAAATCTTGAGGCATTATTCTACACAAACAGGTAGGCTATGCTGAACCGCTAATTGAGCGGACCTTTAGTTGCAACGGTGCAGAGTGCAGAGTTGTGGTAAAATGTAGCCTGCCTGCCTACATTGTTACAAATCAGTGGTTAAACAGTAGGCTAGACTATAGTTTGCTTAGCCTACGTTGCACTTCGCCTACCGCGCATTCGCCGCGGTGTGGAGATTATGGGAATGTAGACCTCCTAAAGATATACTGAAGATAAACACTGCTTTTCCAGATTTTTAATTTTTACTAGGAACGCCTTCAACACTCCAGTTGTGTCTGTCTGTCAGGGTCTATGTCCAACATGACGAAAAAGCTGCTGATTGATGTTGACTGTGGAGTGGATGATGCCCAGGCAATTATGATCGCTCTCGCCGCCCCAAATGTGCAGGTCCTCGGCATCACCTGTGTGCATGGAAATACGATTGTGGAGAACGTCTGCAAGAATGTCCTGCGTGTCCTTCAAGTTTGCGGTCGGCTAGAGGTAAATTGTGAAAGCATCAATGCGCTGAACCTATCTCAGCCCTCAATTCTCTACCTTTTCCGAAACCAAACTATTTCCAAACCGAACACACTTCTGCTGCTCTTACATAACTTGCACCACTATGCCACTTGCATACTTAGGTCAAACAGAACTACCTCAGCCATTTATTGGCCTGACTTTTGCACTATTATATTGACTGTCTACTGTATGCACAATTTCAACCCAAATTTTGCTGCTCTTATTTCTTCATTGTATGTGCCTTCTTATTTACTTTTTATATTGTTTACTTGAATGTTATGTTTGTCTGTGGACCTAATTAGTAAAATATGTCTTGTCTCCACCGTGGGATAGTGGGAAACGTAATTTCGATCTCTTTGTATGTCTTGACATGTGAAGAAATTGACAATAAAGCAGACTTTGACTTTAACTTTGACCTGATCTAAGCAGAGCATATTGCACGCACAAAGGCGTCATTCTAACTTCTAGGCAGCTTTATGAATCGTTGTTCTCTTTGTGCAATCGTTTTATGACAGGAGATTGCCACTTATCAGTAAAACTTAGTTACTCTTGATTTGCGTCTGAGGTGATGGCAAGCAGCATATAGGGGAAAGTTTAAGACATGGAGATCATTGTCTTTAGATTCTTTACAAATGTAGAGATAGACAGCTGACAAACATTTGACTGCTCATGATCCATTCACATGCCATAAAAACAACAACTACAGAAGAGTAAACAGAGGAAGTAGGCTAACTTTGTTTACCAGCACATGACTTGGTAGGCTATCTGAGCCAGAGTCTGCAAATTCAGTTAGCTTCTTGGAAATTGACAAATGAGTAGATATGTATAGAATGGACTAATATGCTTCAGTATTTTGTTGTAGACTATGAATAACAGAATACATGCTCTGAGTGATGAATTCAAAGGCACTTTTCCTGCAACAAGCTAACATTTCTCAGTAAGTCTGATTTGCCAAAGGCAGGAAAACAACAGTGTCATTCTTCGTAAAACTACAACCCATCAAATGTTGGTAATGCAATGCAGCTCATTGAGAGCCTCTTATCCCTACCTCAGTGTTGTAGCCTACCTATGTGGACTGTGTTTTTATAGCTTCAGTGGAATTTACCAAAAGGAGACAAAATGCACATGAAATATTTCTATTATATATATAATAGTGGAATATTTGTATATTTTCTTAATTTTGGGGTCACCAGAACACAGTCAGCTCTTTAAAGCGGCAGCAAGCATTGTACAAAATTCACCAAAACAAACATACTCTACAACATCTCATTTGACACTTATAAGTTTACCAACATGATAACTGGTGTTTTTTTGTAGTTGGCCATGTGTGTACTGTGAAGGCATTTGGTAAGTTTGTGTGGGGTGTTATGGCCTTGTGAACTTTGTTCTCTGATGGTGTGTTTTAGATTCCTGTGTTCAAAGGGGCCACCAAGCCCCTATTGGGAATCTCTGTCAACGCGGGACACTTTCATGGTGAAGATGGACTGGGTGACGCTCCTGACCCCAATGCTCCTGGCTTGGATCTTCTGCAGAAAGAGGGAGCTGTGGAGGCCATGATCCGAATCGTGAACGAACATCCAGGCCAGGTGAGCTGACAGATCAGATGACCGTGTCGGAACTTCACTTTCAGTTCATTAATTCATTTCACTTCACTTTCAGTTCATTAATTAATTTCACTTCCCTTTTAGTTCATTATTTATCTAAGCAATTAAGTCTTATTAAAATAGCTAAATGAAACCACAGGCAATCATATAACTCTTACCCGATAACAATTGTGACAATGTATGTACAGTATATCATCTTTTTTAAGCAATGTCTTTTTAGTTGAGTTTAGGGACTATATTTGCATATCATTCTATTATGTTCATTTCTTACCTTACTGTTACCTTACCAAATCACACAGATCTATGAGGTGTTTCCATGTATGGTAATATGAGATCTCTCTCACACAGGTGACTTTGGTTGCCACAGCCCCACTCACAAATCTGGCTTTGGCAATAAGAATTGATCCCTCAATTTCCCAAAAACTTAAAGGGCTTTACATTATGGGGGGGAACACAGAATGTAAGTCCTTGATTTACCTTCATGTTATTACTGGTGTATTTAATTTTGTTAACAATATTTCTACGTAAGAAACTCTTGTTCTCTGCTGTCCAATGTCTCAGCCTTTAATTTTTCAACAGACCTTTGGTGTCTTGAATTTGTAATGTTGGTGAGAGAGAAGCTCCATAGTGATTGATCACCACTGTGCTTTTCCCTTCAGCACGAGGTAACACAACAATCTGTGCAGAGTTCAACTTTGCCTGTGACCCTGAGGCAGCATATATAGTGCTGAACGATTACCTCTGCCCAACTTACATTGCATCCTGGGAATTCACCTGTCGCAGTAAACTCCCCTGGGCAAGTCTCTTTTATGTATTTTAAAGCCTGAATGGCTTTAACTGTTGCATGCAGCTAAAATGAAAATCCACCAAAAATATCATAACACTGCGCTCCTCTCCTGACTATCCCTCTTCCCCCTCCCTTGAACTGTTATTCTATTCCAGTGTTTCCCACAGAATTGAATTCTATTTGTGGTGGTAGGTTTGCAGAATTAACTCGAATGCAACAGTTTTTAACAAATTAGTGTAGTGTGGTTATGATTATAACCATATTTAAGCACAATTTAGTACAACCAGGAAATGTCATTGTGTGGTGGTCAGCATACCTGTCAACATCTAGCTTTCCAAAAACGGGAGATTTTTTTTGGGGGGGGGGATAGTGTTTATACCGGATCTGTGTTTGCATATTTAATACGTTTCAACACTGCATTTCGGTCGTTGCTTTTACCTTACCATTACCTTACACATGCCAGTTATGCATCCACCAGCTGCCTGCCTGTAGCCTACTTCCAAAACTCCAAAGCTGCTTGCTGTCAGATTTGGTTCCGAGGGCACAAGTTCAGTGCATCAACAACACTCAATAATAGTTTGTGATGTGTTAATCAATTAAATTCCCAACAATTTCACAACAGCTAGTTCTGGAGTAGGCCATTCAACTAGCCCGCTTGCTTACGACGAGACTCAGGCTGCGCAGTCGGCACCCGCTTACTTATTTGGGTTTTGGGTTGCCAGGTTTTAGCCTATGACAAAACGGTTGAAATTGAAACTAAGTGATCGGGTATGTGTAGGGTGTATTTCATACACAATCTGGCAACCTGAATGGATCAATGATTTTAAAATGAAGTTTGATGGCCATGCAAATTACGGGAGTTTTCCGGGAGAAATAACAAAACGGGAGGGTGCTGGGAGATGACCTTGAAATACGGGAGAAACCCGGGAAAAACGGGAGTGTTGACAGGTATGGTGGTCAGTGTTGATATTGCGGTGGGCCGCCACAAATAAGTCAATGTATGGGAAACACTATTCAATGTGAGTAGTACTTATTGCTGCACTAACAATATTCTAGTGGCACTGCACCTTGATTGCACCCTGATTGTTGTAAGGGGCTTTGGATAAAAGCGTCAGCTAAGTGACTAAATGTATGTACTTCCTCTGAGGTAGTGAATGAGCCACCTTGATTAATGCTGGTCTTGGTTCAACAGGAGTTTTGTGATGACTGGCTGGCCCAGGACACAGAGAAGGCGCGTTTCATGAAGCGCATTTTCAAGCACAGCATGGAGGCTTGCAGCAGTGAGCGGATTGAGAAGGAGCTGGTGGCGGGCCAGGGCTTCATATCTTGCGACTCCTATGCCCTGGCGGCAGCCATCGATGACAAGTTCATACTTGAAAGTGACGAAGTACCAATCACTGTGGAACTCTCTGGCAGCTACGCCCGCGGAATGATGGTATTGGACACACTGGACATACTGAAAAAGACTCACAAAGCTAAGGTCATGACGAAGGTGGACCTGGAGAAGTTCAAGCAGATGCTGATGGACTCTCTAAAATAATATGACCTTAATTTGTAGAGCCTATTATGTTTCAGATTGTGGCCTTGCAGTTTCTCTAACACAGCCAGCTCTGTCCAATGTGTATGGTTGTGGTGAAATGTGAGAACAAGCACAATTCAAGATGTCCAAGCACTTCCCATAAATTTTCAAATGGGAGCATTCCGTTCACTAGAAATAAGATAATTGAATCCTTTTGATTGCAAATAGTTATTTCATTGCATAATTTCATTGCACTAATTATGGATAACTGACCATCATGACATTCACAGTGCTGTAATTTTATCTACATTAAGAGGAACAGAGTTAATATTTTTACTGACTTTTTGATAAGGAGTTTTGCAGAACACAATAAATGTAATTTTACCATAATTTGTTCACTGCAACTTATTAAATAAACTGTATAAGGATGACAGATGACAAGAGTTATACAAAACATGATAGTTTTATTTTCTCAGTCTCACTGGCATTTAGCCTACTATTTACAATTTCGCATGACATTGCTTCAGATTGTGGCGACAACAAGCTCTTGGTCAGTAGCCCTTTCTGCCTCTGAATCGAGACCTTGTGTCCAGCTAAAACGAAAAAAGGACAGACCGTAGATCAAATGGTTTAGTAAGCCTAGTTTGCCACTGTTTCACGCCGTTGTTATGCTGCATAGAATAAAAATAACTTTATTTACTTCCCAAACGATAAATTACAACAACATCAGTGGTGTACAAGGTATGACAATATGACTACAAAAAACACCCACTGCATTTCTGAAGGGGAATTAAATTAAGAACTAATGACGTTAGTTGAACGACTCTAGTGGATCAAAATCACTTACCATCGACCTTTTGCACTCGAAGAAAGAGACTTGCAAGCCCTTACAGTGTCCTTCTTTCAAACATTCACTGGGTTTCTTTCCCTCCTGTGAAATCGATGACAACGTTATACTACAGCTAGCCAAGTCATGTAATAGTTCTCAAAGATAACCATTCTCGATTCATAAACAAACATTACTAGACAGCAACATAGCAATGGTGTAAATATGACCTTAGAAAAATACTAATTTAGCTACAAATGACACAGGTGTTGAGTGGCGCGTTACCTTTAGGACACAGTCATGCTGAAGAAGACAGGCTTTAAAATCCTCTCTAATTCCAGCGCAAGCCTTGCCGTCATCTTCTTTATCCTCGTAGTATTTGGGCATTTTGTCTAAACGGTTTGTACCAATTTGCAATTTATCTACTAAGTAGAAACATGACATAAGGGGTAACTGTTATGGAAGCTACCATGACAGCTGAGAGGGGAACCGGAAATGTTTTCTTCTTTATTCCATTATAGTAGACAAGGCTCCAGTGTAACTCATTACTGCCCCCGACGGGCAGAGTGGTATTTCATCTGCGGCACTACTTCAGGCGGGTAGCAGATCCTTTGCTCATCATGTTTTTGATTAACTGGTAATTATGACACAGGATGTGTACACTTTCTGCGTGTCACGGCCAAAAGTGTAATCATAGATGTGCTAGCCTAAGTGACCGGTCAGCGAGGGAGTCCCACCTTATCTGTTGAGGCACCACTAGCACTGCTTCAATAGGCTAGTTTTGAAGAAGATTTGTTCTCCCGGGGTTACTGAACTACCTTGGTTGATGATTTGATTTGACCAGAGAATGTCTAATAAGGGGAGAACCTAGCCTGGCGGGCCATCCTATATCATTGAAATGTATATTAATTTGCCGCCGCTAGGGTGCGTCTAGATTTCTAGGCAGAACCGCCACTCTCGGGAAACTTCCGGTTTCTGAACTGGTTGCAGTTCCTTTTCTGGTTGCACACGAGGGCGCTCACGAATACATGGATTTCTATGGAACGTCACGAAAACATGCGTGCGCAACCAAGAGGCAGAAAGCACCATAGAACAGCATAGAGCAATGCAAAAGAGCAAAAGAATAAAATGAGTTTTTGTGCTGAAAACTGCACCAATTCGAAATCACGATGGTTAGAGAATGTTAAATATGTTCAATATCCCTAACGGAATGCATGTCTTCGCCAAAAATGACAAAATACGATGTTATATTAATAATCCAAATGAACGTCAAACTTTGAAATATAGTCTGAAATGAGATGTTATTATCATTGAGACAACAGGGGGGAAAATCCGATTGTAGCTTACAGCAGCCGACTATTTAGGTTAAGTTTATAACGTTGTGGACGACCACCAAGCAGTCTTCTGCCTCAAGGCTGCGTGCGCATCTAGTTTTGTTGGTAAACGGGAAACCCGTGTATAAGTGCAGAATTAATGGAGGTTTATGGAGCTGTACCCCTCAAATCCACTTTTCTCGAGATATATTTTTTGCCCAGAAATTCGAATATTGCAGTCGAAAGAGGGGGCAGAGAAATTTTTTTTGAGTCACTTTTGTTCTAAAAAGTTTGACCTATAATCCATTTTGAGCTTGCAGAAACCACAATCAAATATTCAATTTCTCAACGACAACCAGGTGAAAGAGACAAATTTAGCCGTCTAGCTCCATAGACCCCCATTGTTTTTGCACTTATTCGTGATCGCCCCTAGCGGAACTGCAACAGATTGCAGGTACAATGGAGCTAATGTGATCCGACTCTCCGTAAACGGCCTCTGATTTGACCATGTTTTATAATTAAGGAAGGACGCCATATTTTTTTTAACCACTAGGTGTCGGGAGACAAATGGGTCTCTTTTGTCTTGAGTTGACTCCAAAAATAGCACTCAGTTGGCATGCTTGGCACCTCCGCGGATAATTACATCTTTCGTAGGACTAGCCTATTTGCTGTCAAAAATATTGGTCCATCCAGAAATAACCACAAACCAGTGCGTTTAACTGCGTTATTAAATAATGATCAAAGAAAAGGTAAAAACGGCAATGGTTGTGCATTAGCTGAAGACATTTATTTCAGCAATGGCAATGTCTATGCAAGTCGACGTCAATGTCATAAAAGATAACAATGCACAGATGAAGGCACATGACAGGCCGGAGTAGTGTCATGACGGAGGATGGTTAAGGGACATGTCCCCACTTTGTCACCCATCTTTGGTTGGGAAGCAAAAACTGCACTGGATTAAGTTTGACAGGCTAGACATTTCACACCAAACATTCAGGATCTTAAGTGACCAGTCCATTTCAAAAGTCATTTCACATTAAACATACCCTTGTGTTCAGTCAAACTTTTGACACAGCCAAAAACAACTATAAAAGCATTTCAGTGACCAGATTTCAAAAAGCAACAGTACCAAAGGTTTACAAATATTACTAGAAGAGGGCAATAAACTGCAAAAATAAAACTGCATTTCAAACTTTGGCCACATCAATATCTTGTATTTTCAACAGGACACATTTCAGTGCAGACAAAAATTATGCCTTAAGATGCCTTAAGATAAGTGCCTTCTTAGTCAAACCCAATCCAGTGATCCTTCCATCAGGTGGCATATATTACAAACAAAACAGACACATTATCTCTCTTGATGAATGACAGTGTTATGAGCCATGTTCTGATATGGACATGTTTACATAAATACAGATTGCTCAGGTAGGCTACAGCTTATGCCTCCACAACAGACAGATCCATTTTGTTTCACCAAGTATGTACAATCAAATGAGATGAGAGCACTTGTGATATATATATATATATATATATACAGTAGTAATTTCACCTTTGTGTTAACAGCCAGATGATTGACATAGAACAGTGGGCTTGAACTACAGAACAATGGGACCACTAAATCTCTGCAGCAACCTTGCAGTCCTACAGTGTAGTGCCACACCTTGACACTGGAAGGCAAATCCTATCACAAAATCTGCCACAAACTACTACAGCTTTTAAGCATGCACCAAACATGTGAATGCTGCATGTGAAATTCAAATAGATCTTCTTCCAAACTAGATGGAATGGTTGATGTGAAATGAAACTGGTAATGCTAGGGTAGACGGATGTAAAAAAAAAAAAAAAAAAAAAACTTTCCCGAACAAGGACAAATGTGCCTTGCTATTTCAGTAACGGGCAGAGGTTAAGCTGCCAGCTGCAACAATGAAGTCATTTAATCAGGCCGTGGGGTTTCAATACCATAGGAGACCCACAGTGACCAGAGTGCTTTTCTGCATCACTATCTCTCCAACTTATCCAACCACATGACTGCTGCAAGTGCCCATACATGATGAAAACTATACAATGACTAATAACATCTTGGGACATACACCAACAGAAACATTAGGCATCTTTAAACAATGACTAATAACATCTTGGGACATACACCAACAGAAACATTAGGCATCTTTTTGACCAACTTAAATCATGAGACAAACATGTATAGTGGACATGATGGGTAGTTTCAGGCTGAAATAATTACTAAAAAAATTAAGAAAGAAAGAAAGAAAGAAAAACACACCACTAGGGAGGGTATGGGTGCTGTGTGGAACCCTGAGCTCCTGAAGAAGTAGTCAACGACGACCAACACAGACACTCCCTGCCTCCCCTCCCCTCCCACAGTGAAACAATCATGAATGTCATGCTTTCAGCCTACACCTGTGAAGTTAACGGACTAGGGTCCTGCACATAGTTATTTGTGGACGCCAGAGGCTCTCTGCTCCGCTCCCAGCGGCAGTTCTTCTGCTGCAGAGCCCCAGAGGTGGGGAGGTGGGGGTGGGGTAGACCAGAGTAAGGCACACAGGTGGAGGACCTGCACGCCACAGCACTGTGCAGGCAGAGACCAAAATCAAAGCAGACATGGACGACAGCAGCTCTACAAGACTCCTTTTATCACATTCCACAAAACAGAAACCAAAACCCAGTAATAGAGATAAAAACTTTACAGAAACAAACTAGTTTTGTGTTTTCTTTCTCTCAAAAACGCTTCGTAGACTTTTCTTAGAGTAAAAAATTAAATTATTCTTTTTTCTTTATCTTGTAGAAATTAAAGATTTATTTCAAATAAATTAAAGTCACCTTCATAGATCGTCATAGTATTAATAATAAGTAGACGTAAATGTCATCTATCCCTTCATGGGGGCAAAAGGCCATGTTTGACTGGTTCTCGTGAAGGACACTAAAGGTCATGAACAAGTTCCTGTTTGACAGGAAGCAGTTTAAGATATAAGAAGTTTCTTCATAATGAGAAGTTTACCTCAAGAAACATTTGGCAGACCCATCAATGACAGGCTTTTTCTGGGATTAGTAAATGTATCTAAATTGATTGAACAAATCTGAATAGATTTTTTCACCAGTGTCTGCCACTGTATGATTTTCTTTTAAACAAATGACATATTTTGGGGGTTTACGCACACACACACACACACAGGATCCAAAAAAGTTTTCAAAAAACTGATATAACTGAATAACATTCTTCCTTAGGAAGGGGCTGTCTGCCACTCATATCAACAGTGCAACATCCCCAAACAAAACAATAACAGGTGCAATATGTATGTGTGTGTGTGTGTGTGTGTGTGTGTGTGTGTGTGTGTGTGTGTGTGTGTGTGTGTGTGTGTGTGTGCGAGTGTCCATGAAGCACGTCTCCACATCAAAGCCGGAGTGAACGAAGCTGAGCCGTAAGTGTCAGAATTCTCTCTGCCTCAGCAAAACTCGCACCTCTCCTTGATGGCACTGGACGCAATTCTTCAAAACCATGGTGCTCCCATGTCTGATAATGTCCCTCAGGGGGGAGGAAAGTATCTGTTCTGTACAGTAGTAGTCACATTCACATGAGAACTCAAAGAGTTGGGGGGAGTAGAAATCTAACAAGGGACACAGCCAGCCAAATAAATGGATGAAAAGAGTGTGTGTGTGTGTGTGTGTGTGTGTGTGTGTGTGTGTGTGTGTAGGGGGGCAGAAGTACAGAGGAGGAGAGGAAGAAAGACAGATGCCAGCATTTGCTTGGGGTAGATGGTGGCAATGTCCGAGGCAACACGTCCTCTACCAAACCACTGCTGATATTTCATTTTCTTTAATTCCTTCAGTTGTGGCACCAGGGGGACCCTTTCCCGACACAGCAAAGCACAGCACAGCTGAGCGTTCTGGAGGCATCCACCATTGTCACTCGGCTGGGGGTCCTACAGGCAGTTATCCAGCCACCCGTTTAATGTGAATCTGCAAAGGCAAGACAGGCACACAAATGGGTGGTGTGACGTAGTGGCTATTGAACTTGGCAAGCTTGCAGTAGTCAAATAAAGTCGTGGGCTAGATTCCCAGATGCTACCGTGGTGTTTTTGCTCCAGTGAGGCGGGCCCCTGCATTTGGTAACTACGTCATCTTGGATAAAAGTGTCACGTAAGCGCCTAAATAAATTTAGAAGTGGACGCAGAAGGGTGGTGTGAAAGTGGCTCACCTCACTGATGATGGCCCAGACGGGGGAGTCCTTGAGGACGGTCAGGCGCAGGGCCACCACCGGGTTGAAGGCCGGGTCCACTGCGGCCTCCACCATACCCTTCTCAAAGTTGGCTGAGAGAGAGAGCGAGCGAGAGCGAGAAAGAAAGAGAGAGGCTTCAGATCTGGATCTTTATTGCAGGCCTGTAGGGGTCCCATTTCTTATAGCTGGACATGGGAAACTTAGTTGGACATTTGACTGGACGTGGGAGAAACTCACCCACTCTAAAGAAGCGATCCTCTGTTCTTTTGTATTTGTCTTTGATCTGTAATGCCGGTTCCTGCCAAAGAGACCGCATAGTCATCATGCAGAACATATTCATCACCACTCCTAGATCACCCAAGACTAACATATTCCAATAACTGCTGACATGATGGCACACACAATTCTAACCTGACCAGCCACAAAAGTTGAGCTGAAAGTAACACCATTTGCTTCGTTTTTATCAATATCGTGGACAACTAAAAGGCAACTTCATTCAGCTTAGAATGTCCAGTGTACTGGTTCTAAAGCAGCTCCTTACCATCAGGGGGAGGATCTCTACTGTGGTGTTGTCAATCCGGTCTCCAGGGTGCTCCTGGTTTCCACTGCGGAACAGGAACCTACACAGCCACAGAGTGTACAAGCGCAACTTCGTAAATATGCTCATGCATGCACTAGTTCAACCTTTACAGCTTTACACGCATGTACACACACACACACAGACAAACACGCAATTCTGTTCAGTTGATTACTCAGTACCGTTATGTAACAGGAAAAGCTTGTGGTCAGATATTTGAAAAACTGGTTTCCTTCTCCACTAAGTGATCATGCAAAAAAATGTGCTAAATTCAGAACAACATCTCCAAGGAGATAAAGGCACCAACCGGACCTCTGAGCTGTACTGTTGGTTTAGTCGCTCTTCTGTGATCACTGTGGGCTTTTTTTTATTGTACTTGTTTAGATAGCACGTACAGATGATCTTAAATCACTCTCATGCACACACACAGACATAAAACCACAAAGCCAAACACACATGAAGATATGAGGCCCTTTAAGCAAGTCTCTACTTGAGTAGCTAATTAAATCTAGTCACACATCAATAGATTGAGACCGTATCTTGTTAATGCATTTAAACCCTAGACACTCGCACACACACACACACAGTCTCTAGACGCACACACACACACACACACACACAGTCTCTAGACGCAGACGCACACACACACACACACACACACACACACACACACAGTCTCTAGACGCACACACACACACACACACACACACACACACACACACACACACACACACACACACAGTCTCTAGACGCCTTGTCAGAGCCCAGATGAGGAAGTGCCATCGGCACTTGTCAGGACATGCCATGTCTCCCTGGCCGCCTCCTCTCCTCCTCTCCTCCCTCCCTCTCCTCCTCTCCTCCCTCTCCTCCTCTCCTCCCTCTCCTCCCGCTCCTCCTCTCCTTCCTCTCCTCCCTCTCCTCCTCTCCCTCCCTCTCCTCCTATCCTCCTCTCCGTCCCTCTGGTTCTCTGGTGGATGTGGCAGGCAGGCGGGGGTTCTTATTTTAGCCTCCTCATTAGCTGCCTGCGGTCCCTGGTGAGAACAGGCAGTGCAGTGTGGAGGAGTGGAAATGTGATGTGCACCTTTAAGGTCTCCTCTTCTCCTCCCCATCCCCCCTCTACCAAACTCTCTCTGCAGGACTCTCTTCCTGTGGCTACAGTTCTGCGGTTGTGGGTGTGACCATGTGTGCATGCACCAGATAAACATTTCCTGGGTTAGGATAGGATAGGTTAGGTCAGGACTGTGTGTTGTGTGTGTGTGTGTGTGTTGTGTGTTGTGTGGTGTGTGTTGTGTGGTGTGTGGTGTGTGGTGTGTGTGTGTGTGTGTGTGTGTGTGTGTGTGTGTTGTGTGTTGTGTGTTGTGTGTGTGTGTGTGTCGTGTGTGTCGTGTGTCGTGTGTGTGTGTGCAGTGGTGGTGAACCTCTCGATGCTGATGGGTCGGTCGAACTTGAGGAGCACGTAGTCTCCGGCGGCAGGGTTGATGGCCCAGAAGAAGTCCTCGCCCACGTAGGTCTTCTCCAACGTGTGGCCCTGGTAGATCTTCAGAGACGTGGAGACCTCAGCCGGAGGGTTCACATGGATCTTGTGCAGAAGCGGCTTCAGGAAGTCTTTATCCTGATATAAGCACACGTGCGCGCGCACACACACACACACACACACACACACACACACACGCATACATTCATCCAGACAAACACACCCAGAGATACACATACACACAGGAAGTCGGTTGTCAGCACAGGAAACAGGAATCCATGTGGCACATGTCTGTGGTGAGGTCAGACAGTTGAGTCAGAGAGAGGGGAGGAAGTGTGTGCGGGGAGTGAGTGGCTGTGGCCATGTCCGATCGGCCGCTCCAGTCCCAGTCCACTATCTAACCGTCCAAAGGGCGACAGCAGAACTGGCCCTGCAGTCTCAGCAGACAGGACACATCAGAGCAGCGCAGACAGGAATAGTCTGAATAGTATTTGACAGATCAAATTTACAAAACTAAAAGAAGAAGAAGAAAAAAAGATACAGACAGGGCAGGAAGATAATGTTTTGGAGAATCTGCATCAAAATGTGTCCACTGTGTGAATTTGTGGAGCCACAGTTGCCTTTGATGCAGACTAGAAGAGTGGCTGGCTAGCAGGAAAAAGTAATCTGCTCAGCTCAATTGGACTTCTTGGGGTTGTTTGGAAACAGCAGTAAGCATTGGTGCATGACTAGCTGCACAATACAACTCCACTGTCATTAATGTGAGGCTCCCTTGTGGGAAACCCGAGTGTTTGCATGTAAGTACTGTATATGTACAGCATACACACACACATACACACCCACACGGACGCACACACACACACACACACACACACACACATATATATTAAAAATCAGATTAACGACACAATTGTTCTGTGACTTGTCACGGTTATCGCTTTTTTCCCCATCTTTGGGCAGAAGTTTGGAAATATAGATATTTACAAGTAAAAACACAGAATTAACATTAACGGAATCAACACAAAACAAGTACATTTCAATTCAAACACTATTGTTTAGCAGCATATTACTCTTAACACGGATGATCTCCTATGAGCTACATATTTCCAATGAAACCTCTAAGGCCATCAAAACGGAAAGCTTGAAGGACTGCAACACAAATACAGAATATATGTCCAAGAGTGGATTTTATTTTGAAACGAGGATAGAAAATGCTGACCTCCAATACATGAAAACAAGAAATGAAGATGCAGAGAAGAGGCTTTTGGAGAAATACTTTGGAGGGACATAGTACCTATTTGCTTTTCATGAGTACAGTTGTGGCATAAGCATAACTTTTCAGATGTTTGCGTTAACGTATGAATTTTGACAGCACTATTATATATATACACTAATATATAGATATCTATACACACCTGTGTGTGTGTGCACACATGCAAGAGAGAGTGAGAGCGCAAGAGAGAAAGAAATTGAGTTACCGTGAGCTTCTGGATCTTGCCAGCAAGAGAGGAGTGCAGGCCGACGTGCTGGAAGAGTGAGGGCCTGAAGCGCACGCGCAGACTGGACTTCTGACGCTCGCAGTGTTTCTGAAGAAGAGAGGAGAGGAGGTCAGGAAACGAAAGGACATGGATCACACTGCTCAGCACTTATGATGTAGTTAACTGTTCCAGACTCACCCACTCACTGCACTTAACATGACAAAGATGTACAGAGAGAGAGCAGAGGAGAGAGGGAAAAGAAGAGAAAAAAGAAAGAAAGAAAGAAAGAAAGAAAGAAAGAAAGAAAGAAAGAAAGAAAGCAAGCATGATAAAGAGTGTAAGAATGGGGCGGTGATGGGAAGAGACAAGAGAGTGTGTGTGTGTGTGTGTGTGTGTGTGTGTGTGTGCGCGCGTGTGTGTGTTTGTGTAAGAGAGAGAGTGAGAGAGACAGAGAGTTAAAAGATCAGGATATTTCTTTCACTTTAATTGCAGGCACTGTGCTGATGTGTGAATAGTTTCTAACAATCTTGCCCCTCACAGGAAAGAAAACAGACAAAAGATAGAGGCAGAGGGAGGAGAAAAGGGGAAGGAGTCAGGGATAGACAAAGCCATCTGAAAAACCATCTCCTGATAGTCAATGCATGAATTGGACACACACACACACACACACACAGGGCAGAGGGGGGAAAACATACTGCATCTTTCTCTGGGTTGCACACTTTGACCCACAGGATGTGGTCCAGCAGCCAGTCAATGGGCTTCTCCTTGTAGAACATGAAGATGAATTCCACGATCAGATTCAAGTCAGGAGCCTGGAACATCTTACCTACATGGGAGAGGGAGAGGGGTTAGGGAGAGAGAGGGAGGGATGAAAAACAGAAATATCTGAAAGTGATAGCACTTAGGATTCTCAACTTAACCATCAACACTAATCGGCGAGAAAGCGTCTAGGGTGAAATTTTCCAAATTAGGCTAATTAATTAGGCACACACACACACACACACAGAGTGAGAGACCGAGGAGGGGACTCCTGTGTAACAACCCTTATCAGGTTAATGAGGTGGTGCCACTGAGGGAGTCTGGTGGAGGAGGCGTACCGATGAAGCCCAGCTGGGAGAACTCCAGGATCATCCAGTCCTCAGACGCCAGCTGCAGGGCAAAGTTCTTCATGGTGGCAAAGTAGTTGGGCTTGGCTACGATGTCATCTTCTAGCTGTGGGGGAAAAGTCCGGAGAGGGGAGAGGCCAGGTCAGAGAGATGCCTAATGCAAGCGCGCGTGCACACACACACACACACACACACACACACACACACACACACACACACACACACACACACACACTTAACCTAGGTTATTACATTATAACACAGACACAGCTACAAAGCTCATCTATTAAATCTTAAAGCACAGAAACAAGGCTTGTGGTTGGCTGTGGATCTGTCCTATTTTCTCTGACAAGGCAGCCTACAGACTATGACGACAGGAGAGCAATACCTTTCCCCTCTCCTATGAAAAGAAGGCTTTCTTAGAGGAGACAAACAGTAAGAGACACCAGATGGATAGATGCCAGAAAGAGAGAATAGAAAGTAGAAAGGAAGAGACAATGAAGAATGAAATGATTATCTGTACGGATGAAAAGGGTGATGATAACTAATCAGGTGCTATTCATTCAGTCAACAAGTACCGGTAGATAAAAAAAAAATACATCAATGACGCACACAACCCCCCCCCCCCCCCCCCCCAATCATGGATGGATTTGCGCAAGATTAACAAAGCCAAGCCAATTTGACAAAATGCCACTGCTCAAAAAAAAGGTATGTACACCTGCACAATGGTCTATGGCTATGCCTTTAGACAGCCTTAATGTACACCTGCACAATGGTCTATGGCTATGCCTTTAGACAGCCTTAATGTACACCTGCACAATGGTCTATGGCTATGCCTTTAGACAGCCTTAATGTCCACAGACATCAGCAGGACTCTACGTAAAGAGTGTGCTTTCATCATGAGCTATGCAGAGGAAGACTCTGCTCCCTACTTTCAAAAGTCTTATTATATAAACAGCATATAAACACAGGCACATGCACCACAGACACATATCCATAAGTCTGTTCCCATGACAATCCATAAGAATTCACGGAACAGTGGTGTGCTGTTGTCACCATGTCTTTCATTTCAAAACACACTTCAGCATCAGAGAGGATGTTGCCATGGAAACACCACTGCACAGTGAGGAGCAGAAAATACCCACTCATTAAAAAAAACATTGAGAGAAAGAAAGAAAGAGAGGTAGAAAGAGAGAGAGGTAGAGAGTTCTGAATGAGTAAGCGTACTTGGCCAAAGTACAGCATGGCAGGCATCCAAGCAGAGGATGCTGCTGCACACACATACTAATAAGCGGCTGATGTACCTGCACATAATATACCCCTTTATTGACAGCATACATCATGAGGAAGGAGTAGTCCAGGTTCTGCTTGGTCCGCCATCTGAGGAACAAAACAGACCAGACAACAACCTTTAGAAATCGGCAAAAGCTGCATAAAACACGTGGCACTGACGATCATAAAAACCTGAAGCTGCTGCATGTCAGAGATGGACTGCGATGGACTTAGCGAATGCCAATAGGTGGGAAAGTAGATGGGGGAGTGGGGGGTGGTCAGTGCCACTAGGTTGCTGCTGCTACTGTTTTTGTTGTTGGCTGGGCCAGGCAGCAGGTGTGTCAGGGAGACTGATGCAACCACAGTGACACACACACACACAGTACAAACACAGGTGGCCACACACACACACACACACACACACACACACACACACACACACACACACAATAGGTACCATCACAGCAAATGTCACAGCAAACAGAGGGAAAGGAAAGGATGCATGGCATGCAGACAGACAGACAATAAATAACACCATGACAACACCGTGACCATAACACACACAATAAATAACACCATGACAACACCATGACCATAACACACACAATAAATAACACCATGACAACACCGTGACCATAACACACACAATAAATAACACCATGACAACACCGTGACCATAACACACACAATAAATAACACCATGACAACACCGTGACCATAACACACACAATAAATAACACCATGACAACACCGTGACCATAACACACACAATAAATAACACCATGACCATAACACACACAATAAACAACACCGTGACCATAACACACACAATAAATAACACCGTGACCATAACACACACAATAAATAACACCATGACAACACTGTGACCATAACACACACAATAAATAACACCGTGACCATAACACACACAATAAACAACACCGTGACCATAACACACACAATAAATAACACCGTGACCATAACACACACAATAAATAACACCATGACAACACCGTGACCATAACACACACAATAAATAACACCGTGACCATAACACACACAATAAATAACACCGTGACAACACTGTGACCATAACACACACAATAAATAACACCGTGACCATAACACACACAATAAATAACACCGTGACAACACCGTGACCATAACACACACAATAAATAACACCATGACAACACCGTGACCATAACACACACAATAAATAACACCGTGACCATAACACACACAATAAACAACACCGTGACCATAACACACACAATAAATAACACCGTGACCATAACACACACAATAAATAACACCATGACAACACCGTGACCATAACACACACAATAAATAACACCGTGACCATAACACACACAATAAACAACACCGTGACCATAACACACACAATAAATAACACCGTGACCATAACACACACAATAAATAACACCGTGACCATAACACACACAATAAATAACACCGTGACAACACCGTGACCATAACACACACAATAAATAACACCGTGACCATAACACACACAATAAATAACACCATGACCATAACACACACAATAAATAACACAGTGACAACACCGTGACCATAACACACACAATAAATAACACCGTGACCATAACACACACAATAAATAACACCATGACCATAACACACACAATAAATAACACAGTGACAACACCGTGACCATAACACACACAATAAATAACACCGTGACAACACCGTGACCATAACACACACAATAAATAACACCGTGACCATAACACACACAATAAACAACACCGTGACCATAACACACACAATAAATAACACCGTGACCATAACACACACAATAAATAACACCGTGACAACACCGTGACCATAACACACACAATAAATAACACCGTGACCATAACACACACAATAAATAACACCGTGACAACACCGTGACCATAACACACACAATAAATAACACCGTGACCATAACACACACAATAAATAACACCGTGACAACACCGTGACCATAACACACACAATAAATAACACCGTGACCATAACACACACAATAAATAACACCATGACCATAACACACACAAAAGGGGGGAAAAAAGACTCCCTACCCCCACACACACACAAACCCATACAGAGCGACAGGTGGGCGATCAGAACAGAGCTGAACTGAACCTCTCTCTGCGTGCCCTCAAGCTGAATTATAATTCTCTCTCTTTTTATCGGCCTCTTTCTCTCTCTCTCTCAGCCACCACTTATCATACCATCAGTGCCACAGCAGGGGGTTCAGAGCCAGACCCTCAATAAATATTGTTATCATTTAAAACTGAGGAAAAGCACATCATAGCACACTCACTGATTACTCTCAGGACAGATAAAGCATGGTTGTGTGTGCGCGAGAAAACCTAAAGGCAAGCTTGTGTCACAATACATGTGCACTGCACAACATGTCAGGCTTTCACCCACACAGGCTTTCTAGGAAACCCACTCAGACAGGTGCATGCACAGGAACAGAGAGAGAGAGAGAGAGAGAGAGAGAGAGAAAGAAAGAAAGAAAGAGAGAGAGAGAGAGAGAGAGAGAGAGAGAGAGAGAGAAAGAAAAAGAGAGAGAGAGAGAACGAGGAGAGAGATCAGAGGTTTTAGTGGCTTAACACTGTTTTATCAAGGGACAGACAATGGGATGCAATGAAAGTGAGGGAAAAAGAGAGGATGTACGAGATGGGGGATTGAGAGAAGGAAAAATAGAAAAGAGTGTGTGTGGGGGGGGGGGGCACACAGAGACAGAACAGACCGACAGCGAGAGGGGAAGGGAGGGAACACAGGATGGGAGGATGAAAGGAAACAGATGACAAAGATAGAGCAGGAGATGAAGTGAGAGAAGAGAAAGAGGAGGGGAGAGAGGGACAAGATGATAGAAAGAGGAGGGGAGAGAGGGACAAGATGATAGTTGATGTTGATAGAACGCGATACCAGTTTCAACAAGTTCAGGTGATGTCCCTGTCTATCTTCAAAAAACTAAAGCTCTTCAGAGAGCACCTCCTCTCCTAGCACTACCTAACTAACTGGACATGCTAAATCTAGCACTTACCACTTGACTACTCCCCTTCCAGAACGGTCACTTGATTCCAAGTGAGTGGTAATTAATGATGCACTAACATGTCCTTGTAACAAGCCCCTTTGGATAAAAGTGTCTGGCGAGTGACTACATGTTAATGGAAATGCTAATGTAATGAGAAAGCCAGTGTGTCTTCATCTGGCTAGGCTGGCTTCTCCAGATGATGACGCAGTCTGTGTGGATGTGTGTCTGTCTGTCTGTATGCACACACCGCAATAACAAATGAAGAATTAGCATGCACAATACAAAAGGCCAGCTTTGTCTATTTGGGCTACGTATCTAATGTTGGCTAATATGAAATGGTAAAGCGGACTTTTGGATGTCTTTGCACTCATTGAAGGAAGCTGTCAATGATCACAAGGTTAACAACAGCTGACTTAATGACCATCAAAGCTCTCATCGTGCAAGGATCCATTTCCCCATTTCAGTGCAGGGTACATCTTAGTGATTCCTTGCTCACACATAAAATTCAAGTGTGTGTGTGTGTGTGTGTGTGTGTGTGTGTGTGTGTGTGTGTGTGTGTGTGTGTGTGTGTGTGTGTGTGTGTGTGTGTGTGTGTGTGTGTGTGTGTGTGTGTGTGTGCGCGCGCGTGCATCACCTGACTCTCTCCTTGGAGTCACCAAAGGTTTCCTTGAGATTATTGAGGTCAGGGTAGTAACTGGCAGGAGGGGAGATGACCTCGAGAAGGCCCGAGTTCAGCTCCGTGGCAAACCTGTGACCAAACGAGGAAATCATGAGACGTTTCAGACCTTAACGTGTTGCACAATTCAGTTTGCTATAAATAGATGTTATAAAAGCAAGATGGGAAATAATAACGGAAACAGCGGTTAAGTAACATCACTCACTCTTTCTCTAGGCCTGTGACCACACTGTGTACATAATCTATGTCCGTCTGAAAGAGGAAAACATAACAGAACATTTAGCCAGTGTACATGCAAACACACACACACACATAACAGTTTGCATTCTTTTTGGAAGAGTGTACTCTGAACTAGCTAAATTAGAGGGGTAAGTAATTTCCTTTAAAAATAAAAAAAATAAATAAAAAAACAAACAAACAAATAAACAAAGTAGGGAGAGTGTCCTACTCTGGGCAGTGTCTGAGCCCTGGTGGGAACCCTAGGCCACACTGCCATGAGGGGGAGCTCAGGGCTGGCTGCTCAGACGTAGTAAGGGGCGTCCCCACGGCCCGGGCCCACCATTGTCCTCATTCCACAGCAGCCAAAAATTAACCAAGGGAAAAAACAAACTGGGGCCAGCCAATCAGATACAAGGAAGGATTGAGAGAAGTATGCCGAAACAAGAACAAATGAATTGAGTGTGTGTGTGTGTGTGTGTGTGTGTGTGTGTGTGTGTGTGAAGGTCTTCTTATATATGCTGGTGAGAACCAAACAGTGTGGCACACTGTTAAATTTTTCTAGCCCTGTTGGCATCAATACAATCTTCATTTCTCTTTCCATCTTTGCCCCTTATTCTCCTTTTGTTTCTCTCTCTCTCTCCCCCCCCCCCCCATCTCTACCTCTCCCCATCTCTACCTCTCTAGCAAAAGGGATCTTAGATGAAAGTGCGAGCGAGAGAGTGGAGGAGAGAGGGGAAGGAGGGAGGGCGAGATAAAAGGAGGATTAAAAAGCATTTCTGGCCCTCCTTGCTCTGTGACCTTGGATTCCTGAGGAGTGGGCATCCTGGGCTGGGGGAGCGCGAGGCCTGAAAAGACCCCCCTCTGAGTGGGGAGAGGACAAACAAGGAGCCCCTGACCCACTTTTCACCCTCCACCA
The DNA here is from genome assembly GCF_018492685.1 of Alosa sapidissima. Classification (NCBI taxonomy): domain Eukaryota; kingdom Metazoa; phylum Chordata; class Actinopteri; order Clupeiformes; family Clupeidae; genus Alosa; species Alosa sapidissima. The sequence continues at coordinate 4,934,275 of NC_055958.1, read as the reverse complement.
GCAGCAGGGCCAGGGGTCTCCAGCGGCGACTAACATGTGTATAACACACTCACCCACACAAACAGAGGGAGGGAGAGAAAGGGAGAGGGAGAGAGAGGAAGGGAGGGAGAGGGGGAGAGAGAGAGAGAGAGAGAGAGAGAGCGCAAGGGCATGTAAGCCTGCAAATCATTTGTAAAGTGCACCTCAAATATTTATTCAGCCTCAACAGAAAAGGCTCAGACTCCTAAAGGTGACACCCACACACACACTTTCACATCCATAAATGCATAAATACACCCATAGTACCAAAAAAATGTCACTTGCACCCCACACACACACACAGGCTCCGTTATCCACCACTCACCTCTCCCACAAAAACGATGATGACGCAGTCCAGCTTCTCCTCGGGGGACAGCTTGTCCACCAACGAGCGCAGGGTCTCCGCCAGGTAGGACTTCACCTTGCGCTTCACCGTGGGAATGCCCATCACCATGGACACTGGACACCCAAAAAGAACACAGGGGGAAAAAAGAACACACTCAAATCAACACAATGTCTCTTAATAACAACTCCTCCGTCTACTAAAAACACCGGACACCGTAAAACAGTGACCGCGACCACCTGAGACCAGCGTCCAAACTACTTTGTCTGGCAGTGTTAGCGGGCTGCTTATACGGCCACAGAGGGGCGTTCAGAGCCAAACACATTTGCTCTTTGAGGGGCGACCCACAGGAGCAGGCAGAGAGTAAACAGAGTCAGAGACACACAATGAGCGCAAGACGCCCCACCGTGTCAACAGAGAAGGCCGATAAGACTTGCATGGAAGATAAGCGAGTGGAGAGAAAAGAGGGAGAGGGAGAGGAAGGAGAGAGAGAGAGAGAGAGAGAGAGAGAGAGAGAGAGAGAGGTGAAAGTTAGAAAAAGGAAGGAAAGGTGAGCGAGAGGAAGGTAAGGTCGTATCCTTAGAGCGGGTCAGCTGAGGAAAGGCTTTCTCCCCACACAAACATATCAGCCCATCTCTCCCACTGAGAGACAACTGTGCCAGAGATCCTTTTTCCTCAAGCACTGGTTTGTGTGTGTGTGTGTGTGTGTGTGTGAGTTCTTGTGTGTGTGTTCTTATGTGGAGGTCCTTTCCAGACATGCCTCCAAGACAGAGCACCAAGCAGTCTTGTGTCGCTTCATCCCACGTGTATACACAGTCCCTTTCTCTCTCTACCTTATCTCACCTACCACTCATATTCTCGTTCTCTCTCCCTGTCATAAATGCACGCACGCACACGCGCACACACACACACAGAGACACACACACACACTTTTCTCATTTGTCCTGTTCTTTCAGATGCCTTTTCCCAAACGCAGATGCTCCACTGTGATGCAAAGTGATCCGGAAAGCATTTGCAACACACACACAAGCTGGCCACAGAGCCGGGAACTCTCATTAATCAGGGAAGTCGGCCGTGGGGAGAAATGGATATGCACATGAACAAAGATTCCCCACACACACTTAGCCACAGCCACACAGTGAGAGAGCGGGAATCAAACCTCAGGTATAGATGGGCTTTCATTACTCAGCCGTGTGTGTGTGTGTGTGTGTGTGTGTGTGTGTGTGTAACCCCCATATGAATGCGCAAGCTTGCTTTTGGATTGAGTGCTTTTGAGTGCTTTGAGCTTATATGAATTGAATGATAGTGTATGTTTGAGCGCATGTCTGGCTTATGTATGTCGTGCATGTGAGTTTGAGAGAGTGTGTGTGTGTGTGTGTGTGTATGTGTGTGTGGACAGAATTTATTGTGTGTGTGTGTGTGTGTGTGTGTGTGTGTGTGTGTGTGTGTGTGTGTGTGTGTGTGTGTGTGGACAGAATGTATTAGGTGTGTGTGTGTGTGTGTGTGTGTGTGTGTGGACAGAATGTATTATGTGTGTGTGTGTGGACAGAATGTATTATGTGTGTGTGTGTGGACAGAATGTATTAGGTGTGTGTGTGTGTGTGTGTGTGTGTGTGTGGACAGAATGTATTATGTGTATTATGTGTGTGTGCACAAGTATCTAAAGGAGCCAGGAACCATGGAGAAGAAAATGGTCAGGCACCAGCAACGTTCACAAACACAAAGTGCTTCAAAACACAACATGTCCTCATTTCCCACCGCCCACACACACGCGCGCACACACACACACACACACACAAGCACACACACACACACACACACACACACACACACACACACACACACACACACACACGCTAAGTAGGCTGAGAGGATGGGAAGATGGGTGGGAATAAAGAGACCTCCCAATACCCCTCTTCTCTCCCAATACCCCTCTTCTCTCCCAATACCCCTCTTCTCTCCATCTACTCTCTTCCCTCTTCATAAAAGAGGAGCAGGTGACCTGACCTGCAGGCCTTCTGATCATATGATATGAGAGAGAGATGAGAGAGATGGTAGGAGAGAGTGAAGAGCTAGAGGAGAGAGAGACAGAGAGAGAGAGACAGAGAGAGAGAGAGAGAGAGAGAGAGAGAGAGAGAGAGAGAGAGAGAGAGAGAGAGAGAGAGAGAGAGAGATGAGATGAGAGGGGGTGGGGGCTGAACAGCCTCCAGCTCCAAACGCTCTCATCTCTCCTCCTCACAGTATTGCAGAGAGCTGGGCAAGGCGCTCAGAAGATGGGACACACACCATCTTCCAGCTTCACAGAAGACATATAATGAGAGAGAAGTGAGGACGAGAGTGAATGAGAGTGAATAAAAGAGTGCATTCACAGCTTGGGACTTCAGAGTCATGCTTACTGAGTTGTAACAGAGGCACATTTTTAAATGGCCGTCTCTCTCCTGGCACCATTGTTGGCACAGTGGTGTTCTGCTCCATCTATCCAGTGTTGGCGTCACATTTTCTCTCCATCTCTCTCTCCTTCCCCTCAGGCTATGAACGTTTGCTTGTGCATTTATCTGTGGGTAATTGTGTACCTATGTATGTGTATGTGTGTGTGTGTGTGTGTGTGTGTGTGTGTGTGTGGCACACGTTTTCTGGAGTGTGTGGGTGCGTGGTGTCGTGCATTGCCCTGACGATGGGGGAATACTGTCTCGGGGATGCTAGACGAAAGCACACGTCCCAATTTGAGAATCTAAAAATAGCCGCACCGCATCGCCCTTCTGAGCCACGCGGCACCGGTGAAGGATTCCTCGCCTCTCGAGCGCCGTGCATCATGACTGATGTGGCGGAGGAGGAGACGTGGCCCAATGAGGCCACCCTGCCACAGCTCACTGGAGATCAAAGGCACCCTGGCACACCAGCTTCTCTGAAGAGAGGAAGGCTGCGGCACCACTGCAGGAGCACACGGCTGGGACTGGAAGAGTACATGGTGTTACGAACTACATATCCTCTCTTAGGTAGTGTATGGGACATGGTGTTACGAACTACATATCCTCTTAGGTAGTGCTTCGGAAAAAATATATTTTTGTTACGTACTACATACAGTATAGCCTCTCTACACCCCTTCTGAGGTAGTTCTTGGGTTGAGTCTTGGGAGAGGAACATGTTTTCTTTCCGAACTATATATCCTTCCTATACCCTCTCTGAAGTAGTTCTTGGGAATAAGCGTGAGAATATCATGCTCGTGCTTTTTGCTTGTGATTCACGTGGGGATCGGATGTCGGCGGTGACAGTGGTGGCTCTACGGTCTTGTCACTATGGCGGTGATGCGAGCCCACCAGGCTCGTGACGAGAGCGGAGAGGAGCGGGGCGGAACAATAGCACAGGGGGGCCCTCCGCCGCAGGAAGCTCAGGATGTCAGTGAGCCACTGTTACGCCGCCAGTAAACATACACAAGAATAGCGACCGTAACAATGGCGGCTTAAGGATTAGGCTAGTCGGGTAAAGGGATACATGCGATCCAGTCATGCTGGGAACATTCCTTGCCATCATCTAGTCATTGCACCCACGCCCCTCTCTTTTTTGTCTTTTGACGAGCAATCACCTGATCTATACGTTTCCCTCCAGGATGAAGTCTGGTGGGAAGGCCATTGGGGTGGCACAAAGGGGAATTCTGAGACACACACAGACAGACACACACAGACACACACACACACACACACACGCTGGTGCTCCCTCTTCTTCACCCCTTACCGCAGCTTTTTTTCCCCCCTGTATGCCTCCCTCTTTCTCTCCCTTGCTCTCAGTCTCTCTCTCTCTGACACTGGCGGGGGTCTAATCTTCTTAAGTGAACCCGATCTTGCAGCCTGTGGTATGCAGGGGGGAGAGGGGGGCGAGACAATAGGCCGTGGAGCACCAGACCTGGACAAGCATGGCAATCACCAGAGCAAAGTGGGAAGGCTGACACTTATGTCTGTTCATTTATGAATGTATTTCAATAGCCAACATACATGGCTATGAATCGACCTGGTATGCAGGGCTGCAAAGACCGCAACCTGGGAGGTTAGACACCTTGCAGTTGTAAAAAGAGTTACAAGATAATGTCATATCGTAGGGATGCATGATATATCGGATGCCAATATATTATTATTATTGTTTCGATAACAGAATTCCGGCTGTCAATTTGCGCTGATATTTTTTTTTTTGAAGCCCTAATTTCCCAACTAGCCGTAGATAAGACACGTCTGGCTACACTGACCTACTTGAGCTTGGTTGGCTATACTTCCTCAAAATAATGTCAGCAGTGTAGATACCTAGTGCCATCCTGTGCTGGTATATTTGCACTTTACCGCGCTCGTCAGGTAAACAAATAAACAAACTCTTTGATGGGACGAGTAGATAAGTAGTTCTAAGATGTATTTTAGTATTATATTTGCATCTCGTTTGCTTGGATTTTGCATTATTACCGAGAAATATGCTAACCATTCCTGCTTCAGGAAATTACTGCAATTAAATTATGCTTATTAAATGCTGTCCCCAATTCACTTTTCACATTTTTTTTTCCAAGAGTAATATTATCGGTTATCGTATCGGTCACAACAAACCAATATATATCGGTTATCGTTAACAGCCCTAAAATTCCGTATCGGTGCATCTCTACTCGTATGACCTGGAGGCAAAAACACCGATGGAAATAATCTATTTGAAATCTGTCTGGATTTGGGTCTGAAAGGGTGTGTTTATCCTACCGATTGTGAACTGATTGTGCTTGTCTGTCTGTGCGGCTGTCTGTGTCTACTGCTTAGTCACACAGGTAGACAAACAAACACGCAGACAAAACAAGAACAAGAGCACGTATAACATGACACTAGACAAAAGAGCAGCAGAAATCCACAAGATGCCGCCTGACTGCTTGAGGAAAGAAATGAGGAAATATCCAACCTTTAAGGACACCAATTTTCTTTGTGAATGAATAATATATCATAAATAAATAAATGCTCTTCCTTAAAATACAGGGGTCATAAGTATTCGCACCCTATGTTAAATTCGGTAACACTTTATTTTAATGTGTCGCTGTTACAGTGTACCTACCTAATTAGGTACAGTGGTACAACCTGTGTAACAACATGTACTATCAGGTACTATCATTGTACTTGCATTATGTATTTGTGGGTACCTACATATAGTTGTTACATTGTAATACTGAGTGCTTCTACAAAACTTTGCCAATTTGTCTAAATTTTCATCAGAGACAAAGAGCTGACCTGAGACCTGCTGGATGGGGTAAATCTGGTCATGATAGATATACAAACCATTCTTAGCTCCAACCTGTGCTGCTACAACCTTGTTACTCTTTGATACAGTGGAATAAAGTGTACCAGTTAATTACTTACATGTACATATGACATGTATGTTGTGTTGAGTCTTCGATATCTTGGAACAGGTCTACTAATTCACTACATAGTACATATATCAACTGTGTTGGTACACATTTATTACTATTTTGATACAGTGGAATAAACCCATTAAAATAAAGTGTACCAGTTAAGTACTTACAATTACATATTATATACATCCTGTCAATGATGTCATGCATCCTGTAATTGATGTGTTGAAACGTGTCTGCTGTTACACCACACAGTACATGTGAATTAGTAGACCTGTTCCAAGACATCGAAGACATAACATACATGCCATATGTACATGTAAGTAATTAACTGGTACACTTAATAGGTTTATTCCACTGTATCAAAGAGTAACAACGTTGTAGCAGCACAGCTGTTACATGTACACTGAAGACAATGAGGCCTTGACTGGAGCTAAGAATGATTTGTATATCAAATCTATCATGACCAGATTTACCCCATCCAGCAGGTCTCAGGTCAGCTCTTTGCCTCTGATGAAAATTTAGACAAATTGGCAAAGTTTTGTAAAAGCACTCAGTATTACAATGTAACAACTATATGTAGGTACCCACAAATACATAATGCAAGTACAATGATAGTACCTGATAGTACATGTTGTTACACAGGTTGTACCACTGTACCTAATTAGGTAGGTACACTGTAACAGCGACACATTAAAATAAAGTGTTAAATTCCCATAGAGGCAGGCAGATTTTTATTTTTAAAGGCCAGTTATTTCATGGATCCAAGATACTATGCATCCTGATAAAGTTCCCTTGGCCTTTGGAATTAAAATAGCCCCACATCATCACATACCCTTCACCATACCTAGAGATTGGTACAAACTTATGAGCCTCACTGCATGTCCTGATCTTCGGCAGGCCAAATCAAAACAAAGACCGGCCTACTGGGAACATTGACATAGAATCTTTCTGGATGATCAAATTCTACCCAGTTTATGAACTTCTGAGTCATGTGTTATGCATGTGTCTATACATGTTTCTGAGTAGGTAAGAGGAGTGAGTTAGAGGTCTGTGTGTGTGTGTGTGTGTGTGTGTGTGTATGCGTGTGCGCTCGTGTGTGCCACATGTGTGCATGTGTGTCCGTATGCGTGTGTGTGCCACATGTGTGTGTGTGTGTGTGTGTGTGTGTGTATAGCAGGACAACTCACCTCCGGTGCGTCCCTGGCCCACCTGGACGGCGGGATGCAGGCTGCCCTCATTGTTGAGCAGGTGGGGCAGGTGGTGGTAGATGTTGGGCACCTGTAGAGGCTTCCTATTGGCTAACTCCTTCAGCAGCTTCTGCGTCTCGTCTAGAGCGACAAAACAACGCCACTATGACGAGAACCCCTCAATAACACCCCTGCAGTCATATCACAACATGCATGCTTCAGCAGCTTCTGCGTCTCGTCTAGAGGGACAAAATAACGCAACTATGACGAGAACACCTCAATAACACCCCTGCAGTCATATCACAACATGCATGCTTCAGCAGCTTCTGCGTCTCGTCTAGAGGGACAAAACAACGCAACTATGATGAGAACACCTCAATAACACCCCTGCAGTCATATCACAACATGCATGGCAGGGCTTCCTTACTTCATCTGCATCTTCAATAAGGAGGGGCATGCCTGGGGGATGCAACCTTTATTGCATAGCCTAGCACTTACTGTATAAGTTTAACGTGGGTATAAAATTGTCACTTAGTTTACCAGTGAACCAGTACGTGCGTGCATTACATGTTGTCATTTGTATTTATTGGAGTGTGTGTGCGTGTTATATATATGCGTATATGTGGCGACAACCTGAGAAGTTGGTGAGGGCATCCTTGCTGCCGTTGGTCTCAGCGATGGCGCGTCTGAACTGCTCCAGGATGTTGTTGAGCTCGGAGGAGCGCTGCAGGGTGCGCTGCTCGGCAACGTGCAGACGTTCCCGCAGAGCATGGAACTCCCGCTGGTACGCCACTAACTTCTCTGATCATCGCCAAACACACGGAGAGGTGGGGGGGGGGGGGGGCAGAGAGGAAACAGAAAAATTGTTTTTGCAGTAACTGTTGCAAAGATGCTTTTAAGATGCTGGATCTTCATCTGTGCTCTTAATATCTCTTTATTGATTTACAAGCCATCAAAATCAAAGCAACTGCAGCACAGCACACACCAGAACACCTCACACATTTCGGACGACAGTGCTGCGTTCACATCACACAGTGCTGGATGGGGGCTTCCCTTGTGCTGCTGCCTGCTGACCGTCACCGCCTCGCCTCAGTGGGGAGGGAGCCACATGTCAGTTAGCATCCCCTCCTGGCGCGCCGACATGCCCTGAACCCTTCACTGCGGCGGGCCCCTGTCCACACACTCCGGCACGCAACGCTGGAATGCAGCAACCACACCTCTCCTGCTCAGAATCTCCACAGAAGCTTTGCTAGGAGCAGTGGTTTTCACTTTAACGTCTGGACATTTTTTGGCAGGAATAGACATACGCCAGCATGACTGTTGAAGGAACCTGGTTGAACAGCAAATGTATTTTTTTTTTTTTTTTTTTAAATAGGCAATAACTTCAGTTCTGATGTGGATACTTGACTCAGCCCATCTGGTCCAAACCACAGCAGTTTTTTTTTTTTTTTTAAGAGACACTATGGGGGTAGCCTTGGCCTACTGGTTAGCGCTTCGGACTTGTAACCGGAGGGTTGCCGGTTCGAACCCTGACCAGTAGGCACGGCTGAAGTGCCCTTGAGCAAGGCACCTTACCCCTCACTGCTTCCCGAGCGCCGCTGTTGTTGCAGGCAGCTCACTGCGCCGGGATTAGTGTGTGCTTCACCTCACTGTGTGCTGAGTACATTTCTCACCTAATACCTACTTGTTAGAAATGTATTTAGAGCAAAGGGAAAGAGAAGCAGAGAGAGAGAGAAAAAAAAGTCTGATCTTTGAACGCGCCGAAGCAACCAACCTCCCCTCTGCCCAAGTGACCTGCTACCCACTGCTTTTGAGATTAGGAGACTAGTGTAGGTGTTCAAGTGTGTCTGTGTGAGAGAAAAAGAACACAAAAGGCAGAAAGAGGAGAGGGTGGGAGAAAGAGAGACTGTGTGGCAATGAGAGACAACGAGAGAATGAGAACATTTGAATACAGTGCGTGGGGGCAGGCAAATCGAGCGAAGAGACAGTGAAATGTGTTGGCTTTTTCTCTGTGAAGGCCTGTCGTGTTTGAAGGCGCCGGCTGACAACGCCTGTGTGTTTTCTGGGGTGACATTTTGGAGAAGCACGTGGCCCAGTGCTCACCACTCCAGCATGCCTCTGGGCTGCATCAAGCTCACACACTCCAGCCCTGTCTCTTTGTTCTGATCAACAAAAGGTTAGAAATAAATCAGAACTCCACACCATAAATCAGAACTCCACACACCCACCCACATCAATGTGACCTCTACTGGTTTAAACCCAGGTATGTCTAAAAGCCCCTAGCTTCACACTAATGAGTAACTGTAAGAATGTGCACATAAACAAGCTTCAGGTAAACATTGTAAAGGACACACTCTCAAACACAACAGTCCCCGGAGAACTGGGACAGATGTGAACAGGAAAGGCCATAGAGACAGATAGAGACATATAGGCCTTCACAGACACACACAGAACACAGAAACAGCAAGGGGAGTGGTTAAGGATGGGCATGTTGCTCCAGCTGCAGCCTCTGGCATAAGCGCCTGTTGAGCATTGAAGAAGTGTGTGAGCGTGTGTGTGTGTGTGTGTGTGAGGACAGGCAATGTTATTTAGTGCAGCAGCTGCGGCCATCTCCCTATAGGCAGTGCTACTAAACCGCATGGGATTAGAAGAGGTGGCTCACACACTCATGCCCATAATTCCGCATGTACACACACACACACACACACACACACACACACACACACACACACGCACACACAGAGTGAGAAAGACAGTGACTGTGGTGCAAAGGACATCAAACAAATACACAAATATCAAACAAATAAACAAATAGGAAAGACACTTAGGCTACACACTCCCAGTTACATTGGGCACATCCACACAAACACAGAGCCATCCCTACTCCAGTGAAAAAAAGGCCGGGGTGTGTGTGTGTGTATGTATAGTGTGTGTGTGTGTGTGTAGTGTGTGTGTGTGTTTGTGTGTATACTGTGTGTGTATATCAGTGTTAATTTTGGCGGCTATTTTAGATTTATTCTTAGTCTTAGTCTTTAGACAAAAATGCTTATTAGATTAAGTCACATTTTAGTCATTGTTTTCCTTTGTAGTTTTAGTCTAGTTTTAGTCGACGAAAAGTCCTTACAGTTTAGTCAACTTTTAGTCAAAATGTTTTCTCTTTTTAAACTAATTCAATTAGGCTAATACAGGTATTGGAAATTGAAATGAAGGTGACAGGTTGCAGCTGACTTTTTCCATGGTGGTGAAAATTGTATAAATTAAGCAACAGTTCAGTTCTTACTATCCTGTAGTTTTTATTAGTACAGTACCATGGTTCAACAAATGTGTAACGGTTATATAATAATTTACTTAAACTGAGAAGTTAACAAAAAATATTCCACTATTCCACAAGGATAGGTTGATAAGTTAACAAAAACAGAAATAAATAAAGCATTTGATATGTATTCCACTCTTCCACAGAGGCATATTGAACTAATGTTTACATGTTTTTCAGCGTGGGTAGGCTATCATATTGGAGTTTGGTGATATAGGCTACTCCTTTACCACACTCACTTCTGAGCAAACAAGGCATATTCATGAATATCAGTCACGTGACCTTTTACGTCATCCTCTCTTTTTCTAGCTTACTGCCACCATCTTGAGTACCTACCAAGTACCACAGACACCTACTCTATGCACCTACTGACAAGCATTAGCTAGCTTGCTACGATTCACGGTTTGCCAAATTGTACTATTTATATCTTGAAAATATATCCTTTTACATACAATTTCATATCCTGCTAAATTAATTCATTAATAAGCAGCAACAGTTTTACTGGTCTTGATCTTCTGTTTTTTAGAAGTTTGACATTTAAATAAATAAAATATGTGTACTGTATCAGCTATAAACAGTTTCCTGTGTCTTATTAATGTCACATAAACACAATTCATACAATTAATAGATTTATTCACTCTGGTGGAACAACAGGAGGGCAAAGGTTACAGAGGGCACAGCACACTTTCACCACTTTGTCCAGAGGTGCGAGTCCATCTGGGGTTGAGTAGCACAGTGTTATTGGTATAGTTCCTTGTAAAATGGTGTATTTATTCCGTACTAGGCCTATAACTCTCTCCACATGGATGTGCACTGCTGCCAGTCCCCACGATCACGGTTTCGTATCTTTTAGTCAGATTCGTACGGATATAGTAAATGGCTTCGAAAGACAACATTTCGCACCTCGACTGTCATGAAAAGAAACGCTACTTTAAAAAAAATATCATTGTTAGGGTGTGATCCCAACTCGATACCTGATGCGTTCTTCCCGCCTCTGTCCGCTGCTACCGAACTACCACTCCTGTCATTCAATGACACATATATATATGTATATGTATATATACACACACACACACACACACACACACACACACACACACACATACACACATACATACATACATACATACATACATACATACACATATATATATATATATATATATATACACATATACACCTGATACATAATCCGTCGCCATACACCGGTGAAAGCCTCAAAGCGTACAAAAGTACTGAGGCATATCGGTACTTTGTTGCGGGATGGGTCCTTGACCCGAAAATATGGCACCTTCAGAAGATGATGTTTCTCGTCAAAGGAAAAGTAAGTGTTCTTTGTGAACTGCTGCTAGCAGCTAGCCTAACCACTCAAGGCCAGACTAACTTCGAGCGACAAAACTACTTTCTTTCCTACTGTGTCATCGAAGTCATATTTACATAGACTATTTTGGACCTTGTTGAATACAAATAGCACTTAATATATTGATCTGGTGTAATTTATTGAATAACCTAACAAACATACCTTTCAAACTAACTAATGAATCTGTTGGCTTCTTAAACGTTCATCTTTTAGTAGTATCATGATATGGTGTCTCTCAACTCCCAATGTATGTAAGTAAATTTTTCAGAATTTTTTTTAGTCAGTTTTTATATTATTGATTGAATGGACATTATTGTTTATTATTTCTTTTTCCCCTCATTTTCATTGCTTATTTTATTAGGCTATTGATTACATTACATTACATTTGGCTGACACATTTTTAACCAAAGCGACTAACTACATGGTAACAGTTTTAAAGCAAATCTCTCAACAATTTTAGGACAATTTAAAATGTATTTATTGAACTGACATTGTTGTTATTATTGCTATTCTCCTTATTATAGTTTGACCAACATTCTAATCTGTTCCCGGTTAAATTTTAAATATTATGTTGTTTTTGTATTTGTGTGTCACTTTGGACAAAGGCGTCTGCCAAATCCCATAACCATAACATGGCACTGTGTATAAGTGTATAATCACTCTCTGTGATGCAAATGCATTGATTGATTGACAAATTAGTTGATTTTACTAGACTAATTGGTCTGCTGTCTTCTCTTAAGGTGAACCACTCTCAGACCGTCAACTTGACCCCCACACAACCATGGGTCATGGTCCATGATGATGGGACAATTTTAGTGGCCCACTGTACCTGGAAAGCAGGACTGGGCAAAGCACACTCGCATGCAGCTGCCCTCATGTATGCTGTCTTAGCAGCGGTAAATCTGAAAGATGGACTGTCCAGTACAGAGTTACCCTGTGCCTGGGTTCTTCCGAGCAAAACTGGCAAAGTGCAGTACGAAGAAATCTGCAACATCTCATTCATGCAGAAGAAGACTGTATTACGCCCACCACTACCCAGCATTCCTGTCCCTACAGAAGAGGAGTATATGGAGTTCTTCCAAAAGCTGTATGAATGTGATGTTCAGGAAGAAAGTACTAAGGGAACTGCTATCTTGTCTGTGATCGAGGGCCACTCTCACAGATACAAACCAAAGACCCTTCAACTGAATTTGCCAGAACCACTCTCTAATCTATTTTCAAAGGCAAAGTTGCATGCTGATTTCTCGACCTTACTAGTAGAGAGTGAAAGCATCTTTGACAATCTTCAAATAACAGAGCAAGAGGTATGTACTGACAAATTGTAAGTCTTGTACTCTAATTTATATTTTTTGTGAGTTTTATCGATCATTTACCAATATCTGTAATTTCTTTAAATATGTACATTAATAGCTTTATTTTGTTGAAATAGCATTACATTTTTCAACTTTCAGTCCTCATCAGTAGAAGAGGCAACCAGAGCGCAGTCTGCCAGTAAGGTTTGGTTTGAACAAAGAGCAGGCAGAGTAACAGCGTCAGTCTTCCACGAAGCAGGCAGGTCAGACAGTGCTGTATCCTTGATTAAGAGGATATGCTATCCCCGGTCCTGTCAGGTGTCTACAGAGGCAATGAGGTAAAGATAGAAATGTACAAAGAATGACTACATATCAAAGTATGCTGCCCAGGGCTGGTTTTCATTCCATTTGTCATAGCCATATTTCAGAGGAACAATGATGTTCTTACAATCCCACATAAAGGATTTAAATGATACAAGCTGAAAATATGATCCCAATCCTAAATATACAATTTTCCCATGAACATGATGGTGTGTGCACTCCATAGAGAATAATGAATACATTATTCTTGATTTGCTGTGATATACTGTAGTTTGCTAATTAGATTAGATTAAATTAGATAGTCTTTATTGTCATTGCCACTTTTTACAAAAGGTACGAGACCATCTTTTTGCTTTTCAGCTAGTGTCGCTAGGTTCACACTGCTGTGGTTCAGTGGTTCACCAAAGCATAATTTGCCCATCACTACTGTCAACTCATGAGGCATTCATACGAGCAATAAATAGTTTAAAAAATACACATATATAAGAATATAAAAAGAATATATTGCACTGGTTATGAACAGGAATGGTTCTGTACAGATTTCACAATGAAGTATGAGGAAGTCTGTCTAAACAATACCTTATTCTCTATTTTTCTAGATGGGGAAATGTGAGTGAGCCAACAGCAAGGACCCAGTACATCACAGCATTGCAAGATCATCATACCGACTTTCAAGTGCAGACAACAGGCCTGATCATCAACACATCACTACCATGGATCGGTGTATCGCCGGATGGAATTATTACCTGTGCTTGCCATGGTAGAGGTGTGCTTGAGATAAAATGCCCGTTTACTCTTAAAGATCAGTCTATCGTCGACAGCTGCAATTCTGACCCAAACTTCTGTCTAATGGCAAACGACAATGTGATCGCGCTAAAGCCGAATCACAAATATATGACACAAGTCCAAGTACAAATGCGCATTGCTGAGGTCCAGTATGTTGACTTTGTAGTGTGGAGTCCCACTGAAATGTTTATTCAGCGCATTCAGTCTGATGAAGTGTTCTTCAATGTGACATACAAAAGAGTAGAACAGTTTATTAAAACTAGGATTTTGCCAGAACTTCTTGGGAAATATTACACAGTACCACGCCCAGTGGTTTCCCCAACCTTAGAGCAACAGCCCCAGTCAGGGTGCTACTGTGGTGAACCGGCTGGAGATCCAGAAAATGTAGTGATCTGTGCATCTAAGCAGTGCAAAAGAGGGCACTTTCACAGGTCTTGCTTGCGGTTGACAAGAGTTCCAAAAGTGTGGAAATGCTATGAATGCAGGAAAATCCAGAAACAATGAAACACTGTATTAGTTCAGATTCCCTATAGTGTTGACTACACACATGCACACCAATGCAGTAGACCGTTACTCCTCGAGTACAAGGCTTTATGCTTCAGGTTGTATTAGTTCATTCCCCCATTGACAGCACACACACGCACACATACGGTATACTGTTACTTACACTGTAGATTGTATCAAGTTTTCTGTGTGTGATTCACAGTATTTGTTATTTTGCTTTCTTTGATTTGTATATAGTTATTTTGGTGGGGAGGTTCCTCTATTGTCTTTTAGCTGGTTTGGAGTGTGCAAGTCAGATTTGAGCACCTTGTTTAGCGTCCTGCCAAATTGTACTATTTATATCTTGAAAATATATCCTATTACATACAATTTCATATCCTGCTAAATTAATTCATTAATAAGCAGCAACAGTTTTACTGGTCTTGATCTTCTGTTTTTTAGAAGTTTGACATTTAAATAAATAAAATATGTGTACTGTATCAGCTATAAACAGTTTCCTGTGTGTCTTATTAATGTCACAAACACAATTCAATTAATAGATTTATTCACTCTGGTGGAACAACAGGAGGGCAAAGGTTACAGAGGGCACAGCACACTTTCACCACTTTGTCCAGAGGTGCGAGTCCATCTGGGGTTGAGTAGCACAGTGTTATTGGTATAGTTCCTTGTAAAATGGTGTATTTATTCCGTACTAGGCCTATAACTCTCTCCACATGGATGTGCACTGCTGACAGTCCCCGCGATGACTCGACTTCAGCTGGGTGAAGCTGCTGTTTTCCTTTTGTAAATGCTGGTATTTTGAGTCGAGCATTAACAAGACCCAAAGATTCTGCCACATTAAACCCCCTGTCTGCAAGAACAACATCCCCAGGGGACAATAACTCAAGAAATCCACTGTTCTCAGTCACATGCTTGTCACTTGTCCTCCCGCCCCAACCTTTCGAAACAAAGCTGATGACTCCTTGTAGAGTTATGGAGATGAGGTATTTAACTGTGTTATGACGCTTGTATTGAGAATATGTTTGTGCTCTTGCTCTCATTTCCTTTGGTCTTTCGATAAATATTTCAAAGCAATCAATTATACTAGTACAATTTTTGAAGCTGTTTCTATAACACATTGGGAGACTACAGAGGATCTGATCTCTGTTTGGCCACTTTATGATATTACACAGGCTGATATTCATAACATTCAATGTGTTGTTGAAAACCCGACCAGCAGTTGACATTAACACATGAAACACATGAGCTAAAAAGAAAAGTGGCAAGTTCTCAGGCGCATTAATGTCAACAGAAACTGCTGAAAAGGGGATAAACAGGATTTAAATTTTAGGAATGATGAGATAAAAGAGAAAACAACAATTACGATAGAGAGATAGAGAGACTATTGATCCCTAGGGGAAATTCAAGGTCACGGTAGCATACAGACAACACACACACACATTCAATAACAGCAGAAAAAGTCATTAAAAGTATATAATATAAAAAACACAACTAATCAATAAGGACTGTAGAAGATAAAGAATATACTAAATATACAAAATACAAATTATACTAAATAAAACTTAATCAAAATCAATTCTAAAAAACAGTATCCACATAGTGGGTGAATAATCAATCAGGTGCACTTGCAATGACTGAAACAGGGACTGAGCCTATGGTTCTCAGTGCATAAGGTAAGGTAAGGTGCTCTGTGTGAATGAGTGTCATGGTGATGGTGCAAATGAGTAAGTCAAACAGTGCAATAGTGCAAGAATAAAGTCTATATATCTATATATAAATAACTATATTAAGAAAGGCATGTGGCATGGAGGGAGGGGTTGTGCATATGTGCCAATACAGCACGCAAACAGTGAGGCAGAAGACAAATGTAAAGTGACTAGTGGACAGACAGTTCAAGACATTGGAGGTGGTGAAGAGGCAGACAGACTATCCAGAGAAGTCTATTTCTCCTCTTCCTCAGTCTGTCTGTTGTGCAAGGCAGTAAGCAAAGTCTCCAGCTCATCAGGCTCTTCTGCTTAACAATAGTGCTGTGGAGTGGATGACGCTCATTGTCCAAGATGTTGATCAGTTTGTTCAGGGTCCTTTTGTCAGATATTGAAGTGATGCACTTCAGATATTGAAGTGATGCAGTTCAGCTCCCACTACAGAGCCAGCTTTCCTTACCAGCCTGTCAAGTCGCCCCGCATCCTTCTTCTTTGTGCTTCCTCCCCAGCATACCACTGCATAGAAGAGGACACTGGCAACAACAGACTGGTAGAACATCCTGAGGAGCATGCTGCACATTAGTGATGTGCAAATGACGCTTTGGTGAACCACTAAACCACAGCAATGTGAAGCTAGCAACACTAATGAAAAAATCCAATATGGCTGCCACATATAGATTTTCAACATTAAAGTCCTTACCCAAACCAGTATATGTAAACACAAATATTGGTTTGCTAAGGACTTTTATGATGAAAAATGTATGTGTGACGGCCATCTTTTTGCTTTTCAGCTAGTGTCGCTAGGTTCACACTGCTGTGGTTCAGTGGTTCACCAAAGCATCATTTGCCCATCACTACTGCACACATTGAGGTGCTTACCACCTCGACATTGACCCCATCAATGGAGACAGGTAGCAGAGTGGGCTTAGATCTGCGGAAATCCACCACCATCTCCTTGGTCTTTGAAGTGTTGAGTTGAAGATGATTGAGTTTGCACCATTGCTCCACCAGGCTCCTATACTCCTCCTCCTGCCCGTTCCTGATACACCCCACAATTGCAGTGTCGTCAGAAAACTTCTGCGTGTGGCATGACTCAGTGTTGTAGCAGAAGTCAGATGTGTACAAGGTGAACAGGACTGGAGAGAGCACAGTTCCCTGTGGCGCTCTGGTGCTGCTGATCACAGTGTCAGAGAGACAGTTCTTCAGTCTGACGAACTGTGGTCGCTCCGTCAGGTAATCTGTGATCCAGGTTACGAGGTGAGCGTCCACACCCATCTGCAAGAGCTTGTCTCCTAGTCTGAGGGGTTGGATGGTGTTAAAAGCACTTGAGAAATCAAAGAACATGATTCTCACAGCACTTTTCCCCTTGTCCAGGTAAGAATGTGTCCTGTGTAGAAGATAAGTGATGGCATCGTCAATGCCCACTTTCTCCTGGTATGCAAACTGTAACGGGTCTAGTGCATGGTGTACTTGGGGTCTGAGCATACCTAAGACGAGTCGCTCCATTGTCTTCATCACATGTGATGTTAGAGTGACAGGTCTGTAGTCATTAAGCTCACTAGGATGTGGCTTTTTAGGGACAGGGGTGAGACATGATGTCTTCCACAGTGTTGGAACTTGTCCAAGGCGTAGACTCAGATTAAAGATGTGCTTCAGTGGCTCCCCCAGCTCAGCAGCACAGGCCTTGAGTAGCCTTGGACACAGTCTGTCAGGCCCCGCTGCCTTACACGTGTGCAGTTTCTTTAGTTTAGCGCTCACTTGAGTTGCTGTTACGATGGGGGGTGTAAGGGGAGGGGAGGGGTGCATCTGGGATCTGTGTGTTTGATGGCTGTTGACTGAGGTCGTTGTCGCCTCATTGTTCGTGATCACCGTGTGGGGGAGGGGTGCAATATCCAGTGATGGTGGGGGTGAGTGTTGCACTGGTATTGAGGGGGTGTGGGGGTGGGGGATGACCACCTCCTTGATGTCCCTGTCAAGGCTGCCAGAGTCGTGGACGCCTCCACAGGCTCAGGCAAGGAGGCGTCAGGCGGGGGCAGGGCGTGAGGTGATGATGGTTTAGGTTGTTGGGCGTCACCGGGATGCAGAGCTGGAGAGACTGGGAGGCTGGAAGGTGGGGGTAGGGCAGGCACGCAAACAAGAGCAGTGCCTGAGTCTGCAGGGGGTGGTGGACAGACCATCTTTTTCCTATTAAGAAGGGTCTTGACATTGCTGGTTATCCAAGGCTTGTTATTGGGAAAGCAGCGTACAGTTCCGGTGGGAACAACATAGTCCATACAGAAATTCAGATAGTCAGTAGTGCACTGTGTGACCTCCTCTAAGTCCTCTCCATTCTGTAACACACTCCAGTCAGTGCACTCAAAGCAGTCTCTCAGAGCCTCATCCGCTTCAGGTGTCCACTTTCTGAAGGTGCGTGTGGCAGCTGGTAGCCTCTGTATTTTTGGTTGGACATTGGCTGGAGATGGATGAGGTTGTGGTCTGACTTACCCAGAGGGGGAAGGGGGTTTGCACTGTATGCATCCCTCACGTTTGCATGCATGAGGTCTATTGTCCTGTTTTTCCTTGTAGGGCAGTCAACAAACTGGTAGAAATTTGTGAGTGTGGAATCCAGTGTTATGTGATTGAAGTCGCCAGGGATCACAAAAAAGGCATCACTATGTTGGGTTTGAAGCCTTGCGATTGTGGAGTGGATGACGTCACATGCTGAATCCTGGAGAGCTCGAGGTGGAACGTAAACACAGACAGCAATTGCGTGCGAGAACTCCCTCGGCATGTAATACGGACGGAGACTAACCGCTAATAACTCCATATCCTTGCAGCATACAGTTTCCTTCACTGTAACATGTCTGGGGTTGCACCATCTATTGTTTATGTACAGCACCAATCCACCACCCTTCTTTTTGCCAGAAAGTTTACAGTCTCTGTCCAAACGAGCGACACTGAAGCCGGGCAGCTCAACGTTAGAAGTGGGGATATGACTTGTTAGCCCTGTCAATCTCCTGTCCATCTTCTTCTCCATCCAACTCATGTCTGTCTTCTCTACCCAACCCCTCTTCATCATCCTGTCCATCTTCATCATCTAACCCATGTATGTCTTCTCCATCAAACTCGTGCCTGTCATCTTTGTCCATATCCACTCCCTCTTCTTCTTTTCCAGTCTCTCCTCTGTCCGAACTAACTAGTCTTTTTCTTTTCAGTTCCTGTGTTTGTTGAAATCGCGTCATTTGATTAATCCTCTTCCTCTTGTTGGGGGAGCTGAGGTACAGAAATATTGTTGGCACAAAGTTAGGGCTCAAAGGGTTCTGGCTCTTCACACCTGGAGAGACAAAAATTTCATGGTAGAATTTAGATTGTGAATAACTCAAAAGTTAACATGTGAACAATATGTTATTGGAAAGAAATCTACAATGTCAGTAAAATAAATAAGTTAATATTAATGTGTGTTAATATAAGTTAATAAGTTAATAAGGACTGAAGAAGTCATGTGCTATGTTTTTGCAAAACAGTAATTAGCCTACAAACAATGCTCCAGGCTGCCAACGTAATGGTGTAAACAAAATAACTAACCACTTGCTAATGTCACCAGTCTTAGGAGCACTTGAATAATATCCGTGATCTATGTTGTAAACAACGTTACAGAGCAGAGGGGAAGCTATGACATTAACTCGTTTATACCATAAAACCATTGAAAGCACACACACACAAAAAGAGATGATTGTGTTTTTGAGCTACAATCTTAAACTGGTTCTAAGCTTGAACAAATATCCTCAGCTAACGTTAATGACTGATGTGGTGTCTCTACCAGATATTGTAAAACGTTTTTATTAAACAATAACCTGACATTTGACGCTAGACACTGGTATTAGACACAGTATATGAACCGATTCACACCGATTGCTTAATTAATATCATCATCTTTAATTAAATTTGTCGATTAGCGACAGCGAACAGCTAGCGTTAGCTCGCTAACAATAATATTTAAATCCACTCACCACAGACAAAATGAGCACTGCACAGACGAGCGTTTGCCGTTGGTGTCCAGTTTGCCCGCCTGATGGCTGCAAGCCACTGATGTCGTCTTTGTTCGTCCTGAGGCAGTCTGTAAAATGATATATTGGGGTCTCCTTTTTTGTTGTTGCACCCCACCGCACAACATATTGAAGGCATAGCTTACAACGACAGGCCCAGGGACCCTCTACTCACTACCACTTAAGTGTAATATTGTTTGGAACTGTAGAAGAGGTATAAAAATAGCGTTTTGTAGCAGCGAAATGACATGCCCTGGTCACTTCCAGGCTAACGAGTTTTGACTAAAAACGGTAAAATCGAACTTTCACAAAACACATCCGAATGACATGATTTTGATGTCAACTGAACATATGTACTCCCTAACATCCGTAAATTGATCTAAAGTGCATTTTACTCCGGATAATTCCTTTAACTTTAAAGAGTGCATCTACAATCAAAACTATCTACAGCCTATACGACGCAAATTCTCGTCTACACGTCTGGCTTTAGTTGACAGCATGGTAACTAGATTTTAATCGGTCAACGGAAGCAGCTGTCCGTTAATGTTTGTGCTGCTTCATGTCCCTTGCATTTTGCAACTGCGAGGTCCATAGCAGGCGCCCCACAGAAATGTTTCATTTTGCGAGTGAGATGCACGCTGTCCCCTCTGTGACGCGTTCGCCCCGTTTCAGAGCTATTCTAGGGCCGTGACTGTGGTAAACAAACTATCCTAATAGAAAACTGATAGCTTTCCTGGTTAAATGGTATAAGCTAGGCCTATACCACAACATACATTGTGCTGGCGACCCAAATAAAATCCCAGTCTTTGGGAACCAATGCAATACCCAATAATTACGTTGCTAATCATTACTATTTCTCTTACCAGTTGCCAGTGTCTGTATTAAAAAAAAATCTGGAAGCTTGGCACATTTGGCAACATCCTCCTCCAATGCCTTCCTTTCTTTTTTTTACCTGGTCTGTTCAGTCCCTCTTGGCCTCTTTATACCATCCATCCTCCCTGACGCTTATCGCTACGGTAGGGCCGGCCCGGCTATTGGTAGGCCCTTCTGAGAAAACTTTTAGGAAAAGACCGGCTATATGGACCCAACCAACTCTTTGGGAGGGGAGAACTCCCTCACATGCAGAGGCTGCGGTGTCAGGGGTAAATAAGTAAATACCGTGCATTTTGAATGTCCAATAGCACACCACTAACATTTTAGTCCTGTCTCGTCAACGAAAACGAAACCTACATTTCCTCATAGTTTTTATTATCAATGATCTATTTTTAGCTCGTCAACGTCTCGTCTTAGTCATGGAAAAAAGGTCGTTAACGAACATTTTTTGTCATATTTTTCGTTAACGAAATTAACACTGGTGTGTATAGTGTGTGTGTGTGTGTGTATATAGTGTGTGTGTGTATAGTGTGTGTGAGTATAGTGTGTGTGTGGTCAGTGCTGTAAACAGTCTTGAATCAGAGTCTTGAATCCATCTTCACACACCTCTAACAGGATAGCCTTGTGCAGTGTCTGAATCAACGCTCTGTTGGCCACTCTTAACACCACCCAAGGAACTGAAGGCCCTGTGCCTGCCTTCTCCCTCTTTCTCGCTCACACACACACACACACACACACTCAGAGGTGTGTTACTCTCTTGTGCTAGTCTCTGGGGTTTACTTTGCTAGTGCAGGGGAAAATATGAGCCAGTTTTCAGATGAGGGAGTAAACTGTAAAACACCAGACTCAAAATTAAGTGTTTTTCTTCTAAGTGTGACCAATTCACTGTTCATTATAATTTTAGGCAAAATGTGATTATTCTGAGAAGATAGTGATGAATATGCTAGAATGGATGCTCCTGGTGAAGATGAGAAATGCAAGGACAGTTAGGGTAACTCACTACTACATGTGTATATTAGGTCTATGTAGCCTAACATCAACATATGTCGCTTGCCCATGGACATGTGCACATTTGGATGTGGGGGAGTCAGCATCTGTCTGACACACACACACACACACAAAAACAAAATCTCATACTCATGTGAGACTCAGCTCTTGTGTACAAGACACACCCCAACACATAGTAACTGAAATAAGCATATGTCGCTCGCACATGGACATATGTACTTGTGGGTGAGGGCGAGTGTTTATCAGCATCATTCTGTGTACACCTCCAGCTGCATGCGCCCAATGCCACAGTTGTCTGCTTTCACCTAGGTTGCCCCGGACATTTCATTTCAAATGTCGTTGGGCTCCCTGGAGCACGTTTCAAGGACAGACAGTGGGAGAGGAGAGAAAAGGAGAGAGATGGAGTTGAGTGTGAGGACGATGTAAGTGTGTGTGTGTGTGTGTGTCTGTGTCTGTGTGTGTGTCATCCATTAGCCTAGCTGGAGACCCTGTGTTTTGGGTCCGCTGCATTACAAGGTGCAATCACTACAGCCGCTAAACAGATTAGCAGATAGACCACATTCATCCTCTTAATCTTGTTATCCCACTCACAGTGTCTGCCTCAAACACGCTCTCTATCCCTGGCTGTCGTCATCTCTCTGTCTTTCTGCCCCCCCCCCCCATGACTCTTTCTTTCTTCTCTGTCTGTCTCCCTCCTAACTCCTATTAGGTTGGGCTGTGGGCAGCCGAGGGGGTAGATTTCCCAGAATCCCTCCAGCTAATTCCCAAAGCAAGGAAACAGAGGCAAAAATCTGAAAATCTCAAAGCTCTTCTAAAATTAGACTTTAGAAAGGGAGGGGGAACCAAAAAAAAAGCCTCTGGGAAATGCTAAATCAGCAGAACATCAAATGAAACCAAACTGCACGCCCTTGAAGCGGATCACATGGAACATCGTGTCCAACATGCGGCTTGCTGTGGCTGCTCGTCCTCTGTGACATGCGGCGCGGACTGGGGCTGCCCAGACCGCATCGACAACAAGCCGCAAGCCCCACAAGGTGATCCACACGCACAGTCACCATGACGACGGAAAGGTGGGCCATCCTGACAATCGAGCTTCCGGGAGTCCCAATTCTTCGTAGCGTCTGTGTCCAGGCCATCGCTCTCCTCCCTTTCTGCTAAATCAACTACTGGCTGCTTATTGGCTGATCAATTAGGGAGCTGGCGAGTGGAGTTTCCTAGGATGGGCGGGTGTTTTTTCTTGAGAAAAAGGGAAGGAGGGGGAACCGTCCTCATTTCCTCCATGTGCTTTAAAGGTCTCTCTTACCGAAAGCATTACCACACTTACCAAGAATGTCACTTTCACTTACTGTGACAAGGAGAATGCTGCACTTCTAGAGAACAAGTTTTTAGGCTGGCTTAGCATTTACTCATGTTTAATGAGTAAACCAATACAACCATAATTACAACCAAGCCCCCTTAGACTTAAAACCTTACTTGTTAGGCCCATGCCATGGGCTTAAAATGCCATGTAGGCACGACAGTGCATTGCTCATATCATAAAGGGTTAAAATCCTTATGGTTTCCGTGAACGCAAGATATGTGAACGGATATTCATCACAGCATCCTGTTCACGTCACTACCTACTAGGGGCTTTGTTTTTCCCCCATGTAACACTTCACACTTTGGGCGTTGAACATAAGAGTTTTAAAGTGCTGACAGGAAGTATGGTACACTCATTTTGCTTGGCCACACCTCATGATAGTCACCACAAAATAACCACACCCACCCACACAAACCCAAGATGCTCTGTTTTAAAACAGATGTTAACTATGAGGAAGAGCTCTATTCCCTTTATTTCTTTCCCGTACCTAAGCAAAATACAACATTTTACAACAGTTAAGATACAGGCAAACCTGCCACTTGTCACACAAAAAGAAAACAGCTGACAGAATTATTTGCTTCCAGATGCTTTCAACATCTCTTCTTGGCTACCCTATTTAAACACTGAAAATCTCAAAACAACAGTTTCTCCATGAAGAAAATAGTCACTGAGAAACCTGTAGCCCAAGTCCTGTGTTTAAAATCCCACAAAGAACCCTCTTCTCCTGTCGGAACCTTAACTACAGCTATAAGCTGGACAGGACTTTCGCCTGTTTTCTCAGGGCTGAACTATAAAGCTCAGGAAGCTGATAGTGGGGCCGTGGCCAAGACAGCAGTGCAAGAAAACAGCCAAATCCTAGCCAGTCAAGGGGCAGTGAAAACACCCCCCAAAAAATATCAGAGGACCAGAAAAGACCGTCATAACCACACAAAAAGAAAACCTAACAACTGTTTTGTTTGGTTTTACAAGTAGACGGAGTTATATAAATAAAACAGTGTGTGATTCAGGAAACATGGAAGGAGGAAAGGTCCCTAGAATGCCTAGAGGTCTTCAACAGGAACCAATCTTCTTTGTTGTGTTGCAAGAGCGCAGCATAAGGCAGGACTACGTAGCACCACCAGGATGTGCAGCTGGCGCCTTGAGATACCACCAGCCCTTTTGCCTGGCAGTTGGAGTGACAGGGTTAGCGCTAGCGCTGGGCCAGCGTGCTCAAAACTGCACAAGGACAAAGTCACACCCTACATTACGTTGGGTGTCCTTATCACTGACCTCAAGCACACACACACACACACTCAGGCGCATGCGAGAACAAGCTCTTGTGCCTTAAAGACAAGTCAGAATCAGCACCTCTGTAAGAGAGGGGTCATTTGGACAAAGCTGATTGGTGGAGGAGGGTCACCGCGAAGGGCGAGTGTGTATATCTTGTCTGTGTATAGGAACTCAGCACCCCTAAAGTACGCAATGAATGGAAAAAGATGGATGAAAGATTTTAAGCTCAACAATGTTCCTGTGCATAAATAGGCCTGAGATCTGGGACAAGACAAGAGTAAGGCTATCCATCTTCCAGAAACAGTGTTTTGTTTATCTCCAGTCCCCTCTGATGGCAGCCAAGGCGTCCTGTTTAGGGAAGACAGTGAGCTCCAGGCAGATTTCCAAAACTACCATCAGCAGAATTGATTCAGTTCAAGCTTTTGTCTATTCAAGGCTTGGCAACTGATCGAGGAAGTCAATCTGATAGGGTTAACAGTACTGGAGTCAAGGCCACTGTACTTAGAAAAGTAAGGAGCAGACATGGCTAATGGTCTAGACATATACACTGAGTGACTGTCTGTTCATTCATCCCCATCTGTGCATTGTGCCATGTCACCGACACAGCATTGAAGAGACTAGCAGCCAGTGTTACATAACTCTTTTGGAAGAGAAGAAAAAGGGATTTCTCTCAAGACACAGATGAGACGAATAAGCTCTGCACTCCACATACATCACAAGGGTAAGATGTTGATGAAACATACTAGCAAACCATGCAGATGCAGAGGGTAGCTTCAGGAACACAGACACAGAACTAGACCAAAGTCCTTTCTGCCAAGTCTCGCCACATGGCTGCCATCTTGGTAAAGTGATTGGTTACTTACATTACAGGGCAGGACTTGCCATGTTGCGCAAGTCCCCCGTTCAAGTACACCAACAAAGAGCTGGATTCTGATAAGGACATGGCAGGGAGAAATGATAACATCACGAAGAGGACGAAGACTTGGCAGGTTGAAGTGTTTTTTTTCCCCTTTATACAGCGAGCAGGTGGCAAGTGTTTGTGTGTTAAACTTAGAATTGAGAGGAAATTAAAACCTAACGTTCCAGTTGTGTCACTGTTTATTTTTAAACATCCACCCACTCCTCCATCCATCTGGCTATGAATTTATTCCACTGATCCATCCATGCTTACAAACGGAACCCTCCTGTTCCGCAGGTACTGACGGATGGCACAAGCTCACAGTCAGAATCTACATTCTGGAAAATCAGCAGATCAACCAAAATGAAATGATAATTCTGACAGGCTGACACATTACATCTCAGAGTGGAGTGCTTCCCAGTAAAGAGGATTTCACCCCCACACTCCTTCCACTCTATGATATGGGCTTACGAATAAATAGGATTGAAAAATGTCACTGCATTTTTGATAATCCAATGTCGCTGAGCTTTCTATGATCAAATGGTTGCAGAGTTTAAGTAGCAAATGGCAGCAAAGGGAGGATGAGCATAACATCAACCACCACAGTCACAAATTATTAGTCACCCATTAGTCATTAATCAAGTAAAGAGCATCTCTGATAAACACTAAATAGGGTGACCAGACGTCCTCTTCTGCCCGGACATGTCCTCTTTTTGAAACCTAAAAATGTGTCCGGGCGGAATTTCAAAGTCGTCCGGGATTTTGTTTATTCTAGCCTCAAACGTGTTTACAGCGAATTTGCATTGCTCTCTCTTTCATTCATGGATAGCCTATATATCTATGTCTTTCCTTCACATACTAGACACGCCCTCCCCTAAGTGTAGGGTGTTGAGCCTGACCTTAGCTACCATCATTGGTCGATAGTAATCTCAAACATTTAATTGGTCAGTCAGTCACCTCAATAGCGCAAACTTCCTTTTTTAGTGTAAGTTCACTGACGAATTAAAACGTACATTTCCATGTTTTTGTCTCGGTCGATATCAACATGAAGCTGAGTGCCTGACCTGCAAAGCAGGCACTTACATGTCGGTCGCAAATAAAGGTGCCAACGACCGACCTACAGGTAGGCTACACAATATTCAGCAAAGCATCGAACGGCAGCGAAGGGTGAGTTTTTCAACCTTAACATTACGTCTCCAAAAACATTTTGATGGAACATCCAACTCATAACCATAGACTGTAAAAAATATATCATGACGAACACTTCTGCCATTGTCTGAGCGGCCTTCTCTGGACGATTGCCGACCTCGCAACTTTCTAGCAATAATCCTCTATCTAGGCTACTGTAGCCTATATGCAGGTGAATTAAATATGTTGGCATAACATAAGGGATAGATGTAGGCCTATTTCTTTACAAAAAAATATCTAATAATAATGGATTGAAAAGAGGTAGGCCTAATAATAGACCAGACATGATTGAATAGATATAAGAAAATGGACAACATATCCACATCAGTCCCCATCAACACAACTGTTTTCACAGGTCAGGATTATTAAGCTCTAAAACAGAGATGTTTTAGAGCTTAATTAAAGATGGGTTGCCATCCAAATATATCTTGCGCGTATAGAGCTCTCTTTTATTGTAATTATTGTTTTTTCACATGGAAAACTTTCAAGTGTTTAAAATAGTCTTTTGAGGCAGTGTTTTTCTGTTAGCGTTGGGCCCCCCCCAAAGGGTCCTCTTTTTCACAAACCCAAATCTGGTCACCCTACATTAAAGCCACATGTGATATTGCAATGTAGCCATCCATCCAGCAAGACAGAGAGGCAGTGATGGCAAGGGTAGAAGACAAGAGTTTAATCCACAAGGATTTGCCATCCATGAGGAGGAGGGGTTATGAAGGAGAATTGCACAGTGATGGAGGGAGATGGACAATTTATGGGCTTATCAGACTGGCACTAGAGTCAGGGGAAGGGCAAGGACAAAGTTAGACAGCGCCGCTTCTCACGCAAGAAATGACAGCAGCGAAGCAAGGACAGGAATTGACATCGCCAAAGACCATACAGTGGTAGGAAGTTAGGAGATAAATATCAGTACAAAACTGTTATGTGTCTCTTTCACACATGTGCCAGTGTGTGAAAATCATATAGTTTTACAGTAGCACCTGACATCCATCTTCCACCTTATTCAGTTTCTGTCCTCACTTTTGTGCTCTCTCCCCTGCCCTCCCAGAATCACACCAATATCTCCAGGGCCAGCTAACCCCATCTCATTACCCAAGACGATGTGTCAGACAGGTCTCTTGTGTTCACCCCCTCTAATAACTCACAACTGTCACACTGCCAGGCCAGGTAGCTGTTGAGGATGGCAAGGGAATCACCAGCCAGTCAAGAGTCCCCATTAATTTTGATCCCATATCCCTCCCTTGCTGTCTCCCCCTCTTTGTCTCCATCTCGCAGTCTTTCTCTGGGGCGTGCTTCAGCTGAGAGTGCTGACGGAAGGGGAAAAGGGGCCTGCCACCACTGAGACTCCAGGTCCTGGCTAGGCTTTTGTGCGGTTTGTGCTGTATGTATGTGTGTGTCCCCACCCCCCACCCCCTTCCTCCCAGCTGGATCTGTTTGTGTCAGTGTGGTGTGAATGGTGTGAATTCCAAGCTTTTGTTTTTGGACGGTTTCTTGGTACCCGGCTCGGCCTGCAAACTGATGAGTCATCATGGAGACATATTCTCGTTATGGTTAAGTGAAATTCATTGTTGGCCCTGAGCCAGCAGGATTTCATAGTTTCAGAATGACTGAAATGGAGGCACAAACGCACACAAACGGCCATCCACCTGCATCTTATTATGCCAGAAAAGAGCAGTGAGAATGCCACCAAAATAAATATATATATATATAAATCAGGCAAGATCAAAGAGGTAGGAAGAGAAAGACAATAGGGAGGGGAACAAAATAAAGATGAATCCAAAACGGAGCCAGCAAAACACTTAGCTCCAAGCTGCTGTTCCCTGCACGCTCACACTGTTCGCAGAACATCAAAGCCCAGGGGGCTGAGACCACTTGGAACGGCACTACAGCACACACACAAGAGGTGCAGGACAATGGAGCATCCAAAAAAAGCACATCAATGCCCAGGGCCTTATGGAACAGAAATAAAAACAGCAGCGCAAATGCAAGCAGCTGGAGGGTGCTGGCTGTGGTGGCAGTGCTGGGAGAAAAGGGGAGGGTGCGAGTAGAGAGCAAGAGCAGAAAAATAAGATTAAGAACCAGAGAAGGAAAGAAGAGACCGAGCTTGAGAGTGCGTCAGACAGAGGTGTCAAACCATAGGGCGTGATTTGTAAAGGCAGCACCATGTGACAGGTCCTGGGCATGTATGCAGGCAGGCAGACAGACAGACAGGAGGGTCGAGGGCCTGAGAGAACAGAGGGGTGGGGAGAGCAGAGCAGACCAGAGCTGTGTGCCAGCGGCCAGCAAACGCTGGTGCGACAATGGTCCAGCTTTCCTGCCTAATAAGGAGGAAGAATGCCGGAATGCAGGCTTAATGGCCGAGCAAGGGGAACGCTGGCTGAATTGGAGGCCTGTTCCGAGCCGCTTGGGCTGTGTCCAGCGCGAGCCAGCGGAAGGTGCCACTTTCGACTGTCGTCCTGAGAACAGGGTGGACCGGACCCTTGCACTTCTACATCTCCATCTGCCGTCCTCCCCTTCACAAATACCCGTTCTCGGTTTTTGTTGTCTTCCTGCCTGGCATTGTTTGCCTACGTCTGGAGCCACTCTGTTGGCAGAGAGCAGGCTTGGGTCACTCAAGCCATGCACGCAAAGTTCATCCTCCCCCCTCTTCCTCTACTTAAATAAATGGGCTATTGATTTCCTCTCCTCCTCCACCTCCTCCTCCTCCTGGGGCGCACTCAGAGAGCAAAGCATAGCACCTCTCTCACTCCCTCTCCCACTCTCCCAGAGCGGATGGCCTGCCCATGCCTCTCACCAGCTATTTTTGGCCCATTGTGCAGGGAGTCTGTGAGAGTTTGTGGTGTTTGTGTGTATGTGTGTGTATGTGTGTGGGGGGAGCATTACTAAGAAGAGCCTTGATACAGACAGAGTTAAGGGGAGAGAGCAACAGTGAAGAGGGGCGTAAGAGAGTGGGGGAGTTGCTGAGGTATGCACTGCTAATGCAAGAAACCTTTCAAATTGACTCATTTGGAGCACTACCAGCAGGTATTCAATAATGTTTGGCCTGGATTTGACGCTGCTCACCCTGCAAGCTCTGCCCGAATCAACAGACAGAAAACGTAGTGAGCTGCAGTGTCACAAAAAGACAAGACTGTTGTTTTCTGGACTCTGCTCAAGAGGCTGTCTTGTTAGGGCGCCGGGGACAAATTACCGGTAGCCGTCTCCCCCTCTCACTGGCAACTGTAGTGGTATGCAAGCAATACTTTCCAAAGAGTGTGAGGAGACAATCTGCCAGGCACCTCACCACAAGGAGCAGTCTAATCTTATAGTCTTACAAAGTAAATCCAACACAGTCACTTGATACTTTACATTGCAGATGTGACATGTGGTCAGGTTTGAGACATCTGCCAGTCTACAGTATGAGAGCCAGGTTGGCAAGGGTGCGACGACTACTGTTAGTGACATCATGGTTTATCATAATGAGGTTTCTCTGTGGTAAAGAGATTAGTTCCTGCCAAATCCAGACTAGAAATTAATCTAAATGCAAACCACATCCCTGAGAACCACAACCACACATGAGAACCCATGGGACAAAGCCAACGCTTTGAGAAACCAAACAAAAACATTTCCTGCTTTCTTTTGAAACAACCTCGTGAGTTTGGAGCATCCCTACTCCTGGGTCAGGTGGACACTACTTGGACTATATAAAATAATTGAAATAATTGTGAAGGGAATTACTGTGCCGCTGGTCTATTTAAAAGCCTTGTTTCCCTAGGCACCACTTGAGATCAGCTCCAAGAAAGATTCACTCTTCATGGTCAATGATGCTTTCAACCCAGGCCCTTTCCTACCCCCCCCCCCCCAGTGCTCTTATTGTCCAGTGCCACAACAGGAGAGGCCACAGGATTACTCAATGGCTGTGGCACAGAGCATCGACTGTCCTCTGCCGCCTCTTTAGCATCACACACACAGACGGGCACAAGCAACCAAACTCAGAGAGTTGAGAGAGAGAGAGAGAGAGAGAGAGAGAGAGAGTTGAGAGAGAGAGAGAGTTGGCTGGCTCAAACTTTACTGTACGCAGACAAAACACACAAGAAACCCGTCAGCAAACAAATTAGAACAGTGACTACACAACTAAGACATATAGGCCTAAACTCTGAATGTAAAATACTCACATAATACCAACAGTATGTAGCTTGTTAAACACAACTCTCTGGATGATACTTACTTCAAGCTCTTTTCAGTGATCCACCGATTCACCCAAAGCAAATCAGTGACAGGGGGAATGCAAAGTCAGAGCAACAAGACAGGCCCAACAAAACTAGGTGGCCCAACAAAGCTAGGTGGCCTCACCAGATATAAAAAAGTCAAACAGTAATTGAGAGAGGAAGTGTGAAAGGCACGCCAGTCAAGACTGACATGGCAACACTGTGTGTGCGTGAGAGGTTCTCGCTGGATATGGCCGTTAGCATTGCTGGCGGCGGCTTCCTGAGTTCAAGGCCATAGCTCCATTCAGCCACGGCCACTGGGCTAGCAGGCCGTCTCCCGAAGGGACCCCAAGAAAGGGGGCGAGTGGACTGACAGCTCTGAATGCCCAGCTTTGTCTGAATACATCCTCCACGCCCTGGAAAGGGGAGACAGCTCTTTGATCTGATATCAAACACCACCCCTGAAGACCCCAGCAGCACAGTGTTCCTGAGAGAGCAGCATTCGGAAGCCTTGTGTACCATCCCACAAAAGGACCTTGGTCAGAACATCACGAGAAAGATTGGATCAATTTAGAATAGTGGACCTGCTGTGGGCAGAATAACCCCCAAAAACAGCAAGGATCCGAAGGTTCCAGGTAGTCGACCCTGACCTTCAGATTAGAGAATTTTATTTTGTTGGTATACTTTAACTGGAGAAGGAAAGATTGAAGAAAAAGAAGAGGAACACAGGGTGTGGGGGAACGCCCCCTATTAATAGAGCCAAGTGCCGCCCTAAGCACATTTTGCACACACATACACATTCTAAACATTGTGCACCACATGAAAGCAACCCACCTGTGATTTCATTCTATTGCATTGTGCACCACAAGAAGAATGGAAACTGGCTTTGGTTGCATTTTCTTAGCTGTTTCTATGGTAGATGATGTCAGTCTTTCTACTGTTGTTATTTTTATTCTCCCATGATCTGTAACTTCCTTCCACACCCTAAAAGTCCTCTGTTTGTTATAAGCTGATTCATATTTTATGTGAATAGTTTAATGATTCAAGTCTTTATGACTTGAAAAGGGGGATTTGAAAGTGTTGTGAATCAGCCTCATTTCTGTAAATGTACATACTGCATACTTCTTATGGTCATCTGTGATTTTTGTACCCATGTGTACCCTGTGTGGGTCTTTGGTCTGTATGCAAGCATCCTTTGTTTATCCTTGAATTCAATGAAAGCTTGTCTAGAGGCCTTTTGCCTATCACCAGGTGTGAAATGGTAATGTTTGTAGAACAGCATGTGTCCAGGCCTCTGAAGGACTTCCCAGGAAAGGGGGTAGTTTTAATTAAAAGACAATAGAAGCTGGCCAAAAGGCCACATCCCCCACACACCACACCTTTACCTTGCATATTCATACTAGTAAGTCACTCCTCTTTGTGTGTAACTTAAATTTGGTAGACTGTTTCTGTGTAGTCAGAGAAGTCAGAGAACACTGAGAATCTGGTGAAATCCATGATGGGGTGAAACAAACATGTACTTCTCTCCCTTGAGGGCCACTGGCCCCTCATTGAAAAGAATAAAGCCTGGATCCTGATCTTGCATCGTCCTGATTGACTCTTAAGAGAAATATGGTAGTAAAAATATACTATCAGCCGCAAGTTGTGGTAAACGGTTCGCGAGAAAAGTAACTTTAATGTATCATGTTACATTCTGCGCCCATCTCCCTACCCATTCATCTCGGTGGAATACTTCACAAATTTTTCCCGAACACATGACAAACCATATATTAGAAGAAACAGCAGACCTTACCGAATAAAAAAGTGTAAAGCATTCCCCTGTACAGTTAGCCATTCCAGAGTAATCCGGTTTTACATCTGCAGCAATGTCTAAATGCATGTCTCCAACTTTGGG
Organism: Alosa sapidissima; assembly: GCF_018492685.1. Lineage (NCBI taxonomy): Eukaryota > Metazoa > Chordata > Actinopteri > Clupeiformes > Clupeidae > Alosa > Alosa sapidissima. The sequence goes on along the minus strand of NC_055958.1, from coordinate 4,901,381 downwards.
CTTCAGGTTTCACAGTGTGTTTAAATTGTCCAATACATGATTTCATAACAGGCCAAATACAAAATAAAATGTTACAAATATCGCCTAGATATCTGTAAAATATTAAAATCAGCCGGCTAAGAGTTTGTCAAAGTAGCCTTAATGATGACAAAATGCTGAGCATGCATGTAGACTATTTGAGTTTCTTAAAGCTGAACTGTGCTTTAATTGTTCAATACATGATTTCATAACAGGCAACATAGAAAATAAATGTTAAATATAGCCTAGATATCTGTAAATATTAAAATCAGGTCTATGATTAACAGTTCTATGTAATATGTCATGTTTGCTATTAGATACGGGTTTTAAGGTGAAAAGTAAGGCATTTGTAGGAGAAACTGAGGGGGGGGGGGGGGTATTCATTGTGCCCACTCCAAATTTCTATTTGCCCCCCCAATCTGAGCAGCCTATCCGGGCCTGGCCATTAACCACATGTTAAGTGGTGGGTCTAATCAGCAAAGCTCTTTCCAAAGAAGTTGTGAAGATGTTAAGATTCCAAAAACATTTGTAACCTTCATCTATGGATTACAGGTTGATAACATTTACAAAATAATGGTACAGTGCAGTAGACTATTTATCTTGTTACCAATATCCAATCCTTGAAAGGAATTCATTCAACCACAGTTCCTGGAATGCAATACATTTGTCAATCAAACAAGTGATGTTGCAACAATATCGGTGAATTGTAACATTTAAGACTACCCTACAGTGAGCTTCTTATTAAGATTAATAGAAAATGTTTACTGTGAACATGGCATTCCAGGCATCATATGAGAGTCTGATGGACACATTTCTTTGATGCAGACAAAGTAGTCAGCATGAATATAGGCTAGCTACAACTCGTATACAATATCCTTCCAAGACATCAAAACAGACAGTCACGGGCGGCTTACCTTTGCCATTCTGCCACGCCGTATACCAAGATAGGCTAAGGAAAGACGTGAAGAAAATAATCGCAGTGGCAACCGTTCCATTTCTGAGCCTCATCTCATTGCACCGATTTTACGCGGGTCTTGTCGGCCTTGGTCACGTTTGCCTGGAAATCTTGATAGGATGGTTCATTAGCCAAGCATCTGGCAACGGGGCAGGTAAGGTGTTGGGGGTCTCCGGTTTTGTTATGTCCAACTCATTAGTTTCCCACAGTGTAGGGAAAATTGGTTCTTCACGAGTCACGAGGCTGTGTGAAGCATTTCACAATTCCGTGCGTGGTGATAATAAGGGCATGATTTTTACTCTGTAACGTTACTCCTTGAGACAGCCAAATCTTCCACATCCGTAATGTTCTACGGATGAGTTCTGTAATGAGAAGGAAAGCGGGGGTGATGTTACGTTCAAACATATAACGAAGAAACTGACTAAATATGTATGGTAAACTGGCTATCAACACAAGGTAATGTTTTATAACGTCAAGTAAATAAGTAATAGCGTTGGTAATTGATGTTAGTTTGATAGCTACACGGCTAGCTACATTGAGGTCCCCAGTTAATGTATCCGCTAACTAACGCTATAGAAATCTTCTCAAGTCGTCTTCGAAGGTAATTATGTCAAGGTTAGTCTACCTTTCAACATTGTAGCTTTTAACTAGTGTTACAATTAACGTTAACTTAGCTTGCTTGCTAGCCAGCCAGGATATAATCATCGCAGCTGGTTGATAGGCTCACTGCAGGATAACGTTAGCTGTCTGTTTGATTTACGCAGATCTAGGAAACCCCTCTAAAGCTCTAACCCACACTTGAAAGATACGATGTCTAGCTCGTTGGTATTAATTCATTCTGCTACATAGAATTAATGAAACACAGCAATGATACCACTGGGTTTGCAACTGCGGCTTATTCACGTCAGTACCTGTCGCACAAGGGAAACTAGATTCGTTTACAGATTCGAAACGGCGTATTGAGAGATTAGAAAGGCATTCGAAAAATCTTACATTCGCATCTTGGAATTTTCTTCCGTTTCCACATTTACGCCACCAAAAAGCGTTCCTTTTACAGATGAATTGCGTGGCTTTCGTACACATCCAGTACTTGACACCACTGCCTGCTGCCACCCAAAACAGTTTTAGGTTTGTGAGCTCTCAATCAACCTTCACGCTATCGCCGCCCAGAGGAGTAGGCTACACTATTGGGTAGGCTACTGTGTATCTTAGGTGAAATCTATGGTTCAATTACGCAGTGCAGCTTTGTGCCCCTGATAGGGACACAAGACTAATTAGATTAAAAAAAAAGTTGTCTCACCAGTTAATTTCTTCTACTTTATAGAAAACGAATGGGAATACAGTAAAAACACATGTCGCGGCTATAATAGCCCTAGATGAAACAGTAGGCTGGCCTACAGTTTTCATTTTTCTCTCCTTAATTATTCTTCTCTGACAATAATTAGGCTAATCTAACGTTGGCCTGAACAGCGTGAACGGTAAATTAATCGTATTTAATAAGTAACTTGTCTTCAGCTACCCTATAAACAAATGATTCATGAACACTTTGAAAAGTTTGCCTTATAGGCGTGCGAGTGTGGTTCGCATATTCTAGTCGGGTCACGTCATTGCTTTTGGTAGGCCCTTGAAAAAAACTACTCCTACTTTAATTCCATTAGAAGCATGAAAGATATTGACTGTGAGAGTGCGACATCTTGTGTTCGTTTTTTGGTAGGCTATCACGTCGCCTATGCCTGATTCAACATTGACAATGCAATTGTCAACAATGCAGTGCGATTTGAAAATGAAATCCACATAAAATGTTACAGTAGCTTTTCAGTCTGTAATACAAAATCATGATTATTATGAATTGTCAGCTTCATTGTCACTGATCACAATATTCAGTCCAAGTGAACCATTCTGATACAATGAGTTATTGGTTAGCCTACATTCTTTGCCATATGGTGCCCTGGCTTATTTTGTTTCACATACTTTGCATTATAACGTCATCATAATATCACATCTTTATGGAAGCAATGGTAGTATAGTGGATAAGGAGCCGGGTTTGCATGCTATAGCTTATAAAAGTTGTGAGTTTGATCCCCAGCTGCCACCATTGTGCCCTTGAGCAAGGCACTTAACCTTGAGTCGCTCCAGGGAGTCTGGCTCTGCAATTAATTGACATCTGTAAGTCGCTTTGGATAAAAGGCATCAGCCAAATAAATAATGTCTTGTTCCGATAGATAGATAGATAGATAGATAACTTTATTGACCCCCAGGGGAAATTCAAGTTCTGTGTTGTGTAGACATGATTTTTGGATGATTTCGTTTCAAAGGAAACAAACCAATTCAAGTATTCAACATTTGTTGAATATGCGGCTTTAGTCACTCTAGTGACACACTAAAGACTTCTGTAGAAAATACTGTTTTAAGTAATTTATCATGTTTATTTTTCAAAACATAAAACTCAGTTCAGTGCAACAATTCAACAAGAACTGTTCAAGGCAAACTTAAATTCAATACATTCACTATGGTGTTTATTTAGTGGAATTCAACAAAACAGAAAATCCCAGCCAACAGTCACAATTCTCACCGGAAATGACTTTCTGCAGTGCAAAAGGGATCTATGTTGTGGCTATATTGAGGATGACAGCCACCATGAGGCCATCCTTAAAAATATTTTTGTTTGCAGTAACAGCCAAAAAAAATTAAAAATGGGTCGGTAGGTAGGTCAATATTTTTTTTTTCAAGATTCAAAGTAAAAAAAAAAGTTCAATTTTGGTCATGGTGATTACCTAGGAATGAATTTACACAAATGTGCATATCTTGACGTAACTGACTGGGTCTTCAACCCGTGCCTTCAGGCGCACCATTGCAAACCTCATTCTGATGCAGGTTATATAGACCAGCCTTTCTCAAACGTCTTTGACCTGAGGCCCGGTCATGGCAGACTTTTGGGTCATAGGGCTCATGTACCCAGAAAGAAGGCTACAATAGCTCTTGGCCACGTTATATTGAAATTTGACTATACAATACTCAATGCTATACAGTGTATTATACAGTCTCTGCTCTGTTTCTAAGGAAGTTCCAAAAAACAACGTCGTTCTATTAAGTTTCGTTAAATAAATAAATAGCCTTCCAACAGGTTGAAGCGGAGCTTTGATACCAACGTTATCGATTAGTTTCAGTTTCTCTCGCGCAGACGCGCATTGAATGAATGCTCATACCACCACTTAATTGTAGGGCTCCATGTTTAATGACATCGATAGCAGAAACGTTTGTTTTCTTTTTTCGTCGATCCGCGGTTTCTTGATCAACTGCGCAGCAAATTATCAGATGAAGCACCGGGCCTAATTTCACTCCACGACTCCGCGGACCAGCAGTCTCCATGTTGCGGACCCATATTTTGAGAAATGCTGAATAGACCACAACCAATTTCAATACTCCGACACGGTCACCGCTAGACTAGGGGGAGAAGGGATGAGAAAAGATCTGGCCACAGTTCTTCCAGAACTTCGTAACAGCGTTATCAGTTTGTGTGAATGAAACGAAGTGACATGCGTAAAACCAATGGTGTAGAGATGACGCCACAGGTTTTTTTTTAAGTGAGCCACGTTTGCATGTAGGTAATTTATATTCACAATACTTGGGCCTACTAAAAGAACTATTATTTTATTGCATTTGTATTGGTTGTTTAGAGTAAAAAAAAAACAATCGGTCGGTATTAACGCAAGTTTACAACCGGCAAGTCGGTCGGACTAAAAGGGGAAAAAAATAAATATTTGGGTCGGTTCTAAATTGACAGGGTCGGTCGGGTTACGGCAAACGAAAATATTTTTAAGGATGGCCTGATCACCTGTCTTTGTGCCATCCAATGTGGACAATCAATAAGCCTATGAATTTATAGCTCAATTTGATTTTGAGCTGACCGAAATCAATGCTCCAAGACCGAAGCATGTGACAGAAATAGTCTGTAAATTACTCTTTAATACAGTGAAACAATCTCTAATACTGGTATTATGTGAAATGTTGCAATGTGTAAGGTACTGTATGTTCAACATAAGTGGCATTCACAATCATAACATCGATTTAGTCCAGCTATGCAAAAAACACCTTGTACCTTGTGTTTCAAACTGGTTTACACAAGAGGGGCTGTAATTTGCCACCCATTACCATTTTCCTTGAAAATCTCCATAATGTTGCTGGCATAGGCACAAGAGGCCATCTGAGTCTCCCCCACCCACCATTGTTGTTATCAGAATGGAGAGGCCTTAAAGTACTCGTCTAGTGGTATGATAGACACTCCGCCAATCCAATCCTGCAGCCACACTTGTTCTATCGCCAGCTTCATGAAGAACCACTTGTGTCCCACTGGCCACTTCTTCATCACAGGATGCCTGCAGAGAGGAAATTAAGGAAGAGAAAAGAAAGACCCATTATAGCACACTAAGCACAGTGATCTGGTTTTGGCGTACAGACTTTCTTAAGTGATCTGGTTTTGGCGTACAGACTTTCTTAAGTGATCTGGTTTTGGCGTACAGACTTTCTCAAAGCATTGCATGAAAAATGTGGCTCGATTTACTTTACCTATGGTTGACTCCTTGTCTTTGCTTGTCATAGGTAATGCTTTACTAAGACCTGCTGCGTAGTTGGGACACATGCAGGATGAATCTCAAACACCTGCATTGCAATAACACACCTGGAGAACATGGCCTCTCTGGCAAAGTCAACCTCCTCTGGCTCCACTTCCACCATCCTGCCAGTCAGGGTGAGGCGGGCACACCTGGGATCCTCGGGGTCGTACACCATCTCCCTACAAACAACGCACACTAGATAAAATCACCAGTCTGCACAGCACCACTACCAACTTGAAAACACTCTAACGTTAACGTCTACATAGGAAACGGCGTATCGAGAGATTCAGAAGGCAATCGAAACTGTTACGTTAGCATCTCGGGGTCATTATTTAAACCATGACAACTCGAGTCATCTCTTGTAAATAAAAAGACTTGATACAACTTTCTACAAAATGCAACCTGTGTGTGTGGTGTTAAGATGGGCTACTATAATTATCATGTCTGACATGTTTTGTCTTGTTCAATTCCTTGTCTCACCTGCAAAAGTCCCCTTCAGCCTCAGAGAATGTGAGAGATGCAAAGGGGAAATTTCTTATATCTGACACTGTGTTGTCCATTGGTGTGACATAGAAGTATGGAACCCCTGTGCTGTTATCCAAGGGGCCGTCACTAATTGAAAAAATGTTCCCAAATGGCAGGCCTTTGATCTGTAAATACAAACAGTTTTATTTAAATAAAATACATTCTATCCTGGGTAAAAAATACCTTTGGGAGGCACGGAAAATGCAGAAAACATGTAAAGTAGGCTAGGCCTACATTAGTGTTAGTTGTAATATCTGCACAAAATAGTCTTCTTGTTTGGCTAGGGTTAGAGAACGTTCTGTCTTTGCAAAGTTCTGTTCTGTCAGGCCTAGAATCAGGAAAAAGCATTTACGGTATTGCAAATTAGACGCACATGGTTTCTGACTCAGTTGCAGCTGCTGTAGGCTACCTTTTCTTGCGTGGAGATCGTGGCGAGGTGTCCCCAGTCACTGTAGTGTGCTATGTACCTAGCAGTCTTCCCCGTCTCCTCGTGCGGTGGGGGCGAAGGTGGTTTAGCTGGGGGTGTCACCTCCTCCATTCTATATGAAAACACACGGGCTGCCGACGAAACGTGAGTGACATCTTTTTCGGGTTTTGGCTGGGGGTTTTCTGCTCTCTCACCATACACGGTCGGTGGATAAGCCTGTTTCCAAATCCCAACATTATCCACCAATAGTGCTGGTGCGACCTCTTCGTCTGACGCGGTTGCAAGCTCCTCTTCAAGGATATCGTTCGTAACAGCCCAAGAGACGGGGTTTCTTATGGTGTAGCTCTCACTACCAAGCATTGTGGCAAGTAAGGCCATTGCTATCGTCAAAAAATGCCACATTGTGTTACCCACTAGACAAAATTGCAACCATTAACTGGATGCAACCGCCACTGTAGTTGCATGTAGCCCGTGCGCGGCGTTACATCACAATGTTGTTGCAAAACATAGGCTACACTGAACTGCTCGGTCTTGGTGCCAGTAAAACAGTGACACCCTGTGGAGTGGCGCGCCGAGTAGCCTGTTGGTGAATGGTCGAATGTGTAATTTCAAAAGACTTCGAATGCCATTCCTACATGATGTTTGATTTCCAACTGTGACAATTGAGATGATAGTTCACCAAGTGAAATTCCTTGTCTTTTCTTTTTCGTGTGGAAAAGAAAAAAACTGGCAATAAAATATTTCTGATTCTGATTGAAAGTGATGAAATCATACATATTCAAATGTAGTATGTGTGGTGAGTGTTGCTGGAAGACACAAAAATCCAAAACCTGTCCTGCATAAGCCACACATTCTTTGCTCTAGAATTTACAAGCAGTCCTGTATGTAATAGCCTACTGCTCTATACGGGAGTCTTACTGGTAGTAGTACACCTTGAACACTGCTTCAGCTTCAGGCTGTTCACATGGGAAAACCTGTCAAACTATCAGTTGATTATAGACAGGTACATCTTTTGGATTTTGTTTGGAAGTAAGAAGAAAGACATCAGATTGGCATGAAGTATGTACAGTGTGTGTGGTGTGTTTTATGGAAAGCCATGTTTTGTTAGACAGCCTGGTTTATGCCTCGCCTTACCGATACACAAGGAGGTGGACATCTTTCTTATTGACTTAATTGTCTACTAATGTGCTTCCCACTAACACAACCTTCATCAGCACCTTATGGCAGATGATCCACCACAACTGGACAACTTACTCTCAACAGGGACAGAGTCAGGTGTGAAACTAGACTAGCCATGTTTGTGCTCCTCTGTGGTCCATGATATCTGCAGGAAGACAGAAGGGATGGATACAGTTTGTGTTAAAGTTACAATGTGAATATATGCATTTGAAAGAAAACAGAGGGAACTTTGTTTAGATTTGGTAGCCCAAGAGATTCATTTATGGTATAAAAAGGGAACAAAAAGTTTTGCTTGATCAGATGGTAGTTGCATACTGGACTGTGATGTTTATTGAAGGCCTGTCCATTGGCCTTGTTGCGCTCTCTGTCAGTCAGAGATCTTAGCTTAATTCTTAATGCTCAAGGTTGAGTGCTCAGTGGGAGTGAGGATGTGTAGAAAATAACCATCTTTTACAGAAAGTAAAAAGTACATTGTCTTATTCATAATCTAAAATTGCTTTGTGAAACTGGCCCTAGGACCTCTGTAGTCTATTTCTCTTACAAATACAAAACCTAAAATATAGCCGCAAGCGGCAATGGCGGGCCCGAGCACCTGCGGGCCGCAACCCGTGACATTTCAGAATCCAACAAAGCACCGACATGGTAACCTGACCCTAGCCAGATGAATGTCGTTCCGCTTAGCTCCGCCTAGCTCCGCCTAGCTTCACTCACATCCATCTGGGACCTCTTCCATTGAGAGTGATTTCTCCAACCAACTTTATGGTTTAGCCAATCAGGACGCAGGGCGTGAGTTTCATAGATGTGACATAGCGTAGAAGCGACTGTGAGTCTGTTATTAGCGTCACGGGTTGGCTTCGATGTGAGTGGTTGAAGTAGCACGTCAATAGATGACGGACAAGTGGCTTATTCAATCATATGCAAGCATTTTTTGATTAGGCCCAGCCTTCTGAAGCAACACTTCAATGGATCGGTTCCAGATGGATGAGTGGAGCTAGGCGGAGCGAAATTCATCTGGCTATTGCCAGGTTACCGACATGGTGCATTTGTAAAATGTACATATTTGATGTGTGTGCTATTTGTTTTTGCATGTTATTTTCTGGCACATTTACTTGCTTGGTCAGGTGGGGGCGCAATGCAAGGCAGGCCCATTGTGTGTCATCATAATCATAATATAAATTAACCTGAGGGGCGGTATATTAAGCATTTGAATTACACATGTGAATATCATCACACTAATGATATCCAATATTTTGCAAAGTTTCAGATCATCCAATATAGGCATTACCAATTTCTGGCACATTTTCCTGCTTGGCCAGGTGGTGGCGCTATGCCAGGTAGGCCCATAGGGTCTCTGGATATCATCATAATTATAATATCTATTAACCTGAGAAGTTTCAGACCATTCATTCAAAGCATAGAGCATTTCTGGCATGTTTCCTGTTTGGCCAGATGGTGGCGCTATGCTAGGCATGTGAATTATATGTGTGAATATCATCACCATAATGATATCCAATATTTTATGAAGTTTCAGATCAATCACTTAAGGCATTGTCCATTTCTGGCACATTTCCTACTTGGCCAGGTGGTGGCGCTATGCCAGGCAGGCCCATTGGGTTTCTGAATATCATCATAATCATAATATCTATTAACCTGAGAAGTTTCAGACCATTCATTTAATGCACTGTGAGTTTATGACACATTTCCTGTTTATATGGTTAGATATTTCAAGCCATGCATGGTGAATTATGACACATTTATTGTTTATGTGGAAGGGTATTCAAATTAATAATTTCGTCAAATTACAACATATCAAAAAAAAGCTTCACAATTTATAATCAGGAACATCTCGGCGTCATGTATACCAACTTTGACATGAATCGGATCAACCATCTAGGAGGAGTACGTTAAAATTGATCATGTCCACAACACACAAAATCTCAATTACCTCACTTCCTGTGGGCGTGGCTAATGGCATGTTAATACAAAAGTTGTTTGTTTTTGGGAGGTACATACACCCACCAAATTTGGTGTGTGTATCTAAAACTATATGCCAACCACAAGTCATAGTGACATAAGGGGGCACTATGGAGTTCCTGGGCAACGCCCGGTGCCAAGGCTTTTCCCCTGTATATTCACGGTACCTCTTGACCTGTGTGCCAAATTTCATGCGTTTTCACCGATGGGAAGCACCTCTTTTGGCATCACAATTCATCACATTTTAGTCCGCACAAAATCCCAAATACCTCACTTCCTGTTGGGCGTGCCTAATGCATTGTACATACGAAAGTTGTTCATCTTGGGGAGATACACACACCTGCCAAATTTGGTGTGTCTAGCTGAAGCTAGAGCTAGTTCCCGGGGCCAAGCCTTTATGCCTGTGTAGCCATTGTGATACCAGATGTGTGTGCCAAATTCCAAGACTTTTCATCCATGCTAACCACCTCAAAAATAGCAAAAAGGTGAACAAATAGTAATAATAATAATAATAATAATAATAATCCTTTCAAAAACAATAGGGCTTCGCACCTCCCTAAATATTTAAAATGCTTGCCAAGTAATTATTAGACTTTAAGCTATAGTGGCCAATAGGCTATTGGCTAGTATATTGAGCAAAATAATTTTTCTGATTTATCTACATCCGTTGAAGGATAAACCCCCCAAAAAAATCATGGTCATTGCCAGTTCTATGCATTTCTTTGGAGTGTTGGAGTGGACATCTATAACAAATGCAGTTTTTCACTTTCAGGTAAAATATTTATATATGTGTGTTGTTAATGTTCCTTGTGTTAACATCATTTAAGACTGGCGTCATCATACAATGGATTAAGCTCAACCAGTTCATCTATATTTACAAACATGAACATCATAGTAACATATTACTGTCCTAGTGTGGTCTAGTTTTCTATACATTAAATTCAAAAATTAAATGGAATTAAACTTGTGGATGATTTAAGGATGCTTTTTGTGCCAACAAATTTTACACTTTTTTCAGTTGTCTAGGTGATGCTAAGTCTAGTCATTAATAATGACACAGTTATTTAACATTTGAGAAACAGTTACATTGTCAAGCACATAGCTTAGGCTATGAAAACCACATTGTGCATACAACTTCAGGAGGAACCCCATACTGAGATAAAAATCGATACCTTCACATGCAATATTATACTTTACCAGAAAATAACAAGTAAAAACATCCAGTGTGTTTAATGTTCAAGACAGGGCAAAGCCAGTTTATTTATATAGTAGGCTACATTTTATACACAGGAGGTAATTCAATGTGTTTTACCTGTTCAAGCTAACATTTGTATGATTTTTTTTAAAGATGAAAAAGACATAAAGCATAAAACCCGTCACCTTTAACCAAGATTATCAAAAATAGTCATACTGAATACTGTGTGGCCCACAGCACTACAAATTACTCCTATAAAATTCCTTTTTTTTCCATCATCATTGGGATGCATGGTAAAAAACAATTAAAAAAACATTCACATTCAAGAGCAAATCCCTGATAGTACCATTGGTCATCTATCCTTTTAGGCCATTTATTTCTGTAAAATGCTGTTTCATGTATAATCAGTCAATAACTGTATTATAATAATGGTGTCATGGTGTTGATATATTATAAATGTAATAGTAACCTAAGGCAACATGTTTTTGAAAATCTGAGAAAAATCTTCTCAGATTTGATGCCAAAGAATACTCTTGTTTTAGTGCCCTGGGAACAGGTAGAAGTGCCTTGAGAGGGTGGTCCTGTCTTTGCACACCATTTGTCTGGGAAACTCCTCAAAACGTCTCATAACCTATTGGAAGAAAACACTTTCAGAAATTTGCTACTCAAGGCTTATATGGTTCTTGTGCAAACATGTTACCGATGTGGGAAAGAAGACATACTTGTTGGAATATCTTCGCAATAATGATGTCAAAAATATCTGCCATTATATCTTAATCAATTGATAATTACAAAGAAAGAAAGAATGAATGAATGAATGAAATTCAATTCTCCGTAATCCCTACACAATGTCAGCACTTCTTCCAAACTAGGCTATTGTAAGAGGGGCTACTTATTTCTATGGAGTATGAAAAATAATCTATCTTAAAAATTCCCTTCACCAATTAACCTACCAATAAAGAATGCACTGTATTATCAACACAAATCTTTACATCTAAATTGAGAATGTTGCTAATTCGTTATCCCTAAAACAAAGACAGTATCTCAACTGATTAACATGAGAACAGTTAGATGGTTCACTATAAGAACTCCGTAGCCTTGTGGAATCTCTAGCAAAGACTTCAATGACATTGATATTTGGTTAAGTCAATGTAGGTTAAAGAACAACAAAGTTACAAAGCATTAATAGCTATTGTGCAATACAGAAATAATAATAATTGATGGATTATATGTGTTACAATTACCCTTGTGAACAATTCTTCTACGTGGTCCTGATGAGCATGAGTGTTGAACTCCTGCACAAGGTACTGAACAAAAAAAGTGCCATTCTCCACATGCCTGTAGGATTTTGTGTCTGTGGATTGAGTGTGACATTACATTACATTTGGCTTGACTCCTTTTAACCAAAGCGACTCCCAACATGGTATACAAGATTGTATACAAGATATACAAGGTAGAGTAAGATAAGTAGCATCAGTGCATCAGTGAGTGCTATTTCCATACAGTCAAGTGACGGTTCTAGTATAAGTAGCAAGGCTATCTGTAGTGCTACGAGAGGAGATATTCTCTGAAGAGCTGGGTCTACTACAGGAGTTTTTTGAAGATGGAGAGGGATGCCCCTGGTAGTGTACCAATGGCAGAGCCAGACATCGTTCATGAGGGCATTGAAGTAGGTGGAAGCAGAACCGGAAACTACTTTGTAGGCAAGCATTCATACACTTTTAATCCAAAGTGACTTGCATATGTCAATTCTATTACAACTACATTGTCCATCTTGAGGTTTAGTGCCTTGCTCAAGGGCACAATGGAGGAAGCCGAGAATTGAATCCACAACTTTTTAGGCGTGCTAGCCCAGCTCTTTAACCACACTGCTACCAGGGACGGGCAGTATTTCTGATGCATGTATTTAAAATATGAATACAAAATATTATTTTGTGGTTTGATTGGGATGATGGAAATGCCTTCATATTTTGTATCAAAAGGCTTCAGTTGTATTTTTATAAATACTGTAAAATACTTTGAGACATAGTGTGATGACATCATACACTGTAAAAATGTAAAGTCAGGGCTGTCTGATTTATCAAACCATATTATGTGTAATTACATTAGTATCAAAGTTATCTTCCTTTACATTAATGTTGCAATATTACACATATCTGAATGTCTATCTGAATGCCTCGGTACACGCCATCTGTATAACACAATGATGTTGAAATTATATAATATACAATTATATACAATTTTATTGTAATTACTAGATCAAATTGGGTAATCACAGCATGAATCAGTTTTGTAAATCCAGAAATTTCTTCTTTTTTTTTCAGTGATATGGTTCCTAAATCCTCTCAATTGGTTTGGAGCATAGGTTTGTACCACTTGGGAAGTTCCTCCCTTATTAAGTTACTTATAAAATTATATAATAACATATTGATACCTCTGTGAAGTTGGCACCCCATGCTCAAGGGCACAATGGTGGAAGAATTGAACCAACAACTTTTCATGCTGCTGCAGCTCCTTAACCACTAGGCTACCACCACCCCCTCGCCCATGGCAAGAGAAAAACGGGTGTACCTACTAACCAGGTGTGCAGGAAAGGAGGGAGATGAAATCTTTCTCCTTGTGTGCCCTGTGGTCATCACTCTCAATGCCGGTACTGTCATCCTGAATGCCATCAGACATCCAAACACATCCTTCTTCACCTGAAACAGTATACTAAACTGATTGCGTTCATCTGAAAATGACCCAAAATTGTATCATACTCAAGAGTTGCAACTTAAGAAAGGTCAGACAAGTACCTCCTCTGCAGGCCTGAATAAGAATAACCTTTGGTTTGTTGCATAATCCAGGACAGCCTTGGGTGTTCAGGTAGCTGTAAACGTTATCAATGGAGAAAACATCAGGGGTGTCTTTATTCCAATGCACACCCAAAATGGTGTCCCTCTTCCCATGTGACATTATTACAACAAAGGTGCTGTCAGATTCAGCGTGCTCCTTGCGTTTTGAAAATTCTTTCATGGCTTTGTCCATCTCCTGCAGGGAACAGACTTTATTAGCTGGGATATAGTGTATTGTGTTTTTTTTTATAATATATTGACAATGCACAATTCTTGTTTGTGAAATACAACATGATCTCTAAAATTACAATTTGACCATTTCTGCAGGTGGTCAATTTGGGTACATCACAATTAATTAGTCTATGCATTGCCCAGTGCAGATTCTGAACCATGCAAGATTGCGATCCATTAAGAGTGTGCATTCAACAGATACATTCTGTAGGACTGTTTTTATGATGCCTACCTCACCAGAGAGGTCTCTGTGTTTCACTACTTCATATCCTAGGCCCTTAAGTAGTGTTTCCATTCTCTCCTCATCTTTATCCGCCCCTCGTCTCAGCATCCCCTTACAGTCAAACTTAACATTGTTAATGATTAGCGCCAACCGCTTCCTTCCTGGCTTGTCCAGAGGCTTGTAGATCTAAGAAGGTGGTGAATCACAAGAAAGTCACTCTTTTGGATTTGTGTAAATGTTTACATGGCTATATTATATGGACATTTTACAAAATAAACTTTACCCTGTCCCCTTCCATAAGTTTCTGTGATCTGAATTGTGCTGAGCTGAGAAGAAGGACCTCTGACACAGGGGACTCATCTGGATTTGACACCTGGGATAGTGGTGCTGGGGCCGCTGGGGCAGCTGGAACACATGCGACTTAGGATCAGTAGGAAAGTGAGGTATACTATTCTATTGTCCACAAAGGCCCTAACAGTGTGGAGCTCCATGCGGAGAAGAACATTGACAAGTAAGGCTACTGCATTAACAGATTTATTTGATCTCAACTTACTCAAGAAGTTATGCAAGTTATTTTAGTATTGTTACAATTCCTACATTGTGTTTCTATTGATGATTTCTGTTAACATGCTCCCAGTTCATGAGATCCATAACACCAGCAATTGTCCTCCTCATAGCCTATAGCCCACTCCTGGAGCGCTGTGAGGTGCACTCAATGCCCAAAAAAATGCGCTATATAAATAAAAGTGACTTGATTTGACTTGAAATTCTACTCACTAGTCCCTGAGGCCATTACACTCAATGACAGCTCCCCGTACAGATTTTCGTCTCTCTCCTGGATTCGTTTGATCATTCTTTCCGAGGATTTGTTCCCCTTCTTCCGAACCATATCAATTAAACAGCGAGCTCTGTCCGCCCTCGCCTTGTTTTCTTCAAATACAGATTCCATCTCTTCTTCATTCAAGACACGGTCGTCATTAAGGTCGTCCAACAATTGCTTGAGTACGGGTGTAGTCACTTTCTCCACGAACTTCACGCGAACATCACATAGTAGTTGGGCTATAGTTAAAAGCAAAAAAAGGATGGGTAACGTTAGGCTGTTCTGCTCATAATAAAACATCTGTTAGACCTATGTGTTGGTAATTGCAGTGGCTAGTCTGTGTCATTATTAAGTAGGTATAGCCTAGGCCACAGTAGTTTATGTAATCAGTTGTTGCTGTTGCTGTTACGATTGACAAGCAAGCCAAGTGCTTGCAAAGCGAAAGTAGACTAATCTTGCTTTTGGTAGCCTGGGCTCTATTCAATATATCTACGCTCATAAATTCAACGCATAAGGTTATTTGAAATTGTAGCACAACAAAGCAGGTATGATGGTTGCAAGAATATGAAACAAAACTTCGCGTCGCCGGAGACATCGCGTTCCAAGAGACGTGTTTTGGGGAGGATAGCTCTGCACGTTTCAACGTGTATCTTACCTGCCATTGTTCAGAGATTTTTCAAATGCCTGATGTTTCTATTGCTTCTAATATCTGTTTTTCAATTGATATCTTGAGGATTCTACAAACCTAAATGAGACAACTCGCAAAACAGTGGAAAACACTGAACGACAACGTCTGCTTTGCCAATAGTGTCATTCTTCCTGTATATAGCTTCATGTTTCGTTGTTCCTGATTGGTTCGTTGCAGCATATACGCTATCTCAAAGTCCATTACACACTGTATCACGCCTGTTCTAGCACTAGAAAGATACAAACTTTGAAAAAGTTTGCTACATCAGTGGTATAGGCTATACTAGCCTATAATCATTTGTCCGGTCATTCTTCAAGACATCATAGGCCTAAGCAGGGGCGTCGCTAGCTATTTAAAACATTCGGGGCTAGAGCCCATAAGTTAGAGTTCTTTTTTGTCCGGGGGTTCGGGGGTTTCTCCCCCGAGAGATTTTGAAAATCGTGCTGATGAACATGCAATTTTAACCTACTTTGAGAATGAAAAGGAAGGCCAATCGTAATGACTCACGTCAAGGCATTCTGAATATTTTGATGTTTAAAGACCGTGTAAGGAGAACCAGGCGCGCCTGCAGGTGTACGTCCGTACACACTGTGCGTACCATCAGGCTACTCAACAGCGAGAGAAAATTTCCCTTGTGTGTGTGTGTGTATTCACACCAAATTGGCCTACCATACCTTCCCAACTTTGTACAGTATCCCATTAGCTGCATGCCATCAGGCTATTTACCATTTTCTATTACGTAAAGTTAGTGAACACATTATGTTTGAGCAGGAGAGAGAATACGCATGCAGCCACGCAATAGGCTACTTGTTGTTTTCTTCAGCACACAATGTTGAGCTAATTCACGAACTCAATACTCATCATGGATATCACAAGTTTTAAACAACGAAAACAGAAAGGATGGAGGCAGCAACGCTAGGAGTTATTCCAGATGGACAAGAACAAGGTAGGCAATTGGTGTGCTTGTCAGAACGTTAGACTGCACTAAAGCCAGACGTCACGTTACGCTAGAACAAAACTAAAGGTAACTTTAGCCTGTATAGGGCTGTATCAAGTTGTCCAAATGAATAGGTCATTGTAGACGTTGTCGTTGTATTATTGCATGTGGATGTTGTTATGCTATGTAGGCTACTTTTTTGCTGACTGACCAATGCACGGACCTAAAACGGACAAATATTGTTCACGAGTGAATTATTTTTTTTGCGGGGGGGGGGGATGGGTGTGCGTACCATAGCATTAATTCCTGCAGGCGCCCCTGAGGAGAACGTCTCTTCTGCCAAAGTGCACCACATACAACACCCCAAATATCACATTAAAATAGCCTGTAGAATAAACATCGTCATGCACCTCTGTCGTGCACTTGACAGGTGTGAGCGTTCGTCTCGGGATAAACATTTCGGACGTCATCCCCTTCAATTAATGGGCTATGGGTGCCTTGAAAGCAATGCATTTGGGTTGTATATCACGAACTTTTGCCCAAAGAAAAAGTTCCATTCTGTCAAAATCAAGCCCAACATGCATTGCTTGGAAGCCCCCTCAAACGAGGTCAGGTTTATTTACTGCGCATGTGATTCAATAGTAAATCACGATATATTGAAACTGAGCTGATCGAAATGTCCTCCTGGGTTGCGGGAGATGATGACACACTGAAGAGTTTCCACTTCTTGTCCCTGCTCTGTCCTTTTTTTTCTCTAAATAAACTTCTAATATCCATTTGTCCTTATACACTTATTTCGCTAAGGCTAGTTAGTAGAAGCACGAAACAGCAATGCGTAATAGCGTAGAGGAGAATTGAAATTTCAAAATTTTGCAACAAATGATTCTAAACCTGCCCAGATCACGTCAGATTGTCTTGCGCTGCTGTTAATGCACACAATGGACACAAAACACAAAAGTCTCTTCTACGGGGCTATTTATTTCATTCACGATTAGAGTTTTTATTGTTGTTGACGGCCCATAGATCCGGGGCTATCCCCAGAGGATCCGGGGCTATAGCCCGAATGCCCAGGTCTAACCACGCCACTGGGCCTAAGGGTCTGTTTTACACATTAAGGGCCCCTTAATTTAAATGAATTGGTTTTAGTATGTTTTCAGGGGTAATTTCAGGTACATTTGAGTACATTACATTATTGATGCTTGTCTGATGGGCAATGGGCAGTGTAGGAATTGTGGAATTCACATTGCATTGATGCAATAGTCACGTGTGTCCTCCTCACAAGTTCCCATTTTTCACCACTACTGTCAGTTTGAGAGGACAGACTACATTGAATAGATCCGTACCACACAGCAAAACCATTCAGGTAGGGTGGACTTCTGAATTTGTCCATTTCAACATAAAAAATGTATGAAAGTGTTATGATAAATGCAATTATATATGAATTTGGTGATCTTATGATGTTTTGGTGAAATTTTGCCTAATAATTACACTGTACCAAACTCACCATGTCATTCAGACTGGATAGTGCTGTGGGACAAGTCCCAGTGTAAAAAACAAGTCTAATACATTGATAAAGTTGATTAAAGAAGACATTGATATGATAAAGCTTTTGATTAAACAAAACAAATCTACATGTTGTTTTTTGCCTATCCTCAAATACTTTTTAGTTGCATTGTTGGATATTTATTCACTTGACTGAAATAAGTGAATGATCACATTTTTAAATAAGTGAATGATCACAATTTGATATACATTTGAGCTTCAAGATACAAGGAAGTTTTGCAGATTGTGCTGGTACATTGCATTAGTGAGGAAGTGTAGAGAACATTATGGAACGATGGATAAACACATTTCATTCTATCTTAGTCATTATGTCTCCAAAATTATTTTCAACTGCTGTAATGATTAATTTGATTTGTATACTTTGCAGGCACATATTTTCTTTTTTTATAAAAAAGGAAGAAAAGATGTTTGGAATACTGGCATCATCAGTTATTGGCTTAATGTTGCAAGGTAAGGCCCACGTATTAACAACACACAGATACACCGATCAGTCATAACATTATGACCACCTGCCATTTTTGCTTTGCAGCAGAATGCATTGTCCTGCTGAAAGAGACCACTGCGTTTAGGGAATAGTGTTTCCATAAAAGGGTGTACATGATCTGAAACAATGCTTAGGTAGGTGGTACGTGTCTAAGTAACATCCACATAAGTAGCAGCATGTATTCTGCCCATGGTAAATGACACACACGCACCTGGCCATCTATGTGATGTAAAAGAAAACGTGATTCATCAGACCAGGCCCCCTTCTTCCATTGCTCCGTGGTCCAGTTCTTATGCTCATGTGCCCATTGGCAATGGACAGGGGTCAGCATGGACACTCTGTCCTGTGGCTGCGCAGCCCCAGACGCAACACACTGTGGTGCACTGTGTGCTCCGACACCTTTCTATCAGAATCAGCATTAGATTTGTTCAGCAATTTGAGCTACAATTTGAAACGGATCACAACCAATGACCCTGATTCACCACTTTTCCTTCTTTGGACCACTTTTGATAGGTACTGACTTCTGCAGACCGGAAACACCCCACAAGAGCTGCAGTTTTGGAGATGCTCTGACCAAGGCGTCTATAGCCATCACAATTTGGACCTTGTCAAAGTCCCTCAACTCCTTTCACTTGCCCAATTTCCCTGCTTCTAACACATCAACTTTGAGGACAAAATGTTCCCTTTCTGCCTAATACGTATATCCCATCCACTGGCAGGTGCCATGATAATGGGATAATCAGTGTTATTCACTTCAGTTGTCAGTGGTCATACTGTTATGGGTGGTTAGTGTATTTCAGTCCTATATACAATACATAATATTCTGATGAGGCAGTTTAAAAAGCCATGTGTGTTAAAAACAGAAATGAAAAGCTATTGATGCCAAACTCAAATCTCTATAGGTTGTCTTTGCACAGAATGGTCCATCCAGATGCCTGAAAACATCACTGCCATCAGTGGGTCTTGTATTGTGATCCCCTGCACTTTCTCATTCCCTGCAAAGTACAATACAGAGGTCAATGCTTCATCAGCGTTGTGGACAAGGGCCACGATTGGTGGCCCTGTAGTGCTTCGGTCCGATAAGAGCTTGGCCACTGGCTTTGAGGGAGAGATTGTGGGGGACTTCAAGAACAGGAACTGCACCACCGTCTTCACAAAGCTCCCTCTGAGATTCAGTGAGCCATTACTTTTCAGAGTAGAGGGGCCTTCTGAGATGAAATACACATATGCTAAAGAGCTGTTCATCAGCTTTCAGAGAGGTCAGTCACATGTTTTCCTGACACGTCCTGTTGTATCCAGCAGTTATCTCAAACAGTAGTCTATACCTCATCTCAAGGAGGAAGTTGTACAATATACGTATTACATATTCTATATATAATAATGTTTCTTTATGATCTATTGTTTACTTATGAGTATAATTGTGACAGCAGTGTGCTCATAGTGGCTCAGCTGTGGTTCACTTTCCACATCATGATGACATAATTCTGTAATACTGTTATTTCATGTTTTGGGGTTGCCTACATACAACATGGTTGCTCATTTACCAAAGCTACTCTAAAAAAAAAACAGTGGGGCCAAACTATAAAGCCACACACAGGTGCTTACTTACACATCTGATATTGCCCCCCACTACCCTTACCAGAGCGCCCCCCTCACCCTGTGCTGAGCCTGAGCCCCTCAGGTGGGGTGAGAACAGGAAGGACGCTGACCCCCACCAGTTTATATATTGTATTAAGTGTTAGTATAATTTGTATTTTAGTATATTTAGCATATTCTTTATCTTCTACTGTCCTTACTGCTTAGTTGTGTTTTTATATTATATACTTTAATTACTCTTTCTGCTGTTAAAGAATGTGTTTGTGTTGTATGTATGCTGCTGCTGAGACCTTGAATTTCCCCTGGGGATCAATAAAGTATCTATCTATCTATCTATCTATCTATCTATCCTTCTTCCATTGCTCTGTGGTCCAGTTCTTATGTTCATGTGCCCATCGGCAGTGGACAAGGGGCAGCATGGGTACCCTGGACTGTGGCTGCACAGCCCCAGGTTTTATTCTTTATTGTAAACACTGTAGCCTAAGTGTAATGCACCTGAAAATCAAAATAACATGACTCGTATATTTGTTGATGTTTGAAGGTGGACTCTGAGCAGGGTGTCATGTTTGTGATGGCCACCCTGAGTTTTACTGTGATGCCCCGTCATCATGGTCAAAATGTCACCTGTGAAGCCATATACCCCCGGAAATATGGAGCCAAAAGCCATGGAGTGGAGAGCCAGACCCTCAACATTCTGTGTAAGTGTGTGTGTGTGTGTGTGTGTGTGTGTGTGTGTAAGAGAGAGAGAGGGAGAGAGGGAGGGGTTAAGTTCAAGAGCAGCCCACTACTGTCTATCATATTAAGAGAAATATGAAGCATTCTAATGAAGGACCTGAATGTTGATGGGTGTTGAGCGGCTGAAGTCATGTTCCTATTCTTTTGTCTAACAAGTTCAACATTTTTGTGGAACATTGTTTACTTTCCCATATTTCCCCAAAAATGACTTGTTTCTCCACATACCATTTAACACACCAAGCATTGTGGGTCGTTGGTCGGTTGGGTTGTCATTTTGACCCAGTAAGCTTCTTCAGCTTATTCCCTTTCTGAGGTTATACATTGGGTGATGTATCAATTAGGCTGTGTTCACATAATTAAAAGCAAATAACAGCCTGACTGAAAGCCACTCCGCTCACTGCAGCTGAGCTTACCGAAACCTGTTACCTTTCAGATGGTGCACATAACACCAGGGTAATGATGAGCCCCCCGAGCCTGGTCCAGTAGGAACGCTGGTGACACTACACTGCCTCAGTGAGGCCAATCCCCCAGTGAACACCTATAACTGGTACGCCGGTAGTGCCAATGGACAGCTGATTCTGAGGGCCTCAGGCCAAGAGCAGGCTCTCCACCTTTGCTGACAAGGGTCTGTATGTCTATCAGGCCATCGCCCTGTGGGGACAGGAGAAGTCTGCTGTGGTCGCATTGGAGGTTGAGGATGGCAGTGAAGGTGGGTTTTTGTAATGGTATGAGACTTTTCAGTGGAAATGCCATCTTAGGGGTGTATCTACAACACTGAAATATATGTTGCTGTTTACATAACCGAAGGTTAAGTAGGGTGATTTTGTGAACAATTACAATCAACAATAGCAGCATACATAATTCATAAACATTTCTTTCATAATTCATAATTCATAATTCATAAACAAATCTGTGTCTTTCAAGCATTTTATTTGTTGTGTTCATGATTAAAATTGAGATAATTCTGCATTTCAACACCACAGGCCAGCAGTGCTCCGTGGTGCCATATGTTATCTGTGGAGTTCTGGCTTGTCTGTATGTCCTCAATGTTGTGGTGGATGTCTACAGATACAAAAGGTATGTCTAACAACCACCCACCCACCCAGCCCCAGTCAATAAATTGGCTCAGGACACACTCTGTTACACTGTTATCATGAGATTTCACCGTTTTACCACCATTTTACATATGCAGCGGCACATCAGTACTTTTTTCCAGACAGGCCTCTGTCAGCCCAAGGCTTAACCAATAAACTGTCAAAAGGCATTTCTTCTATTGCATCCTATATGCACAGTTCATTTAAAACCTCCTACCAACCGGTAGCTAAATCCATATAAGATTTCAGATCTCTTCAACCACGGCTCCTAAACTCTGCATATATCATATGCCCTCTGTACCTAATCCAGTAGTACTGTTTTAGTACTAATACTGGGGGGTATTTGTGCAAGCGCTCATATTCAACATCAACTCAATCATTACTTTGTATGCCAAATTAAATTGACAAAGATTACATTTATTAAAGCAATAAGAGGAACTATCCAAGGGGGGCACTGTACGTACTGATCAGAAGGGAAACATTGAACAGTGGAAAGATCATTAGCAAGTAAAATATTTATTGTATTTTGACATTAATTTCTTCTTGTCTGTTCTACCATGGCCTGGTCATCAACACATATTCGGTAAGAAGATTGACTAAGTATATTTATTTATTTATTATTTTGTATCCTCATATACACAAATGTATGTCATTTCCCTTTCCTGTAGTGGTAATGGTATCACTCTGGACTCAACAGAAATATAGTTAACTACATAGTCTCCTATTCAAATTGCTTTGACTAACTAAAATTATTATTTTTTGGTTGTGAAAAAAATATCAATTGGACCTAAAAAAAAAAAAAAAAGACTTTGAGGACCCGAGAGGAACCTCAAGGGCCATATGCAACCCTTTCCTTACCAAACACCTCTCCTGGTTACGAGCAGATTAAGGTGAGGACCATGTAACTATGTGTTATGTACCTACTCCATAACAACAAGCTTTCAAGAGTTTCATTCAGCACTCTGCAGTAGAAATACCTTTAATACCTTTATCAGCAAATGTCAACAAATACAGTAATTATTGTTTCTTTCTCATGCTTTTGTGTTGTAGAGATTTTCAGTTTACTGTGTGTGTTGAATGTGCTTCACATGTATTTGGTTTTATTTTGACTTCTGTCCCTAGCGAAACATCAAGAGCATGCCTGGTTCAGAAAGCACAAGTGAGGATTATCAAAATGGACCCACGCAGAGAAGACAGAGACCAGCATAATGCTTTCCGACTGTTACATCAAATAGCAGGAGAATTTCCAAAATCTGTAGATTTTCGACCAATGAAGAATATGTATTTTTTAACAGCAATAGTCTCAGTAATTAGCTGAAGATTGAGTGCATGCTTAAAACAAAGTCTTTCCATGCTGACAACTGCTGTTTAAATGGCTCCATATTAATAAGTGCATGAAATGTGTCCATCAATAGAATTACAAGACTGCATCCGAGTTGCAGCGGCTGCACAGGTGCAGGGGTCTCGTCATTCTCCTTGCGTTTATTTTGAGCTTAATAATAAAACCACAATATTGCTTCTTTTTTCAAAATAAATCCTATCAAGTACCATGATGCTATTATCACTCGAATCTTGCACACAGTCTACAGAGGCTGGAGAATCCTTACGATCATTTGGAGGTGTTGGAGTGAGCAGCAGTGGCAGTTGTGCAAACAGCACTCAAAAAGGTGCTTCTGTATTGTATGAAAAACATTCTTGAGAAGATGTTGAATGATACTCGTTAAATAATTAAAAATCCCAGTATTACAGTCATAATTAGAAAATCTTCAAAAGAAGAGAAATAGCCACTAAGAAATACATTCCCCTACTGCCTAACTGTAAGCTTCTTCAAATGTTCATGGGCTTGATGAAAATAACTGCTAAAACTCCCTCTGCTCCTCAAAATCTGGACAGCACAAGCTGTTTTGCATGCTGTTCATAGGCCAAATAAAAAAAGAACACCAAAGGGTGAGAAAACAACTCATTGTATTAACCGTTTTATCACAAAACATTATTCAGCAGTACAGTAGGCTCGTCAGAGGGAATGTAATCATTGAACATCAACAAACAGTATAATGGTAACCAGACTGTTCTGATGCCAAGCCGGAATGAGAGGACAGCACCAGAGGAGCCCCAGAAAAGCTGTGAAGGTGTTACAGGTCTCCTGTTAGGTAGCGTACGCCACCCCTCACACAAATGGAACAGGAGAACTCATAATGCACTGGGAATGTAGGGGACAGTGAAGATGGGAGTTAGAGAAATGCTCAGCCACAACAAATGGACTGAACAGAGAAGTGACCACTTCAGTTGGTTAACCTAACCAAAAGCAAACTGGCCAAATTAGGCTTTCAGTTTGTTCTTTTCTGAAGACAAAAAATGCAATTCAGTGGTTGGCTCTCATTGGCTGTAACGTTGAAGGGCCCTCAAGAGCGACCGCGGCCCTGTTGTCCCTTCCCCCTTCCCAAGGCCAAGCTGCCCCTCAAGCACCAGAGGCTTCTAGATGGCCTCACTTTCACCGTGACAACCATTAAATATAAAAATTAATGCAGCACGCAGCCAGCAGATACCAGAGAATCAATATCAAAATCACAGGTGCTTGAGGCCAATGGCTGTGGGGGGGAGGGTCATCTAATAGTGCTGTCCAATCAGCGGTCAAGAGAGCGCTTCTGGATGGCCTCCATGACGACGTTCTTGAGAAGGGCGATGACGGAGCGGGGGTCATCACTGCTGACGACGGCACTGCCGGAGACAATCATGTTTGCCCCTGCCTGAATAGAGAAGTGCTGTTGTCAGGGGGGATTTGCTCATTTGCTCATGTTCTCTCATTGTGTTTATCATTGAGCAAAGCCATAGATCCTACTCGAAAAATGAGAGAAGGTGTGCTCTGTGTCAACAGTGATTTAGTAAAATACTTTGTCATTCATTTACATTTTGTTAAATTGGCAGCACTCAAAGAAAATAATAACACTAATAGATCTGGTAGAAATGTGCCTGAAAAAGGAGGCCAAAAAAGGTTACCTCTGCACATCTGTGAATGCTACCTGGGCCTACTCCCCCGTCAACTTCAATGTCCAGGGAGGGAAACTGACTTCGTAGCCAGCTGACCTTATAAAAAAAGCATAAAGGCAAAAATGTAAAAAATACAGAAAATGAATAAATGTGGTCATTAAGAAAAATACTATTATAAAACTAAAGACACATATTTGATCTTATTCTACCAAAGCAGCAATACACATCAGCTATGAAACATCAGCTACTGAAAAAAAGTGTTCCAACCCATCATATGCATAAAAATGAAAGAATTATAGCAGCCCATCAATTATTCTACATAAAAGAATACTTACCTTTGGCATCATGTCCTCCATAAATTTCTGACCACCGAAGCCAGGTTCTACAGTCATGACCAGAGCCATGTCAATCTGCCCAGCCCAGGGGGCAAGCTCCTCCACAGTGGTTCCAGGCTTGATAGCAAGGCCCACCTGTCACAGTAACTATTACGTTTAACCAGGTTTGCTCTCCAAAACACACACCGACAAATGCTTTCACTATGTACATAAATATGTGCATGAGATGCTGTCTGATACATCCAGTGTTATGTGTGTCTCCATCAATTCCAATTACTTGCCCATCAAGATATATGCTGATATATGCTGATGTACTTTTGCTTTAAGATGGGACAGGTAAGGTTAGAAATAAGAGATGCAACTAGATCTAATTCAACTCAATCACAATGGCGGCAAATGCACTGATTAATGTAAATAGCTCAAAAAAAATGAAAGTGACAAAGACACTCTATTTAGAAAAATATATGACGAGCCTTTAATTAAACATGCCACCTAATTAAAAACACAATGGCCTATGCGTTGTGGC
Organism: Alosa sapidissima; assembly: GCF_018492685.1. Lineage (NCBI taxonomy): Eukaryota > Metazoa > Chordata > Actinopteri > Clupeiformes > Clupeidae > Alosa > Alosa sapidissima. The sequence continues at coordinate 4,875,441 of NC_055958.1, read as the reverse complement.
CATATCAGCCTTCTTCAGGACATCAATCTTCAGGTTTTTTTCTCTAATGTAAATAGCTGTCAGAAAACATACCTTCATGCCACTCTCTCTGATCTCCTTGATGAGGTTGCCAGGGTTTGTTGTGGCCTCCAAGTGAAAGGTGTACTGGCTGGCTCCGGCTGCGGCCATGGGCTTCACCCACTGCTCTGGCCTGGACACCATCATGTGCATGTCTGATAGAAGCAACAAGGTGATCAGAGGCTTACACAAGCTGTGGACACTGTCCCGTTGTGTCCAGGTGAAGAAACTTAAAGTAGCCTAGGCAACACAGTGAAACAAACCATAGCCTAGAGTGCAACGTGTGACCAAGTAAACAGCAGAGTCAACACTCAATGCAAAACAATGTATTTGTAAACATCTACAAAGACAAATGAATAGGCTAATCTAAGAATGGGAGTTTGTGAGTCTCACACACTGTGAGATCATGACACAAAAGACGAATACAATACGATCACTGTTCAGACTTCACCTTGTTTTTGTTTGAGCTCACGCTCTAATGATTACAATGTTGCGATCTCTGTGACACTAAGTTAACTCACCGAAAAAAGGATCCGGACCCACAGCACTCCGCAGACATTCTACCATTGGGTGGCCAAACGTAATATTTGGGACAAAGTGGCTATGAAGAAAATGTGTAAGAAATGTAGACTTAGACTCTCATAAGTCTAAAGAGTATTGTGAATTAAGCTAACATTAGCCAACAAGCTAAGGCCTCTGGCTTAACTTCTGACACGTGATTAATCTAGGATCTTTACTTTATGCTTGCCAATAGCCTTCCAGAAGTCACCGAAAAGACACTTGCATACGAGGTACATGTTCCCAATGTTGATGCACTTTAAGAATCCAACTAATAAGCTAGTTTGACTGTTTTGCAGAATACTTCTGCAGATCTTACTGCCTGCCTGGCGATGGCGATGGCGACGTTTAAAGCGTAGGACACTCACCCATCCATCACATCAAGGTGGAGGTAATCGGCTCCACATTCCATCATTCGTTTGCACTCATCTCCTAACTGCGCGAGATCGCTGCTTAGAATTGAGGGACCAATTTTAGCAGAATAAGACATGCTTGCCTCTTGGTTATTGCTCGATGACACCGACCCGTGGCCACCGACCTTAGGAAATATCATAACTTCCTTGTTCGTTTACATTTCAAAGTAAAAGCTCACGTCACACACATTTAGAAAGAAAGAATGTAGCCTAGCCTACTACTGCGATATCTAAAACGGATGTAGGCAAATCAACTTTTCCCTTAGACTACTAATGTTTTTTTGTCATTATTATCTGATAGAGTAGATTACGTACACTATTGAAATGCAATTACATTTGGCACATGATGTGTTGTGCTGAATTGTGAGCCAGTAGATGGCGCCATGAGAAAGCTTTTTCTTTTTCCATTCTCCTATCATGGATGTTCCATGTTTTCCGAAGGTTTTCTCCTTCATGCATTTTCTCTCATGTCGTTAATAAATTGACTTAAATACTTCAACATCTATAATTCAGTGGGAAAGAATATGTAAGAAAAATAATAACATAAATAATAATAACATGGGCCATGTAGCCTATTCTAGTTTGTAACATTTTGATTCAGGTAAGCTATTCCAACAAGTAGAGGCTCCCCAGGCCTTGTGTGTGTGATGGAGCTGGTGAGTGTGTGAGGTCAGGCTATACAAAAAAGGGAAGTCCTGGAGGCACAGGTTAGAGGTCAGGCCTTGGAGCAATGAAGACCTCCTGTGCACTCATTAGACAAGGGTGCTCATGGTGTGAGGAACATTAGGCCATGACGGAGCCTAAGTGTTCTTCAAGATGTCCTTAAATCTGCCACTGTGTGAGAATGGGAAATGGATGTGATTCACCTCAACATCGAAGAGGTTAATCTTCAGTGGGTAACTGCCCGTGCTGTTTCTTGTTCCTGGGGTGAAAGGAGAAGTCTTTATTGTTACTAGTATTTGTGCAGCAATAACTTATTTCACATTAGAGATGCTGAAATACAATGGGGATGTGAGTAAGGGAGAAGGACTGCCCTGGCACTGTTGACCCCCTCTAGCTATAAACTGCTGTTCCTGTTATTGTGCTATTATGATAACAAAACACCATAAGACCTTTATATAAAGTTTGATAAACTGTGAATGTGTGGGTCATACAGTACATGATTCATGAGGTCTCTCAACTGTTGATGGGAATTGCTTTTGAGAGAAAAGTTAATGTTGTGAAATGATATCAAGCTTTAGGCCTACCCCAAATCAGAAAAAGTTGGGACGTTGTGTAAAATGCGAATAAAAACAAAATGTAATAACTACAAATCTTGTAAACTCATATTTAACCTAAAAAAGGACACAGACAACATATTAAATGTTAAAAATGACAAATTTGACTATTTCATGGAAAATATATGTTCATTTGGAATTTGATACCAGCAACACGTAAAAAAAAAAAAACGTTGGGATGGGGGCAACAAAATGCTGGAAAAGTTGTGTAATGATAAAGAAAACAAAAGGAGGATTCACAACTAATTAGGGTAACTGGCAACATGATTGGGTATGAAAAAGAGCATCCCAGAGAGGCAGAGTCTCTTAGAAGTAAAGAAGGGGTACTCATCACTCTGTGTAAACCTGTGTGGAACAATGATGAAACAATGCCATTTTAATTCTTCTTAATATGAAATTATGAAGTATTTGGGGAGTTCATCATCTACAGTACATAATAAAAATCTTCAGAGAATCCAGAGAAATATATGCAAACATGGGATAGAGCTGAAAAACAATATTGGATGGCAATGGTCTTTTGGACCTCAGATGACACAGCATTAAAACGGAAACTTCTAATAACTATTGTCTATGAGCACAGTTTGATACTCAATTCAGAAATGCTAGTGTAAACTTTACCATGCAACAGCCATAATTGTATTTAGACATGATACAGAAATACTACCGTCTTATCTGGGCCTGAGCTTGTTTAAAATGGACTGAGGTAAAGTGGAAAAATGTCCTGTGGTTAGACCAATCAAAATCTGCAATTCTTTTTGAAAATTATAGACTCATCTGGGCTAAAGAGGAGAGGGCCTATTCAAGTAGCCATCTATGACGGTGTGGAGGTGCATTAGTGCTACAGCATGGGCATCTTGCACATCTGGCAAAGCACAGTCAATTCTGGATGATGTATACAGGTTTTGAGTATCTTTTGCCACCCAGGCAATGTTTTTTTCCAGGGAAGACCTTAAATATTTCAGGAAACCACTGTCAAAATCAATTCTGCACATATTTAAACAGTATGTCTCGATAGAGGAAGAGTCCAGGTGCTAAAATGGCCTGTCTGCAGTCCAGACCTGTCAAATTAGGTGCATCATGGAATGACAAACATGATTAAGAATACCCCATGTTGAGCAACTTAAATCCTATATCTGGCAGGAATGGGACAACATTTATTTTCAACTCTAGCAACTGGTCTCCTCAGTTCCTAAACATCTACAGAATTGTGTTAAATGAAGAGGTGAAGCCACATAGTGGTAAATATACCCCTGTCCCAACTTTTTTTGAAATATGTTGCTGGCATCAAATTCAATGAACATATATTTTCCATGACATTTGTAATTTTCAACATTTTATATGTTGTCTTTATCCTTTTTGTAGTTAAACATGGGTTTTCAAGATTTGTAGATTTTCGCATTCTGTTTTTATTTGCATTTTACACAACGTCCCAACTTTTTTTGATTAGGGGTTGTAGGACCTAAACTTTACTGAGGGTGTTAAATCAATAAAATCAAATAAAAATCAATGAAATAAAAAAGTGATGGGTCATAGGTCATTATATTCATAGGTCATTATATTTATTACCATAATTTGTGCTGGCATAGCAAGAACTACGAACTGTGTGCACTGTGGGATTTCAGGTTCAGCAGGGGACAAAAGAGAGACTCTAATGCTGAGAGCCGCTAGGATGCCAAGTGTGTGAAACTCCCTGTACTCGCAACGTCTTTTGAAGTATTTCCCCCACGTTCCTGTTTGTTTCGCTTGCCAGCAGCTTTTTTAATCACTCCAGCCATTCCAGCCTGGTACAGGTGGCTAATTAATATATAATCCACAACAGGTTTGTTAAAGGTTTTGAAGTAGTTTTAAATGCTTCCAAGGCACATTGTTTATAGCATATTAATCTAATTCAGCTTGTATGTCACTCTAAATGAAATGTGTGGTCCAGAAACACAAGGAGTGTGTGTGTGTGTGTGTGTGTTCTGTGCAAGCCTGAAGGGTTAAAAGCCACCCCTGTAAACAAAGCGAGTCAGATCGGATCGAAAGAATCTGTGTGGCCTTTCAAGTCTTTTGGTAACACTTTAACTGCTCAGCTATGCTGGGGCCGGGTGGGCTGGAACACAGTGAGGATTTGTCTGAAAAAGCACAAAATGGAAGGCCGGGTTAAAGGGCAGTGCCCAAAGCCATGAAGTCATTTTCCCCACTGACCCACCGATAGAGTCATTGACTGAATTGCAACTGTTTGAAGGAGAGAAATACACTTTATGAGGACTTTAATGACACTAACCATATTGGAGGAAAGGGTCATTTTCCCTTAAAATTGGTTTATTTTCCAATTTTGATTTTATGCCCTTCACATATATTTTTATTTTAGGAGTCCATGTAATTCTGTTATTATTGCTGTTTTTAACATTATAAAGTTATAAAGTTATAAAATAGTGATACGCGGGTTTACATGGACACTTTTATTCCGATTAAAATTGAATCGGCTCGATCAGATTAAAACTGCCAATCCAATTAGAATTTGAATCCGTTCTTATCCATATTAAACAACCATATATATGGTCAATTGGATTGCCTGCTATATCTTCTCAAGAAAAAGTAAAGCAACAACGGCTATTCCGATCAGATAGATCAGAGATTCTAAAGCACTTTAGAGCACCTGATTGGAATAGAACGTACCCCATGTAAACAGACGGCACACATTGTTTAATCAGAATGACAAAAAACTGTCCAAGTAAACCCTAGTTATCACATTACTACAACTGTTTTTGTCATCATGAGAAGGATTTCCTGATTGAACAAATAGTGGAGGAGAGATTTCATTGTTCTTCACAGAACAAATAGGAATGCACTTTATCATGAAGGCCATTCCTGGAGAATTGGCTCAGAGGGCTTTAGTTGTTTTGTGCTCCATCTCATGATCTTCCGTATAGGCATGTGTGTGTGTGTGTGTGTGTGTGTGTGTAAGAGTGTGTGTCTGTGTGTGTGTGTGTGTGTGTGTGTGTGTGTGTGTGTGTGTGTGTGTGTGTAAGAGTGTGTGTCTGTGTGTGTGTGTGTGTGTGTGTGTGTGTGTGTGTGTGTGTGCGCGTGTGTGTGTGTGTGTGTGTGTGTGTTGTGTGTGTGTGTCTGTGTCTGTGTGTGTGTGCGTGTGCGTGTGTGTGTGTGTGTGTTGTGTGTGTGTGTGTCTGTGTCTGTGTCTGTGTCTGTGTGTGTGTGTGTGTGTGTGTGTGTGTGTGTGTGTGTGTGTGTGTGTGTGTGTGTGTAAGAGTGTGTGTCTGTGTGTGTGTGTGTGTGTGTGTGTGTGTGTGTGTGTGTGTGTGTGTGTGTGTGTGTGTGTTGTGTGTCTGTGTGTGTGTGTGTGTGTGTGTGTGTGTGTGTGTGTGTCCTCCCTTCATCTGCTTTGTGTCAGGTTGACCGTCGGGCCGGACTTGGAGGACGAGGAGGACGACGACTCCCCCTTCCTCTTCACCTCCACTATCTGCCATCTTCCCCCTGCAGCCCAGCAGGAGATCTGAAGCCTCACTGCACAGCACAGCAGTGGCAGCTCCTGATTATCTCTGAAGATGTTTGTCTTCCGGGACAGCACCCGCCCTTGGACATACTTATCACAAGGTGGCTTAATGATAGGGATATCCTCAACAAATAACAGGCCGGCAATGGGAGCTCAGCCAACAGCAAGGACAGGCACAAACTGTTTGTTCGTGTTAAGACATTTTGTTACATGTTCTGTCGTTACACATGTTCACGTCAATTGAAAGTTAAACATAGCCTAATGTATATTATTTATATGTATATAAAATATATGTTAGTCAAATATTTTAAATGATATTATTTTTGTCATGTCAGCTACTGCTACCTCTACCCCATGTTCCAGTCACTGGCTAATTAGTCCTTGGGAAAACAAATGGTTGATCTAAGGGGTGCCAATCCAGGTGACAAGGTATTTTCCAGTTTTACAAGCTGCACGCCTCTGAGTGCCAGCATCACGCGGGGGACCGCTGCCTTTCATTTGCCTCCACCTGCAGCTTTACTGGCCCTCCACAGACAGACAGATGCCGCTGCTGCGGAGAACGGAGAAAGGGGTGATGCCTGCAGGATCACCGTGGGGGGCGAAGAGGGATGGGGGGGGGGGGGGCGTGGGGGGTCCCAAGGCTGCCAGGCCTCAGATGGTAAAACCCTTAATCGCAGCAGTGAGTTATTAGCCGTCTTTCTTCACAGAATGCCCACCTTGTGTCATTTTTGATGATTGATGAACAGGTGTATGTCATAACAAGTGAGAAAGTTTACATGAAGGGCTAGAACAAAAAAGACAGTCGCAGTATCACGATAGCCACTGCTGGGAAGGTGTTGCATGGAAAGTGTCTGATACAGAGACAGTTATGCTGTGGATAGACAACACACAAGGGGAAACATTACGAAGTCTTGTAATGAAGAAGTCTTGGAAAGACACAATTTTTGTAATTTGATATGGTAAATGTGTATTTGTGCTCTTAGTGAGTGTAAAAATGAACAAAGGGGTATTTAAATAGATTTGGTGTGAAAATGTTGGAATGTCTATTTCAGCAGTTGTGGTCATGTGGTGGGATTTTAATCCTTGATTGTTCTTAACCATCTCATTAATCCTCCACCTACCTCAAACTTGAACCCTAATCCTGACTTTTGCTATTTTCTTTCCAAACACAGAGAACTGTTTGAAAAGGCTCCATTTCTTTGTTGGTACAACAGAAAAGAGAATCAAAGGTTAAGACACAGGGGGACCGCTGGCCAGACATGCAACAGTTCCTCTACACCGCTTGGACTGTGGGCTTCACTCCTTCACGAATGAGTGGTCATGAATTGGGGCTATGTTGTCATCTCACTAGACCATGGTCACCTTGTTTTAAATCACACTGATGGACTCCTTTCTCTAGACAGATCACAAATATTTTTGACCAGCAAGCTTTTATAAAACACGCAAATATGATTAAAAAAAAAACATATGGTCTACAAATGCTCACAAATATTTTGACCACAGTTCAGTTTTGACAATAATTATGTAGTAGGATTCAATAGCAAAACATTAGGCTTGTGGCGCCTTGAAAAATCTAATGGTCAAAACAGCATGAAGCCTCACAAAACAGCTGTGCCCTTGCAGCTGTGAGACCTGTGGTCAACAACTCTTGAGGGTTTCAAAATATTGCCAAATTATCCCCTTCTACATTTACTTGACCATAAGAAAACATTAAACATCGGCAAACTCCTCTTTGACACTACATCCATCTTTTTTAAAAGATCGCAAGGAATTAAAAAATAAACTCTCTCTCATGGTGATCCTGCTCTCCACAGGCCAGAACTGACCAAGCTAGAGTTAGTTTTGTCAATTCAACAGTTCGTGTAAATATCCTTTGAAGTGATATCTTAATGTTTTCCCACATTTCTGTAAACTAAAAAAATTAAAAATGTTTTCACACCAGAGTTACAGGAGACCTTTCAGTTCACTCAAATGGAAACACCAATTCAGGAGAAGCCAAGTGAAATATACTTTAACGTAAGTACAGCACCACACCATATGTGGAACAATTAGGCAGATTAGTCCGTCACAAAACGGCCATTTCCGAGAACAGAGCTTCCTCCATGGCTTTATTGTCTTTTGTCTTTCCATTGTGTTGGTGTCCCGGCGGTGGCGTGTGTGGGGGTGTGCGTGGGAGGGGTGCAGTGTCTTGAGCACCTTGCTGGGCTGGGACACCACATGTTTGAAGTTGAAGTGTGTGTGTGTGTGTGTGTGTGTGTGTGTGTGTGTGTGTGCATGCATGTGCGCGCGTGTGTGAAGTGATGGATTTCCGTGCATGGGAGTGGAACCTGCATTTTTGTCAGATAGATAAGAGTGTCACAGGAACACACACACACACACACACACTTTGCACACAAACATGCACACACTGACAGGCACACACCCACATACAGCATGTGCATTGTGCACACACAAATTGTGCAAAAGCCGAACATATTGTTTGGTTCTATCCACTTTTACATTCCCACATATGCTTTCACTTATTTATACATATTTGTGTTTCTATAGGTACTCCGTAGAATAGATGTATTGCACGGTTGGTGCTCTACTCTCCACTGTAAAAACTAAATTCAATCACAATCCATATTCATCTCACACATTACACCACTTTGACAGATCGCTCGCCTCCGGAGCAGCGGGCCCTTGGTGATACATGGTGCTTGGCCTGACACCGGAGGTATCAGTGTGCGACGTAACCCTCCTCCGCTCCCTTTTGTTTTCGTTCTCGGCATCAGGCGGGAGGCTCCAGACCTGGTCCCAATTGTTCTCCTCCTGGCAGATCTCATCTGCTGCCCGTCGGGTCGATTATGATGTGATGGACTGATTGGATGCACATGTGGCTCTGCGAGGCCGACGTCCTGCGGGGCTGTTCACACCTGGTCTCGCTCGGAGGTGGACGGGCTGCGGTAACTCCCTGCACACGCCAGGACTCCTTTATGGAATGTGGCGGCCATGACAGCTGCATCTTTTACAGCTGTGGGACAGTGGAAGACCTGTGTATAGAGTCACCTCTTTAATGATGTGGCATAAACTCAGTACAGACTGGGCAGATATGAAAACAACAATTGTGTGTGAAAACAATTTTATCCAAAGCAGGTGAAAGACATTTATATGAACAAGAAGTACTACAAGTATGAAACGAAACCAAAAAACAATTCAACAAGTCATTTTAAAACACACCATGACACTTCAACTAACGTAGGTGGTAACATACAAATCCCAAAATGGTCTCTATTATAATATCATATTGTAATACTAAATGTCTCTATTATAATGAGTATAACTAAGTTTCCTTGTGCTTAAATAATATCTTAGTGAAGATTTTAGTTTTGTTCTGTTGCCCAGGCCTCAGGGCAATGCTACTGCTCCCTCCAACCAATGCCCACCCACCCCAGACTGGAAAACTTTTCACATTTCTGCCATTTCATTTTTTTGGCTACGGTCTGTTTTTAATCCCTCCTCCCAGTGGAGCGCTGTGCCCTGGCTCCACGCGTCCGTCAGCGCAGCTACAGATGTATCTGGTCATGGCGACGATGGTAATCTGCAGCCGACACGCAAACCCTCCACCAACAAGCCATGTTTCTAATTTGTGTGGAGTCACATGCAGTAGAACTAATAACTCCCACGAATTGACTTATCTGTGTTTTGTGGTGATCCAGATAGACTAGTGCTAACCATAATAAACGTGGTGTCATTGGGAGGACTAATAGGCTATCAATAAACTCTTAAACAAGCTATATATTCAAACTGAATTGTTTATATATTTGCTCAGTTAGCCGATTGGGTGGTGTCTAATCTTTAGTCCCTGTAAATAGTTTGACTGACTACTGAAAGACTGAGAATGAGATACATATAGTAACTCCATTTTTTCTAATGACTTAAGTCTTCATGCTATACGAAATTCTACCATGCAAATGGATTGTGAGCATTCTATATGAACACTTCCATGTGGCTGTTTTTGCTCTGGCTGAGGAAGGCCGGCATGCATGTCCACTCCTCTGGGGAGCGGCCAAGGCCCCTGCAGCCTCGTTCATGTGCACTCCAGAGGAGGAAACTTTTTTTCAGCTGCGCCTTCTTGGCGTGGACTACCTGACCCCTGTTATCACAGGAAATCACTCGTAAAACAGAGGCACAGCAGACCCCCCCCCCGTTGGATAATGTATCCAACAGAGCCAGAGATGGTGGTGAATTCCAATCAATGTGGGGTGAAGGCGCTCGCTCCGAATGACCATCAACACATCCACATGAGCAAACACCCAAGGTCTAAAAATGACTTGCATTCCCCATCGAGTTGATGTCATTTTTAAAAGTATAACAAGTGTAAGTGTTTCTATTTTCAGAAATATATGAAGCTGCTGAAAGTGTGTTGGGGGTCATTTAGATTTTGTTGCCATTTGATTATTAGGTTTTGACATGCGAGGTAGGGGGATTACTGACATCTCAGTTCACATGGGAAAGCTTCGGTCCTGGCTTGTCTGGTCAGTGTATAGCCAGTTGAGTGGAGTGGTCAGAGCCAACAAGTAGATCAGCTTTTGTGAGGCTCCACCTGTCATCTATCTCAAACCTGACATTGTTTTCTTTCATTAGGAAGAATTTAATCATTTTTGGATCATAAATGAAATCATGTTTAGGAATTTGGGACAGGTTATGCAGACAAATGAAGTTAGTGGAGGCATAAACCTTGTCTGAGACTGAATAATGTTCTCCCTCGGAGGGAAGATCAATCAAATCTTTGTCACAACCAACGGCAAAAACGGTTGGATAGAACTATAAATTAACTTTACTGGTGATTTGAACCACTTTGTTATTGCAATATATATTACCCTAAGTACCCATATACCCATTTGATGTCGAACCCAGTCGCTAATAGCCTTCTCTGAACTTTCACATGCTGGGAGCCCCTCTCCAGCAAGACCTCCGGATAATCTGAGCAAGCTATCCCATGGTGCAATGCACTTGCCCACATGGGAGCACAGCTGGGCCTGAACTCAGGAATTAGTCAACATCAGGAGCTCTGCATGAACAATGGAAAATAATGTTTACTCCCAAAACCCCAGTTAAGCTAGTCTTTGTGATGTGACTCTGCAGGTGCGGGTTTTGATTTTATGGCGGGCTTTATGTGGATCTGGTTCTGCTACAACCCCAGTTTGTTTATGCATTTCACTGGGAACCTGGGCAGTTTCTTGATGATGGGAATGAGTAAAAACAAAGTCCTTTTAGGCAAGTCCCTCCACTCGGCGGCCATATACCAACGTTTTATGGGCACTCATCGGGCACAGTCTTTGGGTCAAACTGCGCGTGCGCAAGGCTTCACGACACCAATCTTGCTCCAGCGGCGAGATCACAACACATGATTGGCACGATGTCTTCACAACACACCACATGATTGGCTCAATGTATTCACATGTCGACATTTTGCCGAGGAAGGGGTGGGATATGTGTAGACAATGGCCATATTGGCGTGACAAACTAGCCCCATGCATTTCTATGGAGTATTTTTTGAGTGCTGTGGCTCCTCATTAGAAAGTCTCTGGTAAAAACGTCTGGGTTTCCACACAACTATACATGAAGCACACCTATATAAACAGAAGGATAAAACTGATGATACTCAAGGCAATTTTGGAACCATGTTGCTGGGTGATGTTCTGTTCTGGCACATTCAACAATTTATTGTATCTTCATAACCCATGTATCATAACCCTAAGGCTTTCGTAGATATTCACAGAAATCTATGGGGTTATCACTGACACGACATTTCTCAACTGAGCTTGTCTTCGCTAAGTGACTGATGACATGTGGTCACTGGTTAAGTTTGTAACATTGTACACTGTCTCTTGTGAATATGAGATAAATTGGACATGGCAGCTCCCAACAAACACAAACAGATCGCCTGAATTGTTGTCAGTGTTTTTGGAGGGGTTGCAGATGCTGCGTTTGTAGTGCTATCATCGCGTGGCTGCTGGCAAATCCTCAGGCGCATGACTTTTGATGTGCAACACCCAAGCATATAACACAGACATAAATTCACATGCCAAATTTATGCTATATGGTTCAGAACAAACACTCTTTATCCCTTATGCTACGCAATATATATTGTCTTGACTCTTGACTTTTCCATCTGCAGTATACCAGCAAAGGAAAGCAACAAATGGTTGTATTTCATTCAGAAATATGTTTAGCAAGATCCATGACGTCTGGCTTTGTTTAACTTTGAATTTATGTTATACTCGTTCTTCGTTGTTTACTTCGTGTACCTTGTATACATTTGAAAAGATCTTTGAGTCCTACGGGCGTGAGAGTATAAATCAGCAGAGTGGCTCATAAACATCAATGAACTTGTAAGGTCAGCAATTTGCATACCTAAACCAGTGGAAAGGTGACAAAAGCTTTTATAATCAACAGCACCCCCGTTTATACACAGTGAACTAGAAAGTCACTGTTTTCAGCTGCCATTTGGTCTCGGTTCTTGTCACCCTGCTGAGGGCCTAACTCAGGCCCGGGACTCTCCTGGACCACAGGATACTGTACCTGAACTGTATTTGTCAAAGGAGAAATAATCTGTTCGTGTGATACCATTTTATAGTCCAACTTTTCCATGCGAGAAATACAGTATTGTCAGTTGTAGAACAGTAAAGTCAATGTCATATGATGTGTCTGTAACCTGGGATATTTAATGTCTTCTCTGATGAGATGCGCCCACACCCCTTGCTCTCAGAGATGCCCTGGTGATTCCAGATGAATGCCGTCTATATGTTAATAGTTAAATTGTTTTATTTAAGGAGAAGAACACAGATTCTTCTCATCTTTCTCTTTTCTTATGTTCTGCCTCTTGTATTTGACTGGGCTCTGCCTTCTGGAGTAGGTATTGCTCTCTCTGGCCTCTCTCTCTCTCTCTCTCTCTCTCTCCTTTCTTTGGGGTTTGTTTTCATTTCTTTATATTTGATGTATTATTTTTATCTGATGTATTTAACATCTGACTTGTGTTATAAATTGTTATTGTTGTTGTTATTTGGTTGAGCTTACTTTGTCCAACTGCATCCAACTCGTAGTATATGCCTATCTGAATTTTACCACCATTTATATATCTCTCCTCGTATGCCATGCCACTACTCTGCTACTACTTGGTAATTATTCAAGGTCAATTTCTTAATTTTATGGAGTCAGATTAATTGTAGTTTCTCATAATATTTACCACTGCTTCACTGCTCTGTCCTGTTCAAGACATGTTAGACGTAACATTTTACAAACTTTCATGTCAGTGGGTGCCGGGATATCTAAAAAAAACATAGCTTGTGGTTTCTCTGGACTATGAAGACATTTTCAACATTTTAAGCATTCTTATATTTACAAGTACACTTTTGAAAAGCCTGTGGTCAGTTCTAAATGCTTATTGGGTGGAGTAAGCGCCAATGATACAGTCACCATTGCATTGCCTTAGTGGACTTAGAGCTCGCATTCCTTCGGGTCTTACCGAAAGACAACCCCTGGAACATCAGCAAGAATTTTCCCATTTTCCCAAGTTGAGGCCGAGGTCAACCAGACGTAATCTGTAATCCAATAGAGGAGGGGTCTACTTCAGGGGAGAAGTCTCCCTAGATGGATGTTTGTGTTTGTATGTTCATGTGAGTGTGTGTCCATGAAAGTGTGTGTACAGTATAAAGGACCTGTGTTTATTTCTGAGTTTGAGTGTGTGTGTGTGTGTGTGTGTGTGTGTGTGTGTGTGTGTGTGTGTGTGTGTGTGTGTGTGTGTGTGTGTGTCTGTGTGTGTGTGTGTGTGTGTGTGTGTTTAAGAGTGAGTGAGAGAGTGAATGAGTGAGTGAGAGAGAAAGAGACAGAATGGTATGTGTGTATACCATGGGATTTGCTCCCAGTTGAATACACTTCTGAGTTCACTAAATGTCTCACGTCTCAGTCATTAAACCAATCAGTTTATCACACATACCAAAGACATTGATATTGTGTTAATGCCATCACTGACCAGAACAAAGTTATCCCTTTGGCAGTGAGCCTCGGTGTGTGAGAGAAAGAGAGTCACCTCCAGGCCAGGGTTAACCTTGACCACTTCAGCCTGGGTATTCTCAGTCCCTCCATGAGCCGGCCTCAGGGAGTATCAGATTCTGCAGTGGTCCACAACCAGGTTGACAAGCCTCATGGATCACAACGCTGCTGGAGGAAATGTGGAGAGAGCAGTTAGATGCTGTGTTAGTTATGTCGGCGGAGTCGTGCCACTCGCTTGTTTGTGTTTCAGGACATTTGTCCCTGCCCCAGGGGAGATATTACGTCCCTGGAGGAGGTAAAAGATGGATGAACGGGGCTGATTTCAGACCCCTACTACTGACCACAGAGCGCATAACCAACACATGCAGTCTCACAGTCTGCCAAAGGCAGAGAACATCAGCCAGTCGTACAGAGGAGTTGAACATGCGTTTTGGTTTAGACCCAGCATTATTTATGATCCGGCTTCAAGTGCCCCCTGAAACCTATGGGACGCATTTGTCTATTCTCTCATCTTCAAAGCGAGACCGAGCAGAGGGAAGCATGCGTGTTAGGTGCCATAACACGGCACTGGGCGGCCATGTGTATCCAGAACAGCTTGTAAACAGCAGCAGAGGCGGTGGCGTAGTACAGTATTCCACACCATGGTTTGTGATGTGCTGAAAGGCGTCCATGATGAATTACGTCTCAGTTGAAAGCCTGGTTTGTCTTCAGACTAGTGAGACCTGCCCATTTGAGTGATCCAGGTGAATATGCACCTGGTTATCTTGTATATGGTTATCTCTGGTAATAGGATATTATCAGGTGATCTCAATTACAGTATTGGTATTTATCACCCGTAGAGAAGAAATACTCTAACAAAGTTGTACAACAAACTGAACAAGTCGGCTTCTTTTTAAACGGAACCACTTATTTCCTTTGCGTGTTATTAAGGCATGACTATTGCCTACAGTGCTATAAAGGCATGACTATTGCCTATAGTGGCAACCGGGTGATAAACAGAATAATGGCCTTCAAGGTGAGAATTAATGGACTCGGTGAAGTTCTTTGCCTCGCCCTCGTCCATTAACTCTGTATAACAGGACACCTCGAAAGCCGTTATCCCTTACATTTAATGGATGGGTTTATACATAAATCAAAATCATTGTTTGCTTGCTAATGTGAAATGATTTTACTTTACACATAGTCATGGCATATTTATCAGCAGTGGCCTATCAGCCCATGGGCACTGGCTAAATTCACCTCATAGTGACAGATTTTGTGTGTGTGTGTTTGTGTGCGTGTGTGTGTCTGTGTGTGTGTGTGTGTGTGTGTGTGTGTGTGTGTGTGTGTGTGTGTGTGTGTGTATTTTAATGGGCTGAGCCATTCATTTGGAAAGAATAGCCAGTTGTTACTGGCTTTTGTGCCGTGTTGAGATGAATTACAAGGTTCCATTTCAGAGTGTGGCGGTGACTCACCATCAGGTACAGAGCACAGTGGAGACCCCGAGACTTCCATCACACAGCACATGGATGCGGTTTCTCCCCAGAGGACAACTGAACAGAAACTACAGGTTCGGCAATATTTTTCATACACACACAGGGGCCAACCCCAGTTGCCATATTCGGTGAGTTTCGCTCTTTAATTTCACTGCATGTCAGTGACAGTCCATAAGATGTCTTATTTAATGTATTTTTAAGCCATATTCCAAAGGCCTGATGGACAGTGAATGAACACATTGTTGAACATAACTCTATCAGATCAGCACATGTCTGAAATTTCTATAATTACTGAGCATGGAAATACCATTTAAGATACATAATCTGACCCATGGGTTTATGAACAAGCTACCATTGATTATGCTGGGGGAATCTCACCCGTCCACTGTGCTGTTTGGAACCCGAGTTGACCCTGAACCGGTGAGCTCTAAACGAAATATCATACTCAAGATCTCCACGGCGTGCTGTCACTCACGTCAGCTGGAGGCAGTAGGAACGCTCGCCGAATAGTCCCTCTGTGATTTGTAAAAAAAGAAAAAAGAAAAGTCAAAAGCGTTGGAGCAGTTGACGGTGCTGCCCAGGTTAACTGACTCGCTCACGCCCACCCGCTGAGACCCCGGTGGACTGCTGAGTGACTGCTCGGACAGTGATGGACGTTTAAAGGATCCCCTGGAGTTAACTGGAGCCCTCCGCTCCTGGTTTAGTGCGTGTGAGGACGGTGGGGGTGGGAGTGGGCATGAAGAGAGGCTTTGTGGAGGGAGGGTGGAGGGAGTTCCGCCATGCCAGTGCCACCCACAGACAGGAGCTGGAGAAGGCAAAGCCGAAGGCCGAGGCCTCCTGAAAGCTGAGGGCTGCTGCCTGCCTGCTTCACTTGAACTCGGTTTGACTCCGTCGGATGGGGGTGAGGGGTTAGCGGTTTATCAGACTTTTAAAGTGGGCTCATCTGAAAGAAAGGCAGCCCTCCCAGACCACCAAAGTCATTTTTTAGAAGTGGAGTAATCTGTCACGGAAGCAGCAGGGAGGGGAGCTAATGAATGACATGAAAATAATCATTTTAGTTAACCTAATGATCAATGATTTCAAAATGGTTTTTGAAATGTCTTTTCTACCAGCAGGATGTAATTAATATGAAAGCAGATCATAAGTTCTGTTGTGGCTGGATCAACAGTATTCGGTGAGTTTGGATTGATGAAGTGATGGTTGATGCAGGTGACCCATGCTCCCCTAATAGTTGTAGACTGGACGAACCACAAACCACATACGGCTGTGCTGGGATTGGGAGATATGTGTGGTGGGCAAACTGGTTGAGAAAGGGAGAGAGAGAGAGAGAGAGAGAGAGAGAGAGAGAGAGAAACAGGGAGCTTCCAGCGCTGGCTGCTACCGCTGTTAGCTCGGGTTCCCCCGGTGGTTGGTGTATCAGATTCCGTGGCGGTGTGCCGTGCCGCCTCGGCAGCTGTGATGATGGATGAGGCCTGGGGGTGCCTGGACTGCGCTGTTTGTTTATAGGTGTGGCCAGACAGAGGGCCGGCCCGTCCTGTCCAGAGAGAGAGGGCCCCTGGGTCTAGGACCCAGCTACTGTGCTTCATTAGCTGGATAAGGGCCTCTATTCATAACTGAGCTGTGAACTGATTGTAAGGATGTTTGGTCAGCGGCTGAGGAAGAACAATACAGATGGAGTCTCAGGTTCATATTAACATAGGAAAGCAAAAGGCCAACGTGCAGACTTACTGATAGTTTGCTCCCAGAATAGCAGGAAGCTGTTGACACACCTTGAAAGGAAACCATCTGGATTCTGGCCATTTTTATTTGACCTCATGATTATGCTTTTTTTCCGCTCCTCACTCTCAAGTGAGTGACCTCAGTGTTTAGTTGTATATACACTGTAACTACAACAAGTGTGTGTGTCTGGGTGTGTGCGTGTGTGTGTGTGTGTGAGTGAGTGTGTGGTGTGTGTGTGTATGAAAAAGATCACAGGATCCAGGAAAAGAAACAGAGGAACCTTCCTTCATGTTCCACTACGGCAAGCTGCAATCAAAGCAGCAACTGCCATTAACACAACCCAAACAGCTTAGCAGCTAAATGCTATTTAACTCAAGCATTAAATGGACTAAACATGTTAAAATGTTTAAAGTCACCCTCATGCCACAAAGCTCTGTGTTTCCTAACCACCCATGAGCAGTAATCCATCTCTCTCTCTCTCTCTCTGAATTGTAGGGCCCAGAGTTTGTTATATTGTGTCATTCTTCATTTCATTCTGTGTGTTCATTGGTGTGTTCCATCAGCCCTTTCCAAACACATTTTAAAACTGAACAATGAATCAAATGTTCAACAAGGTAACCCCACTATCATTCTTTGTTTTAAAAATGGAATGTATTAGCGTCAGACATCAATACATACAATTTTCTACATCCAGTACGCCGGTGATGCGAACTGGGTGTGCATTTTGACTAACGGCTCTTCTGCTGACGTCAACTGTTTCCCTTACCTCCACAAACTCTTGAGATGTATTCTGGTCATGATTGCCAAGTTCTCAGTACTGTTCCTCAATACATAATACATCTTGTGCCTTAGTGCAAACTTTATACAGGAAATCACCTCTCCCTCTCTGTCTCCCCCCTCCCTCCCTCCCTCTCTCTTTTGTCTTTCATCCTCAGCCTGCCTCCGTGAGGACTGCAGCCCTCTCTCCAGGGTCGAGGTGGCAGGGGGGCTGAAAATCAACTCAACATGCTGCCGCGCTGCCCTTCTGCCGGCTGCGCTGGCCTAATCAGGAGCACCAGCGTGCTGTGGGCCAAAGCACACAGCCACCACCACCACCGAGCACATTAACGAGCGCGCCGCCGGAGGTGCTTTCCAGTAGTCACCGCTCCTCCATCACTCCTCTTTCTCCTCCCTCTCTTTTAATCTCTCCCTCTCTTTCCCTCTTTCCTTTCCTCTCTCCCTGTCTTTCCCTCTCTGCTCAGTGGGGTATCTGCTGAGCACATGGTACAAGATCTTCTGCCCTTACTCTTTTCTTTCCTACCCTTCTCTCTCTCTCTCCCCTTCCTCTATCTTTCTCTCCCTCTCTCTTTCCCTCTCTCTCTTTCCCTCTCTCTCTGTGGCGTTTTCTTGGCTCTTTGCCCAAACGTGGCTTTTGATCCGTGACAGGGCCCTGGTTCCTGTCAGCGCACCGATGCTCGAGGTTATCGTAATTACACATCTATTTAGAGTGGGGGCGCAGTGCTGGACCGGGAGGTGTCTCCTCCGCCGCGCAAGGCACTGGCTGCCTCAGACAGAATGGGGTGGGGAGAGAGTGACAGTGAATCAAAAGAAGAGAAAGAGTGATAGCGAGAGGGAGAGAGAGAGAGAGAGAGAGAGAGAGAGAGAGAGAGAGAGAGAGAGAGAGAGAGAAAGACAGAAGCTTTCAGGCTTAGCATTTTTAGCCCTGGATTGATGTCTCTCGCTTTGCGCTCCGGTGATTCTCCACTTATCGGGATGTGATCAGAGCGGGTGCACTTTTGGAGGCATAGGGGGCTGGGTGCAGAGGGTTAGGGGGTGCAGAAGGCGATGGAGAGAGGCCACATTCATGGGCCCCCATGCTGTCAGGCATGTTAAGTCATGTCAGTTTCAATTATGACGCACACATAATCTCTCCCATGTGTGGCTGGGGTGTAAGGCGCCTTTACATTCTCCTCCTGAAGATATTCCATATGGAGCTCATGCCCTCTCTGCATTGAGGAATATAGCAGGAAAATCAGCAAGTTCCAAATATGACAGCAGAACAACAACTAACTTATGCTGCAATAAATATTTCTAGATGTCACACTCCCAATGTGACTTTCTTACAGCTGCATACTACAACAGTGTAACATTTACAATATAGGAATGTGTTTCTAGACCTCAGTTTCAGGAAGGGCTGCAAAGTTTAAAAACAAGACAAATTGGCTCAAAGGCCTCTGGGTACAATCAATGTGACGGAAGAACTGATCCAATGCACTGGGCCCATGTATTAGGTTCAACAGCAGTGTTTCTCTTTCATTCAGACTATGACCATGATGAATGGTTACAAGTACGCCCCTCCATTCATTCATTACATTGAGACGTATAGAGGTGGGATTCCATACAGCCTCAACAGAATGTGTGTGTGTGTGTGTGTGTGTGTGTGTGTGTGTGTGTGTGTGTGTGTGTGTGTGTGTGTGTGTGTGTGTGTGTGTGTGTGTGTGTGTGTGTGTTTCCGTATCTGAAGGTATGTGTTGTAGAAGACTGGAGTCTGTCTGCCAACAGTGACCACGACCCTCTTTATGAAGCCATCAATCTAGCTGAGCCTTATTTCCCTTCTAGAGAGAACTTCTTTTTTCTAAAGGATAGCTCTTCAGAAACTCACAGATCCATGACAAGCACTTTGCATACATCAAATGATTTTGAGGATGATAAAAACCAACTTAGCACATCTCATGGTTATAGTGAACAGGCGTCGTGGATACTTCTATGAATTTAACATGTTTTCAGATTTTACGCCTCCAGCTACCAGCTTTGGTAAAATTATATTAAATCCCAGCCTTAACAAGTGAAACCACATACATGTCATGCATAAAAATTGAGAGGAGAATGCAAATTTTTATACAGATTCTGTTTTCTCATATGATCAAATACATCTCAATCCAATTAGGAAACAGGGTGGTCCTTTCAACCGTTCATGGCAAACCACTCTAGTGCTACCACATGTTGCATGGAGACAGTGCTTTTTCTCTGTGCGTTTGACCACTGAATTGAATGTGTAAATAATTGCAAGAGCACTTGAGAGCAATTTGCCAGAGCTCTTATAAGTTTTTACATCTGCCGACGATTCCCAATGTGTTTACAGTATGTAACAAGTGTGCTTCTCGCTCTCATTACATACAAAAAACATTTATTTTGACCTCACCTGATATCATTTATATGTAATACTTCATTAAGATCTGAAATATTTTTTAATGGTATGTCTTAGAGAGCTGTGTTAGAGCGGCGCTGTCGATGGCTGTATACATTCCTACCGTCAGTCTTGTGCTTTGACAGCTTTCACAGGAAATCCTCTTCATGGGGTGTGCGTGGTGTCACTCTATGCCTGGAGGGGGTGATTATGGCCCTCATTAACCAGCAGGATGGGATATCGAGTAGAGAATCATCTAGGCTTCCCCTGGTTCCCACTGACAACCTGGGGAACGGCGAGTGGAAACCTGACCTGGAGGTATTTTGGACTCCTTACATTCTAAGAGGCAGGTGCCAAGAATTTGCTGTGGAGAGAGATGGGAGTGCCAAGGGCAAGTAAAGCAGCTCATGGCCAGCTGGGCCCTTCACCTTCACATTCTCCGAGACACACACAGTGTCACGTCATGGGACTGACAGCATGGCCACTAGCAAGATGAAAGGCTGAGACCTTTCTGCTGCCATACTTCACCTTTGTGTCACATATAGGATTAAGTTTGGACACTAGCTGCACTTGGTTGTGCCCAGTATACAATTCCATGTGTGTGTGTGTGTGTGTGTGTGTGCGTGTGTGTGTGTGTGTGTGTGTGTGTGTGTGTGTGTGTGTGTGTGTGTGTGTGTGTGTGTGTGTGTGTGTTCTTTTCTTGGTTGGACAGATCTAGTGCCAAAATCCAAGCAGGCTTCTCTATTGTGTGGACATTATTGCCAGCATTTCCCTCAATGGATTTATGTTTGCAACTTCCTCAAACTCTTTAATGTGAAGATGGTTTATGATATAGTGATCCCATCTTGTAACATTTCTTGTCCTGTTATAATAAACCTTGTGTACATAAAACAAATGAAATAAAAGATGGTGAAATGTATATTTCCTTTTTACTCCCTCTTTATCTATGAGCTGTTTTATTTCTGAAGAAAAAACAACATAAGCTTTATTTGGAGTATCAGGGAGCTTTGCACTGATCTCTGGACCTGTTCTGTTTCAAAGGTAAAAAGGTATGTCAAAACATTTTAAGATCACGCTCCAAACAGATTTATTTACTGTGTTTACTGTTTTAAAATAGTTTCCTATGATCAATGATTTCAGTAACATTATTAAATGAATAGGATATGTTTGAATTAATTATGATAATTAATTAAGTGATGACAAATAACTGTTACCATCAACATATGTGTTCAACATGGACATGCAGTGTCAATATGTTCCACCAGTTATTGTTATTCATCACCAACGCACCAGTTATTGTTATTCATCACCAACGCACCAGTCAGAATAAGGGAAATGCCGCTTAGCTGATCACAAACAGATGCTACCATGATCCTCAGTAAGCTACGAGGAGAAACACCTGCATATGCGCCCTCAAATACCAGGGCCAGTATTGTCAAGATGAACTTTGTTAAAAGGCCCAGGAAGTATCGCATGAACATGTGGCAGCAATTATAACTGAGGTTAATAAAGTATGCACAACACAAAATAGGAGGAAGACTTCAGCTGTACACGGAATAGGAAGTGCATCCAGACGGAAGGATATAAAGACCCTGGATTCTTTTCATCTTCGGAATCACAGTTGAGGCCATTATCTCACCTTTTGGTCAGTCACGTGCTGGCAGTAACTCGTACTAATTGCAAACAGGGGGGAGGGTCGGAAAATTATGAAAATTTTGAACCATTAATTCGGTGGGTGTGTGTACACCGCACACTGTTTAAACTCAAAACAGCTGAAAGCTCATCTATAGTTCCAAGTCAGTATATCTTAATGGAAAGAGAGTGGAGGAAAAGTCATGTTGTGGAGATGGAATGCTACATAAAAGCTCCCCCTTTCAGATATATCTCCCTACTGAACAAAGTGAACCTTATTAGCTCTCCTACAGTAGGCTATCTTCTCTTAATCAGCTCCTTGGCTACAATCACGCTACTGATGAGCATTCATTTGGACATTGTTTATTAATATGTGTCATCATAAACCAATTATTGGTAATGGCCCACATTATTGGACAATTAGCTTGTAGAGAGAATGATCTGTGAGCTCTGCTGTGTGATCCTGAGTGAAACATATTGGCAGTGACATCAGCTTCTTTGTCTAGGCAAGGCTGCTGATTTTACAGGCCAAGGACGTGTCACATTTAATACAAGAAGCAAGCAGCCTCCCACCACATTTTGGTCTCTCAAAGCAACAAATAAAAATTCTGAAATGCCAGACTACATTGAATGAAAAAAGGAAGAACATGTTTGACGTTTGGTTCTCCATGCTGGCTACATTGTCTTGTCTGTGTTGTGTTTTCGCGCATTTCATTTAATAACCTCCAAATATGTTCCACTTGTGTTTCCATCTCTGAATGAATCTCTATTATTCACTCTCTCAGCCAAACATTTTTAATCTAAACACATAGCCTCAAAAGCAAAGCTTGGTTCATTAAAAAGTTCCATCTGATATTGAGTTGTAAACCTGTTCAGCTCCACCAGGAACGTCAGGGTATGTCTGGAACTTTGCAACATTGAACCTGTTTGGCCTTCTACAAATCTAGTGACTCTGACATATATTGTCATTAATATGGATGACAGCCATGACGGTTGCATGACTCCTGGCTTGGGGTGTTGTGAGTTGCAGGCTTCTTCGATCAGTACTGCCTGGGTTCAGCCACAGTTCAGGCAGTGTATTAGTGCATGCCTGTCTTAATTGAGACTTCTCTGGCGATAATGGCGTGACGGAGCCAGTGTAGGCATGCCACGCCACCAAACGAAAAGTCAAAACAAAACACACAAAAAAATGTGCAGGCAGAAATGCATAGCCTCAGAGTCTCTCACAACAATGGCTTGAAAACTCAGTCTTGCTGTACAGAAAAGTAAACACGCCCTTTCAAACTTTGATTAACTGGGACTGAAAATATTGTAGATACAATCTAAACTACTAATTTAGAAAATATGTTTTTTTTTTTCTACCACATGCTGAAAAGTATGTGTTTTGCAAATACAATTGTAAAGAAAATTACTTTTTAAATGATCTAATGTGTATTGAATGATGGGAGAAAACCACAGTGGTTAAAGGAACGGTCTCCATTTCAAGAAAGTTTCCATTGTGTGGCGATCCACTGAGTGTCATAATAGCCTCAGCTTCTGGCTGCCAATCACTGACCTATAAATCACTGGTGACACAATGGAAATGTGATCCCCATCACTGCCAGTGAGCCGGAAACAAACGGGGGCAACTGTACCTGGGGTTACATGCTCGGACATTCAGCAGCAAAGGGTGGGGGCCATGGAGCTTCGCCCCGCCAGCTTTTAGAGCTCCACAAAGCTGGCATTTGTTTTATTGAAGCCCGCTAACGGTGTGACATTTCATCTCCCTTTGTGGAGCTTTTACTCCCTTGGGCTCGATAGAACAAACTCCTGCTATTAATAGTGATTTCTGTCAATTAGCCAAAGGTTTTTTTTCTTTTTCTCAGGATGGAGTTTGAAGGTGCCTCTTGAATTTTCTTTTTGCTAAATGTAAGGGAGTGGTAAGAAGAAGAAGAAGAACAACAACAAAACATCCATCCCAGCCACACCTTTAAAAGTGTGTTTCAAATGTAGTCAGAAGATACATGTAACCACACCCAAGGGAAAATATATATATACCCCTGAGACCCAGTTCATTTATTTGCCATTGACATTGTGATCATGTACAGACATTTCCAGCAGCCTGTGTTTCTAATCATACGTAGAAGACGTAAGGGCAAGTGTCAGACAATGCAATGCAAATAGCATACAGCACACTTGTACAGTCACAACATCTATACAGCACACTTGTACAGTCACAACATCTATACAGCACAGTGCTGGCAGCCAGACAGCAACCTGTCAAACAGCCTATGGTCCATACATTGAAATAGTGCTGTGGTATCATAGAATTCATTAAACATATGGAAGGTCCACAGCCAAAGAGGGGAGCTGTGATGTATCCTCTGATAAAGTTGAGTCATGAAATACGTGTGAAGCACTGTGAGGCAGATCTGTCTATATTTCTTTGATTTTATCTTCAGGAGAAGTTAAATGTCACATTCTAATGCAACCCTATCATGCAAACTGTATCATCCGTGACTTCCACTCCTAAGGGGACCATAATTCAGTCCTTGACATGCCGTGATAGTGAACATCCCTCGGATACTTTGGGCTGGGATAGCTCTTACAGTAACTGTCATCACAGACTCGCATGCGAGGAAGATGGACAGTTTCTAGGCTTCAGCTTCAAACTCCTGTCAGACCTACTGCATCAGCCTCAGGATAAAGCATGACCAGGCCGAAGTACTGTTGTGTGTCTGTAGATCCTTCCAGTGGACCATGCGCCCCTGCTTCCACGGCAGAGAGCCACACTACTGAAATTGAATTTGGGTTTACCAGACATCTTTCAGGTCAAAACTCTCGAGAGGAGACAGCTTCTCAGAAATTAAGTCGAGCAGAAAGGTCTCATGCAGTTAACCCTTCTTCTAAATCACAAAACACCAAATGAGATCACCCTCTCTGTATATAGACTGGTGTTTGTGATTACAGTTACTAGATATCTTAATTTCCATCGGGTGAGTTCATGTGTAGAAAACGTCTCAGGATAAGTGGATGTAGGGTCAGCGATACCTTTTTTTAATCCCAATTACGGTTGTTATGGATTCAAACTAATCTAAGACGAATCTTATGTCAGCACTTAACCTCATGGTCCCCTGCCATTATTTAAAAGAACATACCCCTCTCTGCAACATATCTGGGAGTCTGGCTTAACAAAATGGAAATAACTATAGGCCCTATTTCACTGTGACAGAGGTATTTAGTGGAGAACTTAGTGGCTTGAGGATTAATGAATAAGATTGTATGTTTAACAATAAAACATCACTGACATTAACAGATGTGCTGTACTTAAAAAGATACTCATTCATGTCGTATCCTTAATGCCCACCCTACTGCCATGGTTAAAGTGGGAGAAATACCCCACCCCCTTAGCCATGCACTAGGCGCATCCCCCTCCAGATGGGCCAGGAGCTAATTAGCCCAAATCGGACGAGACATCTGCACCTCAGGGACCAGCAGGAAGACTACTGACAGAGAGCGCTGAGAGAGCACTGTGATGCACGATTGTAATTATTGTATGGCTTTTATTGTATGGCTAAGTCGGATGACAGTTCAGCTAAATGTTGTCCTTTTCAAGACATGGCAATCTCTATCATTTGATACGCTTGTCGACCAGAGCACACAAAATGGTAGCAGGCCCTTAGTTGACAAGTCTTTTTGAGGTTTGTTTGGAGATCTCTGTGTGTAGCTACAGCTAGCTGAATGGCTGAGTTAGCGTGGACCAGAGAGTGTTAGCATGAGGGACACAAGAGACAGGATAACCAGAGAGAATGGTGGAGAGTAGCCTAATGTGAACAGGAGGAATTTGGGGATGTTGTTTCTGCGGCAGAGACGCATGAAGTCCTCAGAGTCAGTGGAACCTCTACCAATGCTGTGCTAGATTTGCCACCATTAGTGGAGTCAGCCTTACAAACAACACAGAAACATACTGGTGGAGTTTTATGGTCAAGGCATATGACAGCATAGTTAATGCATAATGTAGTCTGCACACCTGGTTTTCATGAGATGATTCACTTATTTATGGCGTTTTGTGTAGAGGGAAGGGAATGTCAACTGAATGTCATGATGATCTGGATTAACCAATGAACAACATGTTACCCTTCATCTGACCTTGAGTGCTTTGATGAATACCCACATCCTAATTTCAGAGTAAATGTTTATTTTACGCCATCAGAAGAAGCGCTAGAACACTCTTCAGTGGTGGATGTGATTAGACTGTTTGAAATTCCTGTCTTGATCACAAAGGGAGTTCAAACAGAGTCGGCGTACACACACTGTGTTTTTGGTTTTACAGTTGCCAGAACTTCCAGCCCATGAGTGTAAGACAGGAGTGTGACTGCAAAAACAGATGAAAGAGATTCACAGCCACCACAACCTCTTTCATACTGTTTTACTCTATTAAAATACCAGGATAGCTCCTATTGTTCCTCCGTGTGTTTGTGTGCATTTAGACAGTTAAAATGGGGCCCCTAGAGTCTAGGGCTTGGTGCACTTTCGAGGGTGACAAGGGTGTTGCAGACAGAGCAGTAGGCCTACTGTTTTTTTTGTGTTTTCACCCACAGAATGTTCACAATGTAGTTCTTACCATTGCGGTCCATTAAGGAGGCAGACTCAATATGCAAATGCATTGCAGTGGTCATAAGATGTCAGTCAGCCAGCAGCAACAAGAGGACGACAGTGTTTGGATAACTCACATTTGCATCACCGTCATGGTATGAGGTATTCTTGCTATGGGTATCAATGGGGTAAATCAAAACAATTAGCTTGTCATCAATTGTAAAATCAGTCATTCAAACCTTAAATCTTCTAGATACTGTTCCTGTGTGAGAACAGTTTCACTGCCTGCAGGAGAATTTTAAATTCTCTTTTTATGTGCTTGAAGAAAGAGCCAAGGTCAAGATAAGAGGGGGGAGAAGAGGCCCCAACCGCTGAAAGTCAAACGAGTCACTTTAGAGGGGCATTGTAATACATTATTCTCAACTCTGAGGAGTGTGCTTGGGGAAAAAAACATTAATGACTGGGTTAAAACAACACGGCGTGAAACGACCGCTCTTTCGCGGACGGTTTGAACAGCTGTATACCTTCCCCCTCCGGAGGAGCACCTGAGCATAAGGTTGGCAATGGTCATGAAAACGAGGTGGTTTGCGCTGACCCAGAGGGGAGTTTTCCGGCATGAGGAAGGCGTTGAGTTCATTTAACACAATTTAGGGAGCGGATCCGTGCCGGCACCACCACTGTGGCATAAATCACCGGGTGCAGGCAGGGCCTTCACCTTCAATACAGCCCCCCTTCACCTCACTGGCCTTTGATGTGGACAAGTTCACATCTAGTGTGCCAAGACCCATGTGGAGATTCTAAGAGGTATAGAGTATCATAAAAGGGAAAGATAGACTTCTAGAGCGGCTTGTTGTCCAATGTTGACATTACTCTATTCTGTGGACCAGAGTGTAGCCTACTCAAGGCTAAATAGCCAGAGTTTGTTTTAATGGATAATCTTCTATGTATAGGATTTCAAAGAGGGAGAAAAAATGCTTAGCTGAAAAGACTACAGCCTCAATTATTTACTTGAAAGTTAATTTGTGGTAGGATAAGACATTATGCTGATATACATGATCATACGTCATTGCATTACATGTTTTTGTAGTTAAATGAGCCATCGGTATGGTGATGGATGCAGAGGAGGATGCCTTTGTAGATGTATATTCGATTCCTTACACAATTACAGCATTATGATTTCCAGTTGGAGGTTCAAACATCAGACATCTGTGACACATGTGTTGTGAAAGGAGAGCCTAAAGCACAGAATTAATCTCAGCACTGGACTGGTCCTGTTTGCTGTTAATTCTTCCGTCTCGGTAAAACGTCTTCACCATTTATATCAACAGCTATAATTTTACCTTTTAACTATATTGTTTCAATCTAGATGTCCAACCTATTAGTCTTGTCTGTGAAATCGGAGAGACCCTCTGAAGATGTGGTACAGGTGGTGTTTTTGTGGAGTGAGTCAGATTTTTTTTTTATTGTTTTGATTTTAAAGTGTTACAAATCTCTTCTTTGGAAACTTTTTTTCTGTCAGGCAGTTTAAGTTGCTAGAAACCTCACGCTGACTAACAACAGCTGTTACCTAAACTTCAGTGGAGCCTGTTCAGCATGCAAGGGCTCATCTGCAATTAATTTTAGATGCACTGGAGCACACAAAATGCCTGATTGAATATGTTGGGAAACTGGCCAACATTAAACCTTGTGTGACTGAACCAAAACATTAGCTCACATGCTAGGAGGCTCCACACACATAATACACACACATAATACACACACACACACACACACACACACAAACACAGAGAGAAAGAGAGAGAGACAATGCTATTCATCATTATCTGTGATAAATGCAGAAAATGAAATCTGTATGATTGCATGCATTCCTATTGGACTTCAGACCACACTATGTGGATATATGCGAGGGCTTGTCAGTATGTTTACGACTTTATCAGTGTGTTTATAAATTTGTGCTCGGGAGTAGCAGGTCCCTGAGCTCTGTTCTCCATCAGCTACAGTAGATCTTGCACTCTGTGCATTATCAGACGAATAGCTTCACCATTTTTTATATTCCTCTCCATTCATATCCAGCATGCACACTTAAGCCATTGATTTATATTGAAAACCTAAACCTCTAATATCCGTGCTATCATTCTAGCATAGTCCAGTTGTCCAATAATCCAGTTATATGTCATATATCCAGTGGTGTAGTCTATGTGATACGCAGGACTACGTTGTATGCTGACTTCAAAAACAATACGATTTAAGTTTTTACAGTATTACAGTAATCTAAGTGCTGCATATGGGAGAAAAACCCTGTCATTCAAAGACAGGCAGCCCACGCCCCACCGTCCTTATCGCCCTGAGCACTTTACTGTCTACATGACCACGACTACAGGCTGCATTTCTAAAGCCTGAAATGGCAGCGACATGCAACTGCGTCTGTATACTGTACCTGTTTACAAAATATCAAAGTCAAATGAAACTCCCAATAATTAATACAAATATAAGGAGTTTCAAAAGATGAAAAGCACTGACCTGTTTGGTAAAACATCAATCTTGCACGTAGTATTGAGGGGTGGATGAACAACTTATAGTAAGAGCATAGCCTACTGAATAATAAATAAAGAGTTGCCTATGAGGTGCAGTTTTGCAAATCCTAATTCTCCATTTAGTGTGTGCATTTATAAAAATTATGATGTAGCCTACACAATCCTGGCGCAGTATAAACACATATTGCATCGAGTCATTCAACAGTTAGGGCCTACAATGTTATTTTTGAGAGGACAGGGAAAGGTGTAATTTGATTCAATGTTGAAACATCAATAGCCTTTCGCCAAACCACACACTAGTTGAAGGTAGTTAGGAGGCATTCGGTGCACAAGTGTGTGAACTGTGAATGTAGACTATGAGTGGTCAAAACTAAAACTGCTTTGTTATATCATTCTAAATCAATATCAACCACTTTATATTGCTCACACCTTCTTTAGATGAATATAAATTGTGTCTAAATTGTGCCTGCTGTTTGGATTTCCTGTATAGGTGCATGTGATGTGAATGCATATGGTAGCCTACAGTATGCATTGGTCACAGTGGTGAAAGGGATTGCTGGGTGTTGCACTGATGTATCTGTGGAGAGGTGGTGTGTGTGTGTGTGGGGGGGGGGGTCTAATTTAGAATGTTGTATATTTTATCTCTAAAGAATAGAGAATGTAAATTGTTTGAGGATTTGAATGTAAAAAAATGTGCAGTGCTTCAGTGTGTTGGTGTGAATCAGTGGCAGCACTGAGATTACGTTTGAGTTAATGGGGATTATCTAGGGTGGTGCAGGAACATTTGACTGGAATGGAAAAACACTTTAAATCCCTTCTGATTTGACCCTGTCCTAGTATTTAAAGAATGGCTGTAACAGCTCAATGTTTATCTAATATGTTTATCTAATTAGCCAGTTATGTGCTATATATAAGCCATTTATAAAGCTGATGATACATGAGACAACTTTTTGAGCAATGTTACTGGGAAGTATGAATCATTATTGTGGTATTGGCATGTTCACTGATATTGGGCAAAAAGTTATTTTCTGGATAATTTTAATCATCAGTAGGCACATCTTCATGATCATCCAATCAGAAATAATGGAGCTGGTTATGTGTCATGAGCTCTCTCTCTGCCTGGTAACACGTGCTGAGTGAAGTCTGATGACCTCCACCTGTTCCTGCTCTGCTCTGCCTCACCCTCGTTACCTACCAGCTGCACTGCATTCACCACTCATCATGCCCTCTATATAAAGCCTTGCTTTTCAGTCCACACTTGTCAGATCGCCTGCAACCAGCACCAGTTACCTGCCTGTTTATTGAAAACGCCTCTGACTCTTTGCCTGTGATCCCGGACCCGCTCGACTACTTCTGTGTTCTCCAGCCCCGGTAATCTTGACCTGCCTTCCGTCCCTCTTCTACGAATACCGCCTAGTCCTTGACTGTACTGCTGCCTCGTTTCAATTGCTGTTGTGTGTGTGTTTCCCCCAGGACTTCCCGGATCATCCAGCTCCTGCCTTCGCTGTTCGGCTACTGGGGGAACACACACACGCAGACTATTGGAACTCCTGTACCCCCCCCGGAACCCCTGAAACCCCCAACCCTTAAATAAACTTTTGAACGTGACGCAATTGTGGTCCTCTTCCTGTTTGGTGTCTGACAGTACGATCTGACCAAACATGGACCCAGCGCACGGTCGAACCAGCATGGAAACCGACGAACCAGAACCACCCACCGCCATGCAACGCCTGGAAGAGACAGAGAGAGAGGTAAACCGCAACACGGCTGACATTGCCTCCCTACTTCAAGCCGGCTTGAGCCAGCGTCAGCAGTTCCAGCAGCAACAGCAACAACTTGCAATGATCATTCAACTTCTCACCAACCTTTCTCCTCTGCCTGCTCCCACCGGCCCAGCCCCAGCCAGCCTGCTCACCGGCCCAGCACCCGAGTCTCCTGCCCAGTCCACTGCTACCGTGGCTGCCGGAGCCCCAGAACCCAGGATCGGCAATCCAGAGCGGTTCAGCGGCGACCCAACCCAGGTACGGGCGTTCCTGACGAGCTGCCGTGTCCAGTTTACCCTGCAACCCAGGACTTTTGCCACTGAAGGGGCGAGGGTCGGTTACGTGATCACTCACCTGACGGGCCGAGCTCGACTCTGGGGAACGGCGGAGTTCGAGCGCCAGACCCCAGCATGTGCAACCTTCAACCTATTCGCAGAGGAGATGCTCAAGGTATTCGATTTGGAATCCACAATAGCCGAGGCATCTCGGATCCTGATGAGTATTCGCCAAGGCAGAAGGACTGTTGCGGATTACTCCATCGACTTTCGAACCGTGGCAAGTCGGAGCTCCTGGAACATGGAAGCATTGGTGGATGCTTTCCTCCACAGCCTGGCGGACTACATAAAGGACGAGCTGGTTTCCCATGATCAACCCCCCACTCTTGATGAAGCCATTGCTCTGGCTGTCCGCATCGACCGCAGGATCCAGGCCCGCCGTCATGAGAGAGGGCGCCAGAGTCCATCCACCAGCACACGGAGTGTCCCAACTGCCCTTCTGTCCGCACCTGCCACACCATCTAGCCAGCCGGACCAGTCTGAACCGATGGAGATCGGCCGCACCTCCCTAACCCCTGCAGAGCGCCAGCGACGCATCACCTCCAACTTGTGCCTGTACTGTGGTGGTGATGGTCATCGAGTCGCCACCTGTCCAGCAAAAGCCGGAGCTCACCAGATGTAGGAGGAATCCGGATGAGCTCAATGAACATTCAGCCCTCCATCAGCCGTAAACCCCTCATCCAAGTCTGTCTTCACCTGTCTGATTCCACCCACACCCTGGCAGCCCTGGTGGACTCTGGCGCAGAAGCAAACATTATTGACACAGGACTTGCTCGTCAGCTGGGCTTGGAAAGCCATCGCTTGTCCACTCCTGTTCCAGCCCGGGCCCTGGACGGTCACGCAATTGGCACAGTTACCAGCATCACAGCCCCCATCTCAATGATGGTGTCAGGAAACCACCGAGAGACCATCCGCTTCCACCTGCTCAGCTCTCCAGGCCAACCCCTAATCCTGGGCTACCCTTGGCTCCGTCTCCACAATCCTCACCTCGATTGGGCCTCCGGAACTGTGAAAGAGTGGGGAAATGCCTGCCACCTGACCTGTTTGCGTGCTGCCTCGCTGCCCCCCGGCTCAGTACCCCCCAGCATTGCCCACGACATTTCTAATGTCCCTGAATGTTACCATGGCCTCCGAGAGGTGTTCAACAAGACCAAAGCCACATCTCTGCCCCCACACCGTCCGTACGACTGTGCCATTGATCTCCTCCCTGGGACTGCTCCACCCAAAGGTCACCTCTACTCACTATCCCCTCCTGAAAGAAAAACTATGGAGGATTACATCAGGGACTCCCTGGCAGCTGGACTCATCCGCCCGTCTTCCTCTCCTGCTGGTGCCGGGTTCTTCTTTGTGGGAAAGAAAGATGGTTCTCTTCGCCCCTGCATTGATTATCGAGGTCTGAATGATGTCACAGTGAAGAACCGGTACCCTCTGCCTTTACTCACCTCTGCTTTTGAATTGCTCCAGGGATCCACTATTTTCACCAAACTGGACCTTAGAAATGCTTACCACCTAGTGCGAGTAAGGGAGGGTGACGAGTGGAAGACAGCATTCAACACCCACACCGGCCATTATGAGTACCTGGTAATGCCATTTGGCCTCACCAACGCCCCAGCGGTATTCCAGGCGCTGGTGAATGATGTGCTGCGGGACATGCTGAATAAATTCGTCTTCGTGTACCTGGACGACATCTTAATTTTCTCCAGAACTCTGTCCGAACACACCCGTCATGTCCAGCTGGTTCTTCGACGGCTCCTGGAGAACTCTCTCTATGTCAAGGCGGAGAAATGCGAGTTCCATGCTCAGACTGTGTCATTCCTGGGATACATCGTCGCTGAAGGCAATATCCAGATGGACCCCGCAAAGGTCTCGGCAGTTACCTCCTGGCCAGTTCCGGGGAATAGGAAGAAGCTGCAGCAATTCCTCGGTTTTGCCAATTTCTACCGGAAATTCATCCGGAACTACAGCTCCGTCGCCGCTCCCCTCACAGCTCTGACCAGCATCAAACACCCCTTTTCCTGGACCCCAGAGGCCAACACAGCCTTTCATACCCTCAAGGCCCGGTTCACCACTGCCCCCATCCTCCAGATGCCGGATTCAGACCGGCAGTTCGTTGTCGAGGTGGATGCCTCAGACGTGGGAGTCGGGGCCATACTCTCTCAACGGGCAGAGGAGGACAACAAGTTGCACCCCTGTGCATTTTTCTCTCGCCGGCTTTCACCTGCAGAGCGCAATTATGATGTTGGAAACCGTGAGCTGTTGGCTGTCAAGCTTGCCCTGGAGGAGTGGCGTCACTGGCTGGAGGGGTCCACAGTTCCGTTCCTGGTCTGGACCGATCACAAAAACCTCGAATACATCCGCAATGCCAAACGTCTTAACCCCAGACAGTCCCGCTGGGCCTTGTTTTTCACCAGATTCAACTTCACCCTGTCATACCGCCCAGGTTCTCGGAACACCAAGCCGGACGCTCTCTCCCGTCAGTTTCATAAGGATGACGCCCCTTCCCAGGAACCTGCATCAATTCTGCCCGATCCCTGCGTCGTAGCTGCCCTGACCTGGGATATCGAGGAGGAAATTCAAGAGGCCCTCCGTGACCATCCCAGTCCCAGTGCATGCCCAGACGGTCGTCTCTTCGTCCCAGATAATTTGAGGTCCCGGGTCATACAGTGGGGACACAACTCCCGCCTTGCCTGCCACCCGGGCTCCGCCCGCACCTGCCATCTCCTTGCCCAGCGCTTTTGGTGGTCGTCTTTGAGAAGGGATGTCCGAGAATTCGTCCGTGCCTGCCCCACTTGCAATCAGAACAAGTCCTCCACTCGGCCCCCCGCTGGTTTACTCCAGCCCTTGCCTGTGCCCACACGACCCTGGTCCCACGTCTCCTTGGACTTTGTAACTGGCCTCCCACCATCAGGTGGGATGACTGTCATTCTCACTGTGGTTGACCGGTTTAGCAAGATGGCACACTTCATTCCCCTCCCTAAACTGCCATCTGCCAGAGAGACTGCCCAGGCTGTTCTTGATCATGTCTTCCGTCTACACGGGCTGCCCAGGGATGTTGTCTCTGACCGAGGCCCGCAATTTACCTCTACATTCTGGAAGGAGTTCTGCCGTCTTCTAGGGGCCACAGTGAGTCTCACCTCTGGGTTCCACCCCCAGTCCAATGGTCAATCCGAGCGGGCAAACCAGGAGCTGGAGAAGGCGCTGCGGTGCATGGTTTCTCGCAAACCCCAGGCTTGGGCACAACAACTGATGTGGATAGAGTATGCTCACAACTCCCTCACCTGCTCTGCCACTGGTATGTCACCTTTCCAGTGTGTGTATGGCTACCAGCCCCCCCTGTTCCCCAGCCAGGAAGGAGATGTGTCCTGCCCGTCTGCCCTCGCCTATGCCCGCCGTTGCCGTCGTACCTGGTCACAAGCTCGTGCCACGCTACTCAAGTCAGCTGTCAGCTATGCCACTGGGGCTAACCGCCGAAGATCGCCGGCACCCGCCTACCGTGTTGGCCAGAAGGTGTGGCTGTCAGCCAAGGATCTCCCACTGCGGGTGGAATCGCGTAAACTGGCACCTCGATTCCTCGGCCCGTTCCCTATCCAGAGGGTCATCAGCCCAACCGCAGTCCGGCTCCAGTTGCCAACCTCCATGAGGGTGCACCCTACTTTCCATGTTTCGAAAGTCAAGCCGACGCATGAAAGCCCGCTGGTCCCCGTGCCGCTTCCTCCTCCTCCTCCTCGCCTCGTTGACGGTGGGCTGGTGTACACCGTTCGACGCCTGCTTCGGTCCAGACGGCGAGGTAGGGGCCTCCAGTATCTCGTCGACTGGGAGGGCTATGGACCTGAGGAGAGAACCTGGGTGCCAGCCAGTCGGATTGTGGACCGGACACTCATCGCCGACTTCCACCGTCTGCATCCTGATCAACCTGCAATCCGTAGGGGCCGCCCCAGAGGGGTCCCTAACCGTCCTGCCCGCCCGGCTTCCTGTCATGTGCCTGACCCTGACCCTGTCTCGGTACCTGTCCCGTCTTCTGTCCACGACCCTCCAGCTCCCTCCGAGGATGAGGATGTTCACTCGGACCGCTCGGAGGAATTCTAGCCCTCCACCGGCTCCCCTCCGCCCTCCCGACGTGGTGTCACTCTTGGGGACTTCTGGGGCCGTCCCTTAGGGGGGGGGTTCTGTCATGAGCTCTCTCTCTGCCTGGTAACACGTGCTGAGTGAAGTCTGATGACCTCCACCTGTTCCTGCTCTGCTCTGCCTCACCCTCGTTACCTACCAGCTGCACTGCATTCACCACTCATCATGCCCTCTATATAAAGCCTTGCTTTTCAGTCCACACTTGTCAGATCGCCTGCAACCAGCACCAGTTACCTGCCTGTTTATTGAAAACGCCTCTGACTCTTTGCCTGTGATCCCGGACCCGCTCGACTACTTCTGTGTTCTCCAGCCCCGGTAATCTTGACCTGCCTTCCGTCCCTCTTCTACGAATACCGCCTAGTCCTTGACTGTACTGCTGCCTCGTTTCAATTGCTGTTGTGTGTGTGTTTCCCCCAGGACTTCCCGGATCATCCAGCTCCTGCCTTCGCTGTTCGGCTACTGGGGGAACACACACACGCAGACTATTGGAACTCCTGTACCCCCCCCGGAACCCCTGAAACCCCCAACCCTTAAATAAACTTTTGAACGTGACGCAATTGTGGTCCTCTTCCTGTTTGGTGTCTGACATTATGTGGTTGCCCAGCAACATTGCTCAAAAAGTTGCCCCATGTATCATCACCTTAAGACCCGTACTGATTCATAACTGAGACATAAAACAATACAATGATTTATGCTAAATGGATGCAGAAGTTAGCTGAACTGCATAATATCTTCTGCCTCTGGGAAGTAACCGACAAACAGGACATGATCAAGTACATTATCTCATTTCCTTGACAAACTAAGCTAAAGATTCTATAGTTTTATAAGAATAACTACCATGCCATAGAAAGGGTTCATTTGGGGAAAATGTTCATTTATGTTGTGAAAAATACTAAACTGGTCTGTAAAGGTCACAAATCAGTCTTGATTTATTTACTAAATGTTGGTGCTGTTCTATTAATAGAACTATAAAACAGATTCTTGAATGGCAAGATGTGCAGCTTGGGCAACTGAGACAAAGCTAGCGGAGGATTTGTTCATAGTTGTGTGCACCATTAAACAACTGCCATGACAGAGGCAGCCGAATAAATAAATACATAAATGAATGAATGAATGAAATAAATTATGTTATGGTCGTCAAACATAACAATGGAATGGCTCAGCTCCGTGGCAATATCCAAAAGTTTTCTTAGCTAATAGTTTCCATGTCAGCGCAAGGGGCAAGTACGCATACAGACAAGCAGGAAGTCTTTCAAGCAGAGATCTGCTTCAAAGCTGTTGCCTTTTTATGGTATTTTCATTTTAATTCAAAGTGACAAATGACAGTTCTCTTGTTTGATGCTGTAAGTCAAAATATGTTCAAGAGAATGTAACGGTCAATAAGACATGGCACTCAAAAGAATACATAAATATGACAAAATACTTTAATTACATAGAAATTCTAAAATATATACATCTAAAAATAATGAATACAAGCAATTATATTCACAGAGGCATGTTTCATGTAATTGTAGCCTTCACTGAAACCACACTTTCAAATGTGAATGAATGGTCGTTACATAAACAAACACGCACACAACCACATTCACATGCATTTTACACTCAATTTTCAAAAAACAAGTGTATGTTGATGAATTGCAAATAATGTTCCTGTGTTTGTCCTGATTCATTCAATTGGCAGCTTTTACAAATAACTCCAGTGAGAGTGAGAACAAAACAGTCTCATAATAATCAAGGCTGAACACCCCATTTGATGTAGAAATGGTGAATGAATGGTCTACACATAAATACATAAACAAACAAGCACAAAACCACATTCACATCCGTACTGAATTTTTACAAATTACAAATAAAAGTTTTACAAATAATTTTCCTTTGTTTACAAATAATTTTCCTTTGTTTTTCCTATAATTCATTCGATGGGCAGCTTTTACAAATAAGACTCTCTAGAGTCAGAACAAAGCAATCTCTCATGACGATCCAGGCTGACCACTCAATTTGATGTGGAAATTACTTTTCCATTTTGCTTTTAACAGAAAAGTTGTTAAAAACTGAAACTCTATACAAAAAAAAAGCTTTACAATAAGTGCATTTGTGATGATTTTTTGCCTTTCTTCTAAGGCAACCAGTAACAGCAGTTTATAACGCCAACATGAATGCATGAACATGCATTTGTAAATGAAGAGCTACCACCTCCTTCTCTTCACTCTAAACTTTAAAGACTCAATACTGCTCGAGACATCTCTCCCCTAACTATGGGCACCCTGAATTGAAGCGACTTAGCAGCACCTTTGTTCAGAATGCAATAAGGCACAAGTAAGAGGAGGATGTGAGTTTTTTTTTTTTTTTTTTTTTTAAACAAAAACAAATACCCTGAGCTTCTCTGCCTGTCGCCTCACAGCTGTGAAGGGTTCTCCACGGCAGAGTACTCCGTCTCCCCTCCGTTGGAGTTGTCCATGAGGCGGGCGATGCCCGTGCGTGTGGAGTACTTGAAGATGAAGGCCTTCATGAGGTCGTAGCGATAGTGGCGGTGGATGAAGCTGTACACCACAGGGTTGACGCAGCAGTGGAGCAGCGACAGGCACTGGGTGAGGTGCAGAGCCACGTAGAGTGCGTTCTCCATGGCGCAGTTGATCGGCAGCGAGCCCAGCAGCACCAGGGCGTCCGTCAGCAGCACCAGGTGGTAGGGTGCCCAGCACACAAGGAACACCACAATGTACGTGAGGATGACCTTGCGACTGAGCCTGCGCTCGTGGTCCCCAGGGGGCGAAGAGGAGGAGGAGGAGGAGGGGGAGGACAGGGCGCTGGCCAGTAGTGCGTAGGACACGGCGATGACCGGGAAGGGCACGGCGAAGCCCAGCACCACGAAGCTGAGCTGGACTGCAGCCATCCACTCCTGCTGGCTCTCCTCGGGGTAGATGGGGTAGCATTGGGTGGCGTCGGGGTGCGGCACGGCCCGCAAAAAGTAGGCGTCCGGCACGGAGGCGGCCAGCGCTAGGAGCCAGGCACCAGCACAGACCAGCCGGCGCACCAGCCTCTTCCGCTGGCCTGACGTGGATGACGACGCACCGTCGCCGAAGTGTGCCACTGACAAGTAGCGGTCCAGGCTCATGCAGGCCAGGAAGAAGATGCTGGCGAAGAGGTTGACACTGAAGAGCAGGTGCGTGAGCTTGCAGGCGGCCTCGCCGAACGGCCAGTGGCCGCCCTGCGCCAGCGAGCTGACCCACACGGGCAGCGTGGCCACCACGCACAGGTCGGCCACGGCCAGGTTGAGGATGTACATGTGCGTTTCGTGGCGGTGGCGGTGATGGTGCTCGGTGCGCACGTTCACCCACACCACCAGCGCGTTGGCCGCCAGGCCCACCACGAAGATGAACACGTAGAGTGTGCACATGGCCCGGAGGAGCGCGCCGCGGTCGAACACCGTGTGGCAAATCTCAAAGTGCGTGTTGTTCACATCCGTGAAGTTCAGGTCCTCCAAGAAGGGAAAGATTTCCGACATCTCAATGCTCATCTCTCCGTTGGCTACAGAGAAAAGGAGAACAGACAAATACAAATCACTTTCAAGACACAATGACAGAGATAAATGACTGAAGTTCATATAGGGCACCACTGAATGTTCTTTCTGTCTATGAGGGGTTCATATCTACAACAGTGACTCTTCTTATGGAGAGATCATGGCAGTGAATGATATGGAACCAAAACAGTGTATATTTGTGCAATTATTAGGCACATTCCTGAGTCACTCAAAGCGGGAAACCTGATGCTGCATGAAGGAATTCTTTTGCCGTTTTGTGCTGGATGCACAGAAATGTCTCCCACGCTTCCCTAGTTTTTCCCAAAACAAAGAAAGAGCTGCCGTGACGATCGTTGGTGA
This sequence comes from Alosa sapidissima, assembly GCF_018492685.1. Taxonomy (NCBI): domain Eukaryota; kingdom Metazoa; phylum Chordata; class Actinopteri; order Clupeiformes; family Clupeidae; genus Alosa; species Alosa sapidissima. Next base: position 4,836,405 of record NC_055958.1, on the reverse strand, counting down.
TTGAGGATCAAAGCGCTGAGATAGTTCGGCTTTTGACCTGTCCTAAATATCTGAGGCGGTTTCTTAGTAACTGTCTGGCCCCAGATCCCTGGGCCCTCTGAGTCAGCCCAGGATTTTGGCTCTTTCCTTCGTGGTTCATTATGCTTATGTTAAAACAACAGGAATAGGTGCCAAAGAATTTCAAATTGTTTCGCTACAAGGGTGTCAGCGGACATAGATAAAGACCTCTCAGTGAGGTTGTTAGCCATTCAATGTGTGTGTGTGTGTGTGTGTGTGTGTGTGTGTGTGTGAGAGAGAGAGAGAGAGAGAGAGAAAGAGTGTGTGTGTGCGAGGCCGAACTCAGTCTTTAAGACACCTCAGAGAGAAAATAACCTTAACCATGGCCAGTGTGGTAAATGTCCAACACCTCCGGTTGGACCAGCCATACCTTGTCAGTGGCAGGTCACAAGCTGGGTGCACAGGGTTAAAGGTCAAAGGATTTAGGAAAACCGACACCCTAGGGAACTCGAAGGGGCAGAAGAACGTGACACAATCCAACTGAAGACCAAGAGTGCGCTTCGGACACAGTCTGCTCAGAGTCAACGTTGGGTCATTGACCACAAGAATGGGGACAATAAAAGCCATTACTTCAGAACAGCTGTGTACTTCCCTTCACACATGACATACTATGCTAGAATGCATCAATGTATTGAGAAAAACAGAGAGTTTTAAAACATATATAACTTGTATAACAAATGGGCCACATATGGTAGTCACAGCAAATTTCAGTGGTTCCATGCAAGCATGCATATCCATTTTTATAAATCACATATGTTCAGGACAAGTCATGGATGTTCCTCAATGCATCACCATCCGTGCTTGATTACCCTATGTGCATGATATTGCTGGATGGGCTACATACTTCTAAATCTAAGCTTGACTGACACTGACCACAGGGAATCTTGAAACATCTACAAAATCTAAATAAGCCTAGTAAAATGACATAGCAACGAGGAACGTCAGCATCAATTGCTTCACATATCTTCCAGTAAAGCTATTTGTGACATCAACATTGAAACTGGACCAAAGGAAATCTACCATCCAATGATATTTGTCTATAAATGGGACAGAATTACTACTGCATTCCAAAGTCATCGTAACTTTATCCGCAAAAATACTGGATGTGAAATGTCTACTGCGTCGTTCAGAAGCAGGTCATTATGATCGGAATGTGTGAATTTTTGTTGTTGTTTTTATTGCATTCGCTGCACTATAGCTCTCCTCTTTACCTTGCACGTGCTGGATGAAATATTGAGGTCATGGGAATTTAGGGTATTCACATTACTGTAAGAGGACAAATGATACCACTTTCCCTTTCACTGCTTTGGGCAATAGAAACATTATTGTCTGAGACTCGGAATAAGAATTATGTAAATTGGCCAAAATATCCATTTCATATGCTAATCGGGACGCTCGCAGGTGTTGCAAACGAAAGGCTACCCCCACTGCTCACATTCAATAATCAGCAATGATAACAAGATACATTGATAATGATATTATCATTGATAATGATATTATCAATGTATTTAGGCTACTTTGTGATTCGTTATAAAGAATCCATGGCTATGGAATAAGTCTATTAAGTAACTGACTTTATAGCCAGATTATAGCCTACTTTTCTAAACAGTATCTGTTCAGTAGTGGACTTAAAATTAGTCTAGGCTACCTCGCTTTTAGCTGATAATATTCGTTTCGACACCACAGTGTCTCATAGAGGCTCAAATTGTCCTGTAGAAAGATAGAATGAGAACGATATTGGGTAGGCTACTCGGCAAACTGAGCTGCAACGGACCGCCAATGCGCCTCCATGGTCCATTGCCCTTCTCAAGATGTTGCCAGATTATGTAAAACGCAAACCAGCACTGAATGGACTTTGATTGCTGACCCGTGATCGAAAGTAATTATCTTTGTTTGGAAATAAGCTACTTCAAAATAGCATTCAAATTTATATCAATTTAATTCTTCACTCTGGCTTCTGTCTCAATCTCACGCACTCAAGTAAACTTGTTTTCAAAAGGCAAAGGAAATCTTACCAGTTTAAATCCAGAGAAAGTTTGCTTGCTCGTCAGTAGATAAGTTGACTGTGACCTCCTATCCTCCCGGACGTTCTTGAGGGATAGGCTACCGAAGACGACTGTGCCTAGGCTACTCCGTCCAATTTCAGCAAGAGTGCAGAACCGCTGCACACACTTGTTCATATAGCCTCGCCCGCAAGCAGGAACGCCTCCCGTGCTGGAACAGAAACACTTCCATTCAAACCTCTTTCAACAACTACATAAAAAGGAATAGTTACTTCATGTGGAGGCTCAAACAGTGCGTGGCATGTTTCCCGAAAAGTGGTCGTCATAGGCCTGACCATTTTTTAAAGATATATATATATATATGTGCGGCAGTTTTGCATTAGTAGGTCTAAATTATATTCTTTGCAAGACAATTATCAGGAAATACAGCCGCACTTTCAGCGGATAAGACTGTAGACACCCGCACCCCATTCTAAAACCTCAATGCATAGGCAACGAAACTACAGAAAACATGAAACTGGACCAACCCTTAACGGTCAAACTCAACGTCTATGCCAGCAGATGACGGTTAGCGTGACTGCAATGTCGCTATAATGACTGAAGTCAAAGGCCTAATCAGCCTACACCTGGATAAACCATCAAGGTAGACTTTATCTCACACTGGAACACACACCCAACACAATTGTCAAACACAGGAAGTAATATCAATTTGGACTGAGCTCAAACATAGAAAGGGACAACCTGGATGACACTGTTTCCAGAGAACAGTTTTAGCAACATTTTCTCAAGTTATTTTATTCCGTGTTCTTACCTGGCGTAAATGTAGAGTATAAGAAAACAGTAAGAAAACGGAGCCCATTCCATTCCTTTTCATGCCTTTAGCACATGGAGTCCCAAGGCAGGGACATTATGTGGTGTCAATAAGCTATGGCTTATTGAATATTATGCATAGGCTAATCCCGTTCAAAAGACTGGTTTATTAGAAAAGTTTAGTGAGGAAGTTCAAGTTTGTATAAAACATTAGCATTTTTAGTAACCAAAGCACAAGTGATATGACCTCATTATTTATTGATTTAAAAGGGATTGTATTGCAATTTGGGGTTTCACAGTATTCTTATGAAGAAAAATGGCACTAATAAAGCACAGGAATTGAGAATAACAATAGCTCCCACCATCCAAAAAAAAAGTTGAAAGAACAATTTCAGCATGTACGGATGTCCATTGTCCTATGATATCAAATACATCAGCATTGATTTCAAAGGCCCACGGATAAACATCGGCTGTGCCTTGAAACCCATGCCAGCATCTTTCTTTCAACCTTTCGTAAACCAGAGGCAGAAAGAGATCCGGTAAAGAGTTCCTCCTGACGGAAGCTTTGAATCGCTGGCTGGCCATGGTAGGAGGAAAGAGGACAAGGGGACACAGCTGCCAAGGTGTAAGAACAGTGTGTCGCATCTCACCTGCAGACAGACAGACACAGACACACACATGACATGCTCTCTTGCTCTCTCTCTCTCTCTCTTTCAGGTGCACACACACACACACACACACACACACACAGGCGTACTCACACACACACTGAATCACTAAGCGTGACATATTCTGCTGTAGCTTAACCCCACCATCCATTCAATTAAACTGCTTGAACAGCTTAAACAGAGTAGCAATGCCTTTTCGAATATATTTTTGTTTTGACACGACTGCATTTGCCAGGACAGCTGCAAGTGTGTAGTGGGAGGGTGTCTGTGGATAAAGTTGTCTTAGAATGACACCCTGGGTCACACGGTCTCGCTCTCTGCTGGTCAAGGCCTAGGGGTCAAAGGTGATGTCTGTCAGTTTGACAGCTTCATTCAGGTCTCCCTAACCTTTCAGACAGTCTTGGTCCTCTCTCTGAAGTGTTAATATACAGATAAGGTACATGTGTTCAAAGTTAATGGAATGTATATTTGGAAATATTTCCATCATACAGTAGGTCTACCCAGCTTTATTCAAACCAACTTGCTAGAGACTGAGAGGGAATGAAAGTGTTAGGTTCTCAATTCGGTGCTGTTTAATCAGACAGTGATTGGCAGACTTGCCTAAATATTTAGCATGAAAAACTTTTCAGATATGCGCTCACATTCTGACTTTATTTAGAAATCTTGATCATGTCCAAACGTTGAGTCAGTGATTGTTAATAGAGTCTGGTCTTGAAAAGAGAAAAAATCACAGTAAAACAGTTTCAGAAAAAAAATGTATCTGAAATTCATGTCACATATACAGTATACATATACACACATATTGAGGAAGGTTAGCAGGTTAGGGAACCCCAGGGCACTGGTCTCCTTGGAATAAAACTGAGTACATTAGAGCGGAGACACAAAATGTAATGGAAATCCATTTTTAATTCACCCCCGTAATCTGAAGTGGAATGTGCCTTCCCTGTGGGTCAGGATTATGGCCAAGCATGGTGCAACTCCTTCCTGGGGAGCACAGCAATAGGTTCACAGAGGACATGAACTCTCCCCTCCATTGCCACGAGACAATCAACACCCGAAACTGCAGCTTGCCTCAACATGGCCAAATGAACCCGTGTTACTCCCGAGGAAACAGATGAAGCTCATCTTCTTTATCAGTCTCCCGGTGCACTTTTTTCAGGCCCTGATAAAAACCCCACAGACATAAATATTGGCCCTCTTGCGGTTTCCATACATTAAACAGAGCTCTGGGTGGGCAGAGGTTGCCTCTGTGATTGTCAGCCATGTGTTTCAGTGCGTATATCATAAACTGAAGTGGTTTTGTGTCACAGCACTCACAGAATGTGCATGTTTGAATATGTAGGTGGTTGAGCTTTGAGGGTGATGGAGAGGTTGTTTGGACAAGGGGGCTTTAAATTACACGATTTTCATGAAGACGAAAGAGACATGACGTGAGCTTCATGCACTGGTGGTGTGACTTCACTAGGGATGTGTAATATCCGTGCCACACTTGGTATGGATTGTTTGAGGTCTCAGTTCTCATCCCCAGCCTCATCTGATTTATGTAGGATGAAATAAAAAGGACTTTTTAATATGATCTTCCAGCCCAAAATGTGCTTTCTACATATAATTAGAGGCATTATGCACTCTGGGTCTGTAATATAAGAGAACTGACAAAGCCGAGACTATTAATTCTACGGCACTGTTTCTGATATGAATCGTATTACACTTTCTTCAGTCTTCAGCAAGGTCTGGCACTTCTCCCTGCTGTTTGTTCGTTTATGTGTCTCAGAAGTGTGAGGTTGGATGAGGCTTCCAGCTCTGTGGAATGGGAATTCCAGACACTGTCCACAGCCTCAGGAGGCTTCTCAGTAGCAACGCTCTTTGAAGAATGACTAAAATTATGAACCGCATCTTTAAATCTTTATAGTATCATGAATCTTTCCTTGTAAATAGTTCCATTCTCCCCTCTCTTTTTTCGCTGTCCACAGCGTTGTTTCCCAGCTGTTTCGGCAGTCTCATTGTGTTACAACCCTTCCCAGCTGATGGCCAGGGCTTTGCTAGTGAACCGTGTTTGCATTTCGTGTGAGGAGAGAAATGAGATACCCTGTTGTGTCTCACTAACGACTCAAACTCATGCAGGTGGATTTCTGGCAGTGTGGAGAAGAGAAAAAAGCCATGCCATTTTGATCCACAACATGCCTGGGTCTGAATAGACCTTTTCTTACGGACTTTGAACGCTTCTGTTAGGAGGAGCGTCCCAATTTAGTGCCTGTCAAAAACGTCAGTGGCTGTTGTGTGAGAGAATCCGGTGTCCAGGAAGGTGTAGACTGGTGTATGCGGGTGGGGTTCAACATCTTCCTCTCAGCTTACAGGTCCTGGGCGATGTCTCAAAGCACTTTCATTTCCTTCAGCCCTCCACACTACACAGCGGATTGCCGGAGATGTAGCAACCCACCTTATCCTGTGGTAAAGGGTTGAATTAACTGACATCAAGCTGCAAAAATGGTGTTATCTTTTTACTCTGAAATATGCTGTGTAAGACAATCACTGTCCATTCCAGCCTTCTTTTTTGTGAGTGCAGTCAAAGCACGCACATCCTTGATTTAAAACTGGGAGCAGGACTAAAGACAAATAGTAACAAGTAAGAGAAAAGTCCGCTACAACCAGATTTTGCTCCCAATAGTTCAGTTTCGGGCCTTTCAACCCTTCCTCAGACGTCACGGTATTAAACTGAACTATTGGGAGCAAAATCTGGTTGTAGCGGGGTTTTCTCTTACATGTTGCATCTCATGACTGTAACAAATGAATTACAATTAAAGGAAGGCTGCACAGTAGAATGGATAATGTAAAATGATTCAAAATGACATACAACTCTTTGATGGTTTCCTTTGTCCCTTCCCATTATCTTACTCTGTAATTTATTTCAATTTCGTTTTATTTATTGTCAAGCTTATTTCTAAAATTGTGCATAGAACCCTACACTAGTGAATATGTGTCCTCTTTGCGTTTTTCATGTGCAAACATTCATCTAGTCTACAGCAATCAGCACACCTGCTCAATCTTTTTTGGGTCTAAAAAGTGAAACCTCACGTATGTTCTGCAGTGCTGACAGATTTCACAGTAAATAAGCCAGACAAAACGTGGGTGTCTCTGAGTAAAACATTCTAGAGAACTCCCCCACTTTTCTCTGGCCTTGCGGTCAGTTTATTTCTGTTAGCTTACCTCAGCGGCTCACCGTGGTCTGTCGTTTTCAATCGGTATAATGCAACTCAGCTGGTGGCCGGGGACAGGCCCAGCAGTGGGTCTTGTGGGAACAATAGCTTTTCCATTTCTTATGACTCCTCAGCCTGCTATACTGTATTTCAGGAGTGTGTGTGTATGTGTTTGTGTATTCCCCCGACTCTTAACACACACACACACACACACACACACACAGCTCTCCCACAAACTATTTCCCTGAAGTCTTTTGAGGGGCAGACTCTGGTAAAAGAGGCAGGTGCTGTTTCAGAAACGCTTAATTGTGTTTGTGGAATGGTTGTTAATTTTGGAGAAGCAGCCAGGCCATTTCTGACACGTCTGCACGCACAGGAAACTAGCGGTGCTAAAGTCTACGAGCTTTCCTCTTCAACAGTCTTCCTATGAAACAGCTCACTTTAAACACTGTAAAGAAACAGAGAATGTCGGTCTTCTCCATTTTGTTTATGGAATACAAAAGGTCTGTTTTGGAACATTAAATTCTTTCAGCCTTTAGTTTGCTTATGTTTGTACATATACAGCACATGCTTCCAGGGGCCAAAGCATGAATTTACAAGAGGAGGCCAAAGGGACACTTTGTAGAATCCTCTTCATGTTCACACATGCAGCATGCATAATAAGGCTTAGAGCAGTCACACATGCAAGGCAGTTGATGATGATATCGTAAGTCTCTCTGAACAATCATGACAAGGTGTTCCGTGCCAATAGAGCCTGGTTAGTGTACTGTGTGGCAGTCTGGATGTGATTACGCCTTTAAGTTTAGACACTTACCAACAACTGTTGGACTTTTTGGAATGCACATGAACAGAGCGACAATGATCATATGGTGGGAATGCTGGGGTGGGAACACACATGCAGGGTTAAGGGAAGCAGACATAAATATACACGTGTCAAGCCATGCTCAAATACATCTTTAACCAAACCATCTTTGTGTACAAGTGGACACGGAATCAGATGCAGTATTACAAACCTCTCTAAACAGTTTACATTCTGACCAGCCCACTGATGGAAAAACGAGCCCAACACTTGATAGTAGATTTTATAAGCCTACATGTTGCAAAACAAATGTGGAGTACAATATGTGAAACTACAGGAACGTTTTGCTTGGTCAAACAGTCTAGAATGCACTCAAGTCTGTTTGAAATGTGCAGGAAGAACATCTATTTTTGTCCATTAGACTGGCACAGACTGAAACAGACAGACAGAAACTCCCACCGTTGTTTCCTTAGGAGTACGTGACCTTAGTGTGGTGGGTGGTACACAGGAAAACGTACCAACTGTCTACTACATCAACAGAGAGAGAGAGAGAGAGAGAGAGAGAGAGAAAGAGAAAGAGAAAGAGAGGGAGAGAGAGAGGGAGAGAAAGAGAAAGACAGAGAGAGAGAGTACACAGGCAAGGAACGCAACGCTAATGAGGAAAAGGCACACAGTGCAGGATGGGAAGGTAAACAAAATAAAAACAGCCTGTAATCTCACAGGGGAAGTAATGTGACAGTCAAACATAAACATGTGGCCAGTGGCATCACAGAGCAGGAGTCCTCCAGCCATGCCAGCCAGCCTGCTGCAGGTGGCTTACATTAGTGGTTTCCCTGTGATGCTCAGTAAGAGCACGACAGCCCTCCGGCTAAGGCTAGACAGGACACACTGTACCATCAGGCACCAGATCAGCAGCTCCATCTCTCACGACTCGCTGAAGAGGATGACGAATCCCAGTTGACTTAGAAGAATGGGACCAAGCTAAGAGGGTATGCTCTGTGTGGGACTGCCTAACATTTATCACTATTTGGCATGATGTCTTCTAATAATTACAGTGTATTAATACCAAACAGTAGAGATTCTGCCTCTGCATAATAAACAATTCAAAGCTTATGCTTGGTGTGTGTGTGTGTGTGTGTGTGTGTGTGTGAGTGATGTGGAGTTCACTAACGTGCTGCTGAACTGATACCTGGTGTTTGAGTTCTGGGCGCCACACCTCTAATAACACACTCTTCAGTCAGCAGTGGCCCTCAAGGCAGCAGTAACGTGGCAGTGAAGCATCTCCGGTTGGGAAATGGGGAAACTGAAGAGGAGCTGCAGCACGCTCCGTAAAAAGCTCCTGCTTATTGAGTCTGCATGGTTGCATGTGGGGTGACGGACTTAAGTGACTTCAGCTGTCAAAGAGCCAGCAGCGGGGACAAAGCCATGCCAAAACACAAGAGGCTTTCCCTCAAGGACAGTGTTATTACAGAGGGGATTCCTTTGATACACCACAACTCCGAGCTCGCAGAGCACAAGTGTTTTTTTGCGCGAGCGCTCCGATTGGTTTCTCGTCGGAGGTGATGACATGCTAAATAAATGCCCTCCTTATGAGTGGCGTTGTGAAAAGTCAGAATCAAAATGAAGAAAAAGGATCCGGCGGCGGACCAGCAGCGCGCTCACTGGGCATACAGCTTCAGTAGCTTCTGCACAGGCGACTCGGGTGCCTCGAAAACAAGGCTGCTTTGCATTAGCGGCTCTCTATCGTGGCTAACAGCTGGATGGGCCCGGGGATGGGAACAGGAACGGGGGGGGGGCATACGCAGGACGGGACCCAAGACACACACCAATCTGTCACCAAGCCCAGGAGTCATGCAGACCCCTCTTTGGAAATGAAGTCACCAAGGAGAAGGCGCCTTTGCTGGAGGCCACACACACACACTGTTAATGTTGTTAATCCTCCAGGTGGCTTCTCTCACTCCCAGGGCCCAGCGGTGAGAAGTATACGGCTGCGGGCCGCTGCAGATGAGGTGATTTGGTAACACCCGAGGGCCGACTGGATTCTCAAATTGAAATAGGCCCTCCGAGGGCCCCCAAGTCCGGTTTGCAACTGGTTTACCAGACATGTGCTGACACTCTTGGCCTGCGGAAAGTTGGACCTGTAGCCAAGACACGGTAGGTTCACCTGGTGAGAGAAAAGATTTCATCCTTCTTTTATTATCCAAGATGGCCCCACTTTTGTGATCTTCTCATGATCTCATTTCACAGAAAATTTCAACAACTGGTGATAACAGCTGTAACAAAAGACTTCCCGCAACACTCATTACCTTCTGTGTCTAATAGTGTGTGGAAGCCATTTGACACATAAGACACACAATGTTGCATCCGCTCATCAGCTCTGTCACTCAGAGCGCTGGGATACTCCTCAGTGTAACCGACTCGGCTTACACACCGTTGCACTTCTTGGCAGCGGGCGGCTCTCGGGCCCCGACGCCCTCTCGATCGCACACAGGAGAGCCTTGTGAGCGCTGTGTGTCGGTGCTGCTTCATGCGTGGCTGCCGAGCAAGGGAGATTTGTGGGCCCTGAGCTGAGTGTCATTTGTCCCGCGGCGCGCTCCTCCGCTTCAGGGTGTTTGACGCGAGGAAATGGAGTCTATAAAGCATGGGCAGCAGCACGCCGGCTCTAATCGCTGCTCTGCCGAGTGCAGCTCAGACAGCAGCCTGGAATGCCTTTGAAGAGAGACGCACCAGAGGATGTTTGTGGTAGGAGGTCACGTGACATGAGCTATAAGAAGACAATACTGAATTCATCAGCAGAAGGGCTTCATTATGATGTGATAAAATGCCGTCCAGGATAAATGCATCACTCTAATGTAAACACAGAAGACTTTCACAGATGGTGTAACTGAGACACATGGTTAGTAGAATGGTTATTCTATCAGTTAGGCCTAGAACCCATACAAAAGCAACTGAGCCAGATCATCTACCACTGGCTTTTGTTTCAAATTTATTAAACACTCACTTAGCCTACTATCATTTGCACTCAAGACTGTCAGCTTCACACTCGCATGCATTCCTTGTGCACACCCACATGTGTAGAAGACATTAAATATGAAGAAAGTTTTAACATCAGTTTCCAAAAGAGAAGGAGGTTGCCTGTTGCCTGGCGTTGCCGTCTCATTTCTGAGATGTTTCTGCCGTCATTAAAATAAGTGAGACAGAACCACATGAACTGGGGCCAGTCAGCGTGGCCTCGACGTCTCCTGCTGGGGTTCATAATTTTAAGCGACTGCCCCGCCGTTAACCCTGTCACAAATGAGGCACACGATAGAATCCTGTGAAAAACTCATCAATCCTCTTCCTGTCCCATAATTCCTATGTAGCATTTCTCATCCAGCTCGTTAAGTCGGTTGCCAAAAATTAACGATAAACGCCGGCTGCAAAACGGTGGTTTCATGCACAGTCTAGTGTTTACTAGCCTGCCGCTAGGGTGCGTCTAGATTTCTAGGCTATGTGTTTACCGCTCATTGCTCAAATTAATCTCTCAAGTGTGTAAGGAGAGTGGCACCCCCTTGTGGAAAACTGTAAGTATTGAGACAAAACGACGATTAGGCCTACAATGAATTGAAAAGGCTTAAGAACATACTTTGGGTGTATTTTAGCCACACAGACACAGACACAGAGAGAGAGAGAGAGAGAGAGAGAGAGAGAGAGAGAGAGAGAGAGAGAGAGAGAGAGAGAGAGAGAGAGAGAGATAGATAGATAGATAGATAGATAGATAGATAGATAGATAGATAGATAGATAGATAGAGAGAGAGAGACTTAGGCCCCCATTGAGTACAAAAAACCTATGTTGGATACATTACATTTGTTTAAACACTGCATGTTCTATATAAAACAGAACTTTCACTGCAGTGCAGTCTGATTATGCTGAATTATATCCTCCTCCACAGATTCCCCTCCAGTTCCTTAATGGATTGTATCTCAGATTTAAAGCTATGGATGCAGCATCATTTTGTCAAGTAGGCTATTGCTTGGGAACGCCTTAGGAACACCAGGCTACTATTGCTGAAAAAAAAAAAATGTGAAGACTGAACTGTGTGAACTAAATTGTGGAGTTAGATGAACATCCTAATTTTTTGCTCAATTTTTTTTTCTTTATTTATTTTGGGATGGTCTTAAAAAGGGGTGATGTCATGAGTTCTCCATTTACGACCCCTCCCTTTAAACGTTGAATGAGCAGGTGGACAAACCTTCTTGCCATGTATTCCTTCCACCTGTGCACAATATCAAGAATTAGTGATATCAATTGGTATCCATTCATGGGTTTCATCAGGTCCCTTTCCACAGGTGTATAAAATCAAGCACCTTAATTATCAATGCAGACTGCATGGTGCTTGATTAATACACCTGTGGAAAGGGACCTGATGAAACCCATGAATAACCAGATTTACTGACGACAGACTAGTGCTAATTAGTATCAGCTGGTTTAGTTTGGGCAGCCGTGGCCTACTGGTTAGCACTTCGGACCTGTAACCGGAGGGTCGCTGGTTCGAACCCCGACCAGTAGGCACGGCTGAAGTGCCCTTGAGCAAGGCACCTAACCCCTCACTGCTCCCCGAGCGCCGCTGTTGATGCAGGCAGCTCACTGCGCCGGGATTAGTGTGTGCTTCACCTGTGTGTACACTGTGTGCTGTGTGTGTTTCACTAATTCACGGATTGGGATAAATGCAGAGACCAAATTTCCCTCACGGGATCGAAAGAGTATACTTATACTAGTTGGAACAAATATGTGATAGGAGTGTTCAACCTACAACAGAGAAAGTTCATATTCAGAGTACTATCCATTCTGCTCACATCACCCTCCATCCTTCTGAGCTACACTGGTTACGGCCCTGTCTCATGTATTAAGTTCAAAATCCTGCTTCTCACCTCCAAAGCACTGTATATAACTTTGCTCTCCCACTCCTGGTGGTTTACTCTCCTTATCTTCAGGGTTGTGCACAATTCAAATTGCATTTCTTCTTCCTGTCTGCTACCTCAATTGAAATGCAAGTGACATTCAAGAATTGAATTGGAATTTAAAAGCCAGTTTCAATTCAATTCTGGAATTTTGCACAAGCCTGCCCATCTTGCACCTTTCCATAACCTACTTACTGTCCCTCACACCAGACTTTCCACCCTGGGAAGTACAAGTCCTTTTGTTGATAGAACCTTAAACACTGGAATTCCCCTGCTCTTCCTTGACATCTTACCTAAATACATTTTCCCTTGAATATTTTCCTTTTGTTTGCAGTCTGTATAAACTTGGGTTTATGAAAACTTGAGAATATAAACACAGTTGTAACATTAGCCATAAATATTCCAACTAGAAGTGCAAAATGGATGTTAGGGGGCTCATAAATCAACATAAGAGTTTTTTGGTAGTTAATGGCTTAAAACAAGTATTAGCAAAATCTGCAACCAACCAAGAAATTAGCAGAGGCAGTTATGGCACACCGAAAGCTTAACATGAACTGGGTTCTAAATGACAAAAAGCTGCCGTCATCAGCCAATTCACACACACACTTCTGAGTCTGTACTTATGAACGTAGCTATGAACGCTTTGAGGCGTCAAACAACCAAACTGTTCCCTTAATAAGTAAGAAAGTATGGTCGGAGGCGGAGCATTTGCTCAGCAAGAGTAGCTGATGTGGGTTTTTAAAATTACCTTACAAATGCAGTGTAGTTTTAGGACTGCAATCTGGTTCTAAACCAATTTGTACAAATCAGGTCACATATTGCATGCCTGCAATTATGAATTTAGCTCCTTCAGACATGAAAACAAAGACACACTAAATCAATCCAATAACACATTTTTTATTGAAGACAGAGGCAACAGCCTCACGACAGGCCAAGACAAGACTTCAAACACCAGCTCTGATCTGATTGTTGGGCGGGATCGGCTTGCCTAGATGGTGGCCCACGGTTAGGCCAAACTGAGCTTCAGCCTGCTGCTCCTTCACCTCGGTCTTCAGCTGGAAGCCGCTGCCGGTGTCAAAGCTGTCAGAGGGGGCGAAGGTTAGTGGAGACTCGGTCATGAGGCCCTGGAGACGCTGCCGCCAGTTCTCCAGCATGGTGCTGCGGGCCTCCGACGGGATGTGTGGTGGAGCCCAGAAGATCTGTGGAGCAAGGACGCTGAAGCCACAGTAGTAGAGAATGCCATTCTGCAAAAAGATAGGGAGAGAGAAGACTTAGAAGTAGAACAGGTCATGGTGTACAATTTGCCTTAATGCAGCGGCCATAACAAGGCTACAGGGTACACAAACCATAAGATTGTTGTGTTCTATGCATTTGCCAGTAGGTGGCATTAATTATATAGTAAATGTACCCTGTAGCCTCATTTTGGTATAAACAATGGCCACCATGTGAATAAAACACCACATCCTAATGACTAGTTACAGGTTTGATGGACTGGCGGTCAGGAACACAGGTATACTGTACCTGTATGGGCCACAGTGTGACGTTCATGTCTCCATTGATGCCGTTGGAGCTAAACATGGACTCATGGGAGCCAGTGGTGAAAGACAGCATGGCTCGCTTGCCCTAAGAGGAGACATAAAGCGGTCATGACACTCTTGCGTTGGGTGACACCAGTTATAGCAAACTATAAGCAGAAAGCCCCAAGAGGGTACTAAATGGCAATATGCAATAGAAAACATTGTAGAGGGGGAAATGCAGACCTTGAAAATGCCTTGACTATACCGCTTCTCAGATGTGAAGGCAAAACCTTGTGTGAAAACACGATCAATCCATCCCTTCATGATGGCTGGCATAGAAAACCAGTACATGGGGAACTACAAAAACAGAGGTCATGACCCAATATCCTTAACTACAATTCCTTACAAGGAAATCATTAACATGACAATGGTTACAAGTGTCTGGTACTTGTTGCCTTGTTTGATGGAAATTGGAAAATGGAGCAGAATTCTAAGATACCTGGAAAATTATGAGATCAGAGTCAGTCACTTTCTTATGCTCTTCAATAATATCAGCACTAAGTCGATTCTCCTGCCATGCTAGCATGGTCTCTTCTCCATATCGGAAGTGCTCAGAACTCTTCAACTGACCTACAAGAAACAGGTGGAGGGGGGAAATAATTAATAAATAAATAAAAATTCAGGCTAAGAGGAGTCCCACGGGCACCATATAGCCCTTCATTAGGAAGCATTTAATGCCATTCTTTGAGGCAAAAATGAGTAAACTCACCAGTGATGTCATCCTGAGTAGTAGGAGCTTTAAACTTCATAGCATACAAGTCAGACACAACCACATTGCAGTCCTGTGCAGTTAGTAGTTCCACTGCTGCATCCTTGGCAGCAGCATTGAAGGATCCAGTGCTTTGGTGAGCATAAACAATCAAAACGTTCTTACCTGGAGTTCACATAGAAAAATGAGGCAAGCGGGCGAAAGTCAAAAATGACATACCAAGTCTCACAGATCTTACATTTAAACACTCGGAACAACCAAGTCTCTCTCTCTCTCACACACACACACACACACACACACACACACACACACACACACACACACACACACACACACACACACACACACACACACACACACACACACACACACACACACACACACACACACACACACACACACACACACACACAATACAACTCAAAATATTTTTCTAAACTGTTTCAGTTACCCATTTTGCAGCAATATTGTTCAGGCGAGACAGAACACCGATAGGCTACTGACGAAAACCAAGCGTAGCCATCTTTTAAAGTCTTACAGCTATTAACCAATCAGTTTCACCGGCGCATCTCGATTAATGGCCTCCAATCAAAGAAGACACCTGTTTAAACTAGCAGCTGAAAGCAATTTGTCACTTCGGGACACGTGTCATAGCCTAATAAGTGTTTTCATGTTAGCCTCACCTTCAAAAGAGGCTACAGCAAGAGAACAGCTGTGTGTTTTCACATATATTGCACTTTATCTGTTATATGATATGACCCTTTTGATCTGTGCATTAGTGTGCAATATAGACCACACACATCCTTACTCAAGAAGCCAAGTAGAAGCCGATTACCGAGAACTTACCCAATAGAGGTCGCCAGACACCATGCAAGTGACGATAATGAGTGTCCATAGTAGGCTACCATAGATCTCAACGTATTTGTAAGCTAGGCACAGGCATACCTGTTGCTCAAATAACGTGCATAAGCTACTTTTTTTCAAAGACATGTAATGAACACCAATATTGTTTGGGCTGGGTAAACTTCATTAAGAGGTCCCGCGGGGACGCATAACCTGTTAGAATAGGCCTTCAAGTTATGTAATCAAATTAAGACATGTTGGTCTAGAGTAGCCTAGCCTATGATAGACGGGGGTCCGAATCGAGTGTGCCTTTAAGAACTAGACTACAAGACAAGGGTTCTGTTTTTAGCGCTTGTCTCTCATCATTAAAAATAGCATGGAGGGTGTGAGAGAGTGCGATAGCCTGCCCCTTCAGCTGCGCGGTCGCAAACTGAAAGCGGTACCCCGGAACGTGTATTCATTTAATTCTAGGATCTATACGGGCTAGGACCACAGTTTGTCATGTCTAACTTTGACAGTTCAGTGCTGCCTGTACAAGTAGGCTAAAACGAGGAGGAAAATTAACGATTTTTTTGTTTTGTTTTATTATATCTTCTTGTTTACAAATACTTTCCGTTTATATTAGTTTATTCACTGAGTAGGCTACAATATCTATTGGGAGTGGGAAACGAAGTAGTCTTTAACCGGAAAAGTAAATGCAAAAACTTTAGTCTAAACTTGGACTATAAAGAGCCATTGGTGGACGGAGATTTAGAGAGTAGCCTATTTCCACAAGGAAAGCGACACGTGCGCACGTCAAAACTTGTGGAGAATTTACTAGATCTTCTAAGATTACGTTGACATTTTCAGTGACTGAAAAAGAATCAAGGGGGAGAAGTTAAGACGGATGTACCACAATGCTCATCCATTCATGCTTCACAGAATAGTTGCTGGCGATTTGTATTACCGAGCCACTGGGTATAGACTACACGATTGTTTTTAGAACCTGGAAAATGCGTCCTTTTATTTTATGCTGACCTCGTCTATTAGAGGAATATATGAAACGTGCAGGACGACGAAGTGAAACAGGATATTGTTATTTATTACATTGGAGTAGAAGAACCAAAAAGGAATAAACAACCATGGGGACACAAGGACCAGGACGGAAAAGAATTCCTAACAAAGAACGATTGACAGCAGAAGATGACGCTCTGAATGTAATCGCGAGAGAGGTAAGCGCAAGCAACACTTAAGAGAGACACAAGAACAAGATGATCATTGTCATGATTAAATGACCGTTGTCACTTGAGACCATTATTATTTCCAGCCAACATAAAATATTAGGCTAGACCTGATGAAGTCACAGGGAAATTAGTTAGGTTACCTCTCCCTGTTCGTCCCGATTAACACGTATTGGTGGGTAGCTGAGTTGCATGGTAAAAGTCGCTAGACGTGGAAGGTGGAAAGGTAGTAAGTCTAGGACGGCGTCTAAAATCATATGCTGAGCCTACCCTGTGCTAACCTGTCATAATCCTGCCACCAAAGTTCAGATCTGTCCGTGATGACAAACAGCCACAGGTGGTCGATCTGACAGGTGTCAGTGTGGCCATGTTGTTGCTGGTTTGGCACATGGGCAAAAAATGACCAATCTGCAGTAGGATAATGAGATCAGTATTAAGGCATGGTGAAAAGCCTATCCATCCATACCTTTTATACTTCAAATTATTCGATGGAAATGTCTTCACCAAAGGGCCAGGCTTGAGCAAATGGCAGCCACTTTATTAATAGGGTGCTTTGGGGCTATAAAGCATCTGTTGGGGAGCTCCTGGCTTGGGGAGGGGGAGAAGGCCGGGCAACAACTCTCACAGCACTGTCAGAAATCTGGCCTCAGGGACTCCTGTGTTTCAACTGTGAAATGCATACTGCTGAGACTGCCTTTGGTGCAATTAGCTGCCTCTAATCTTTATTTAAACTTTCAAGTAACTTTTGAAACTCAGTTCTTAGGCAGGGAAAGGTGATGCCTAACATGCCAGATTAAACATGACATGTATAACATGGAGAAGTCCTTATCACAATGTCTTAAGGGAAGGAAGTTGATGTGTGTGATCATGAATAGCAATTGCTGTGTCGTCTCATAAAGTTGAATATTGAAATGTCTCACAATTTTGTCTTGTAACTTTACATACAATTGAACAGTCATCTAGGCACTCTTGATGGAGCTAAGGACGCAGAATGCAGTTTACACCAATCAATGCAATGAACGTGAAGCGATGAAAGAAAGTGTGCTAAGAAAAAAGAACCATGGCATCTGAAAGCAGATTAAACTAAATTTGATTTGTGAGCAGTGTGTAATTAGCTTTACTGCAACCAAAAAGGATGCTGTTTCATGTTGCATGTCATAGAGTGGGGCAATCAACTCCTCAAATGTTGCAATTATTGCACAATTATAATGGTCTGCCTTTAGTCATTGTGTCACATCATGGAGCTGTACCATACAATGAGAGATTAATATTGTTTAGGTTGTCAAGTATTCATTTGTAGTTATTGCATGTGGTTACAGAAAAAGATGCAGAGGTTCAGTTTAAGTTTACAACTGAAAAGGGACTTCCCTTCAGAACGTTCAGTCATCACTCAAACCATTTCAGTCCGTTGAATGATAAATAGGCATGGGCCATATTGTATCATTATCGATATATGGGTAGAATTCCTCTCCATGATATAAATTTGTCATATCATGATACTAGCAATATAGATGATGAAATGTATATGTGCTGCAAGATGAGCAGCTCACATGTTGTATGAGAACAAACATGACTGAATGTGGGATTTAAACTGTAGACAAGGAAGTAGAGTTCATTGCTGCTGATGGTCAGGAGTTTTACTTTTTTGTTTGGTTACATGGCTCTTAAGAGTGTAAGCTGATGTGACTTGTGGCTGAGAAAACTGATGAAGAGTACTATTTTCATACAGTTGTTTATATTATCTCCAAAAATATCATGATATACTTAGTGTGATACACCACCCATCCTTAATGATTAAACCAAAACTCTGAAAATGCCTCATTGACTAAAGATATTCACCAGTAAAGGTCCATGACATCTTTCCTCTTCTCAGTTTGGGTCCTGCCACTTCCTGAATAGATCGCCATTGCAATGCAGGTCGCTGTTGGCCATTGCAGCATGTTAGATTTGCATGTGTAGTGGGGGTGTGTGGAGCAACCAACATGGCTGTGCCTTTAAGCAGAGGCAGAGTGGAGACCCACTGCCCACGTGCTTGACAGCCTGGTATGTCAGCCCTGATGAGCTGGCTCATTCTGTAACAAGGGCTTCAAAAATAGAAGGCCCTTAAAGATCAGCTGTTGGAGATCTGCACTGTTTGACTGGGCTGAGCAACAGTAGAAAAGTGCTTATCATACGGGAATGTAGAGAAGAGGGTCAACTTGGACTGCATGAGACGTCCGCAGGGCGAGAAGACATGTTGCCGTCTCCAACCAAGCTGGTTTAACTGGGTTGTGAGGGAATGTCCATGGGTTTTTTTTTTATCAGTGTGTTGGAATTTTTTGTTTGTGTTTTTTGGTAGGGTAACCTGTCTGACTAGACTAGCTGTGTCTGTCTTCAGGGTGAAGCTGTTGTAGGCTGTTGAGTGAAAGTGATTAGCCAAACAGGGATGAAAGTTGTGGCAAGGATTATGTACTGTGTGCATACTGTACAAAATGTCATGTGATTTCCTATGCTTCTGGTTTATCACAAATTCAAAGGGAACAACAGACATAAATGTAGGTATATTTTATTTAATCCGCAATCAGATCTAACCTTGTTATATTTGTCTTGTACAATATAAGCGACATTTAGGTTTTGATTTATTATTTTAGTGCCACACAAGGTAGGAGATTTCACATAGCAGCCAATGAACAACCAAGCCTATTTACCATCAAAAACAAAATCACTGACAAAGCAACCTTTGTAGGTTATAAAGCAGGCACCTTCCCTTGTTGGTAATTGAATTAGGCCCACCACACATCCAGAAGGCTCAACAACAGTGGTCCAATCAACAATGATCCAATTAGCAGCATACCATACACTTTTTTTACAGCTAGGGCAATGCAGTTGTGGCTGTAATTTACAGCTATGGCAATGCAGTTGTGGCTGTAATTTACAGCTAGGGCAATGCAGTTGTGGCTGTAATTGCTTCTCCGTCCACCATTAGTATGAGATTATAGTGTCATTTTGACATAATCAAGTAATTTCTTTTCTGAACATGAACTTTGATACTATTTGATACTTTGATATATAGTGACTTTGATGAATGTCAAGTACACAAGATTGAAAAAGTGAAAATATGTTATTTGTTTATGCATTTCATAGAATGTATGTCTCACTTAAAGGGGAGTGAACAGTCAAATGTTTGAACACTGATAGTATATTGACAACATAGTTTGAAGAAGATATATTGACAACAAGTTTGAAGAAGGTATCTTAACAACTAAAAGTACCACTCAAGCAAGTAAACAAAACAGATAGTCCTGTTCGGTCCAGCCCAGACTCCATTGTTCTGTGGTAGATGTATTTTGGAAATACTTGGAAACCATTCAGCGGTTCTTAGAAACTGACCAGTGAGAAGAGATGTCTGGGTTTTCACCAATTATGAGAGAGGGCATCCCATTTGTGGAAATAAACTCTGCAGAGCACAGCCATTTTGAACTGTCAGCCATTTCCTGTCCAGGGATGTCTGGTGCTAGGAATATTTGGGTTTAAGATGTAAATTGCTGTATTTCCATGTTAAACAATGTGCCCTAGAGTTGAACACCTCTCTATTGATTTAATAAAACATTTTTTTTAAGTCAGCTCAGTTTTAGAGTGGTGATGGTGGAGCAGTTCTCATTCAAATCAGATTGTGTTCTTCAATCTTGAAAGGTTTTCTAATGCTTTACAAGTCAGAATTGGTCTGATTCGATGTACTTAGACTGAAGGATTGAGTCAAAGAGCCTGGCTGCCTCTGAATGATAGCCACGATGAGATGAGTGGTGGTGGTCAGACCATTGAGCAGATGGATTGGTTATCCACCCATTCTTATAAGCAGCACTGCAGCCACTGCATTCTCACCCAACGGAACTCTCATACAGTCTCAGGAGCTTACCCTGAGGAAATGGAATTGACCATAGTCACTGTCATTATTCTGTAATATAACAATAATACAATGTAATAACATATTATTATTTATAATGAAGTCTCAATTACCTTAATTGTGTTATACTGTTATAGAATTATGGGCTTTATGCTAATCTATGTGAAGACCTCTTGATCAGACGGCTATTTTCCTGCCTGCAGATCGGGGTGTCTCTTTGGAACTGGGGTCTCAGGGGGGCTGGCTGGATTAGGCGGAGGAGTTTGACTAAATTGCTGTGCTGTTGGAGAGCGGCTTCATAGTGTTTTAAGACGGATTAGTCTGGACAGCAGAATTAGGGGCAGGGGATCAGTGACCCTCTTATCATGTGGAAAACATTCTGTCCTGTGGAGACGGAGAGCCACTTTGAAGGGAAACATGTGCAGCCTATACATGCATGTGGCCTTAATGCCATGCTCAAGTGATCTCCAGGGTCTGAGATATAGCTCAGTATTTGCCCCCATTCCAAAACAAGCAGTAAATGTTCTACACAATGAATAACTTTGTACACCAGTTTTATTCAGAATGTTTGTGTTTTGTTTTTGTAATACTTTGCTTTCATCAGAACGAGAACAGTTGTCGGTCTACTGCAGCTCATTTGGAATGTCTGAAACATTCATCTCACTCTGCAGTTATCTTGAATAAACGTGTAAATATACTTGGATCTCAGAGGCGTAATGTCTGAACATTGTGCTGTGCAACATGTACAAAGAGATCATGACATGAGCGGATGAAAAAAACGTTACTGTAATGTAGACCACTCACTTAGGAAATAAACCTCCCTCCACTCGTCCCCCTTTGTATGTTGTTTGGCTGTCCTGACCACATAGAGTGGGAACTCTCCATATAAGGATGTGGGCACACTCTGGGTTCTCTTCCTCGTCATGACGTTGCTCAAGCGCTGATTGTTATCATGAGCCTCTTCCTGTTTGTGCTGCTCTTTCGGGGGCTCCGTCCAAATCAGCGGAGTGTGCCTAACTGTCTGGGCTTTCAAGTACACTTGGGCGTGATCCATGACTTCTGAGTGTTAAGGAGTTACGACTGCAGAGCTTATAATGTACCCTTGTCTCTGATTTATGCGGCCTAATGCAGTGTACAGAAAACTGTGATCATTCTGTTTTGAGGCAGGCCGGTTGGAATGTGCCTGTTGTAAATTATGTTGATATCGGTTTATGTAATTGAGCTTAAAAACAGTGCAAGATAGAGAAAATCTGATAGAGTGTACAAGGTCACATTGTTAGAGTTTATGTGATAAGACTGTTTGCTGACAAGAATGGAATGCCCCAGCTGATTTTTTTCTGTGACCTTGGACCATAATGGTTGACAGGAGTGTGTTTGCATGCTGAACATGTTTGAATTGTTCCAGAAAAACCAGACATCAGGCTCATAGTCTTTCTTTGATGGCAACATCAAAGATCAGGATACAAACCTCTGACACCTCATACCATGATGTAATACCATTGTGTTATTTAGGAGTAAGCTATGGCCGGTCTGACAGTATAGCATTGCCATAATTGGCTTCAGATAACACTCACCAGTGGTAGATGTCTTAGTATGTGTAGCTGTATGTGATGTTGCATGTTACATGGAGCAATATTCAGAATGTGGCAAGTTATATATGGCCGCTTTGAAGTTTTGGGAATTATAATGTGTGTTCTATGTTTAAGTTATTGAAATAGGTTGTTTTTGTTATCATATTCATGCTATTTACAGTTGTTTCTCGGCAGACATGTTTTAAAAGCATGTCATTTGTAATCATGCCGCTGAAACTTCACTGTCTTGCATGGGAAATCCAAGCCTTTTGAGACCCATGATGCATCAGTAGTAAGACCACAGTTGGGAAGGAAACAAGCAAAAGAGGAAACCCAATGTTGCCCTGCCCATCTCACATCCCCACCTCTGAGCAATCCCCTGTTCTTTATCCCTCTCTTCTCACCACACTTGAGCAACTTCCTGAAGTCAGTCCACTAAACAAGGCCTCGCTGGCTGAGTGAGTGAGTCAGTGAGTGAATGCTATGTGTTGTGCTCAGAGATTTTTTTGAGCTCACATACCCATGCCTGCGAGATGCGACCCGACCTCACAGACAAGCCCAGTTGTTGCGCCAAACAGCTCATCCTCTCCTCTTTCACAAACCCCAACGCTTCATTTCACAATGATGCTCTTACCAGGCCCTCCCCCACCCCCTCAGGCGGCCTGTGACTTTCCCTCTCCTCTGACGAGCTGTACGTTTGTGGCATCTCCGGTCACAGAGTAACGACACAAAATCCCCATGTCTTTCTTTTCCCCTCCATCAATGTGCCTTCTTTCATGGAACCATACTTGTGGTTGAGCCCCAGGTTATGTGGTTATATGGCTAAACAATGGAGATGACTCGAAGGCATGTCACTTTTTTATGTCATCTGGGAATGGTAAGCATGGATTGTGTAAAGTCACCGTCCTCTTCACAGAACGATGGCTTTGCTGAAAACTGAGCCTCAGGTCATTACTGTCATAACTTCTCTGCTTCTTGTGATTAGTCCATAGTGGTATACCGTTGGTTTTGAAGGGTGCGGTGTGCAGCTGGGTGCTGTGCCTGCTGCATTCTTTTCGTCCTGCCTAACTTTTCCAGTCTGGCTCAGTTATCTGGCCATGTCCTTAACACTGTTCTAATTTTGGACATGGGGGGAAAAACAGGGCTTCGGAAACAAGAAGCTCTTTTTTTGGGTATAAATCGACCACTTCTAGGCTAATATACTGAGGGGTTTGTGTTTACTTGACATGGCAGCCTGACATAACGAAAGTTTTTTCGAGACTTTTTCCTCGGGCACAGAGTGTTTCTATGTCTGTCACATAGGGTGGGGCAGAGACATTTTTAAAGTTCACATCATCAATTCTCTTTTCAAATGTGTGTGTGTGTTGTTGTTGGTGTCGCTGAAAGCCTGAAAAGGAGCTGGAACAATTGGCTCCCTGATTGGAGAGGGTTGGGAAGTGAGGCGGCAATCAAGAGTCGCCATGGAAATGGGTCCTCCTGGAATTGTGTGTGTGTGTGTGTGTGTGTGTATGCGGGTGATTGTTTGTGTGTGTGAGAGACTGTGTTTCCCCCCACCCTGCGCATTCATGGCTGTGAAAATGTTTAGTGGCGCTCCAGTGCCATACAGTACGGGGGAATTCTCCCAGCATCCTCCCATTGTCCCGCCTGCGTGCCCTAAGATTAGAGCCGCTGCTGAGCCTGCCTGCCTGCCTGCCTGCCTGCCTGCCTGGCTTGCCCAGGGTGTGTGGGACAGACTGGGAGTGCTGGGTGACTTGGCATTTCACTCTGTGCCATTTGTCAGCCGTGGCCATGATAGTGGACTGAAACCCTCTCGTGGCTGTCAGCAGATGGCTAACTCTTTGAAAGACAGGATGCAGACAGACATGCATGCCCCTTTGCTCGGAGGGAACCCATGGCACCCATGGGATGGAATGGAACTGTTTTCAGGAATGTTACACTTCTGCTCCAGGCTCCTTCATACAGGGATAGATCTAGAGATACTGTCTGGTGATTGTTCCCTGAAAACATGTATCAGTGTTAGAATTTAGTCTTTGAAATTGTACAGTGTGGCTCAGTGTGTTGTTTACTCTTTTCTTGTCCTCTCCAGTGGTCTGCCATATCTGATAGGGTTAGGCTACAATGGCTACAATGCAAATGGGGACAAACTGTTTGGAAGGCTAGGCTATGTATAGAGTCCAGTAAACATTATGCATTTATAGGCCTACTGTTGTCCAGTAGCAGTTAGCATTTCTTGTCCTTCCTATTAGTCACAGGACTGGCATATGCGTGCTGCTGACCGTTCCACATCAGGGTGCCATTTTGGGCGGGGGGAATGTTTCCTGAAAAGATTCCTGATTAATCAAATGCCATGCTGCTGGTAGAGCAACAGTGAACAGTCTGTTATTAAGGCAATCTCATGTTGGGTTGAGAGAAGGCAGCCTGTGTGTGCTAGATCTGCTGTGTCTGATGCAAGCTGTGTCATCATGCTCGCCAGCCCCAAGGCACAGTGACAGTGGTCTACTCTGTTGTGTCCGACCCAGACAGACGTGGTCGTCTCTCCCCCACTGTCACGTCCTCTGAAGAAGGACTCCGCATTACAGGCTCACTTTGCATATCCGAGGCTGTGCGCTCACTGCAGGGGAACTGAACCAGCCCTCTAGGGCCCGGCAGCACCAGTCACAGAACAGAACAGAACAGAGCAGAACTCTGAACGCTGAATTAGAGCATTTTCTGGATATTGATAGAACTCCGGTCCATGTAGGTCAGTAAAAATAGCTTTGAAGGAGAAGAGAAGAAAGGAGGGGAGAGGAGAGGATGGTGATAAGAGAGAGAGAGAGGAGGGGAGAGGAGAGGATAGAGAGAGAGAGAGAGAGAGAGAGAGAGGAGGGGTGTGAACATCCCTCTATCCCCGGCCCCGTTAGTCTCTGGGAGGGTGCGAGCCCCAGGAAGGTGCATCGGCCTCAGGGATGTGTGGGAACGTGGACGACCCCGGCTTCCACATGCTGAATGAGACTGACATCATGCTCTATTTTGAGAGCTGCAGGAAGGTAGCATGTGTGTGTGTGTGTGTGTGTGTGTGTGTGTGTGTGTGTGTGTGTGAGCGCAAGTTTCTCACTGTGTGTGTGTTTCCGCAGGTGTGCTGGTCTCCAGAGAGATACAGTCTTGTGCTCTGATAGCTTAACTGCAGATATGCAGCTCTGCTAGATGGGGGTATGTGGTGTATAGATAGTGTGCTGAAGTGGGGATGTGGTCTTTGACCGTGAGCAGCACAGGAAAGGGTGTGTGAGGCAGACTTGTGAATGAGTCAACTGTCTGAGAGGCTAAAGAGTGCAAATGAGCTACTGTAACAGGCCCTTGTTCTCACTTCTCTAGAAGCACCCAACATGAGCTCAACTTATTGAGTGTGTGTGTTCAGGCAGTTACATTGGTTTCAATATTACTGACCGTTTTCTTACATACTTAGGGTGTTGGGTTTTTCTATACTTGTCACATAGTGAGTCAAACCAGCATACCAGCAGCATACCAACCAACATTCATATAAACATCAGATTATATTGTACTGTTTTTTTTTTTGCTATGACATGTTCAGATATTTTATGCATTTCCTGTGTTTTGTCATGCTCCATGGCAACAGACGCTGTACAGAGGCTGCCGGTTGTTGAGTGTGCTATGTTTGACCTGGAGGGTCTCATGTGTGTCTGTCTGGACTACAGAGACCTCCCACAACACAGTGCTGCCTCAGACCAGGATCAGGGCTCCTCATCCAGGGACGTGTGTGTGTGTGTGTGTCTGTGTGTGTGTGTGTGTGTGTCTCTGTGTCTGTGTCTGTGTGTGAAGCTATAGCGTTGCCTGGAGTTGTTTGCTCCCTGTGGTTTGAGTGGGGATATTGTGAAGACGGAACTGCAATACAAAGGTCTCATTTCAGACAACAAAGTGGCAGTTGGACATTGTACAGAACTTTGTATCGATTTATTAAAAGCAAACAAATCAAAAGCGGAAAACACACTTGGTTACTTTGTTGCTTTCTTTGGCTCTTCTCCTTCATTTTTAAATATATTACACCATGGCTTTTGGCCCAAGGGCATCAGCATCACAAGATGGCTCTCATGACAACATGACAGAGAAATATATTGTAAGTCCCCTAACTAAGTCATTAAGTCTCATGGCATCTAGTGCTGAATTTGTTGTAGACTACAACCTTCTGACGGAACCTCCTTAGAATATCAGTATAGTAATATATGCAATACATTTCCCAATCTTAGACTACTTGACTTTAGTCTACTTGATCTTGCATATTGTGAAGACACCCTAATTTATGCATGACCTTATCCTGTGAACTGAACAAACAGGCTGACCGTTGTCCTTGCGTCCCAGAAGGTTGAGCTCTCCCATGCCCCTAGTCTGCGTGGGAAACGGTGCTCTCTAGTGGCTCTGGTGTGGCGTCCACTCCTCCTTGCTGACGGAGGCTCTGGTGAGGACAGACACTGCTCAGGATGTCATCACTTCCTGGCCCACTGACTGGCTATATCCTGTGGACTCTGACCACTGACTCCCAGACCATGAAACTTGACTGAACTGTCCACATCACATTGGGCACACCACTGTTACAACACAGGGTTTAGAGTCAGTATATTCACATGCCGCGACTTTGTGCCCATTAACCAAGATTATGCATTGATTTGGCTCAATTTCCTCAGCTATGAGGTCAATACACAGGGGTGGACTATATGTGGGAATGTATTACGACAATACATGGGAATGTGTTTAGTTTCTTTGTTATTCTTTTGGATGAAATTGATTCTAATTTATAGTATTTTGTGACATAAAGTAAAGTAATTAACTGCAGTTAATACGCGGGTGATGGGTGTGGTACGTTTTTATTTGTTTGCATAAAACACTACGTTTTTTACGCAATTCATGTGTAAAGTCATTCCTTATACACAGGAATTTACTGTAGACTCATGTCGACGAACATCCACACCCATCCCAACAACACCCATTCACTTTTAAGAGACTATGGGTATACACATGAAATTGACAGTGTTGCCTCATACATAATTTACAAAGTGACATTGTATATACATTTAGAATTGCCCTCTGTACATTCTAAAAAAATAGAACAAGTTTTCCCCTGACAGTACGGGACGTCCTGAATACCAAAGTGGTCATAGTGCTTTGGTTAAATGCCTGAATACCAAAGTGGTCATAGTGCTTTGATTAAATGCATGTGGTGGCTTGTTTGCTTGATTAGCTGAGAGACACTCCCCAGCATGCATAATGCCATTAGGGAGGGAGAAAGCTCCTTTGTGACCGGCCAGGCAGTTTGCTGCACGGACCTGGAGAGTGTTTGCGTCTGATGTGAGTTTAGCATCATGGACCTCTCACAAGTGTGATCTATCTAGAGCCAGGCAGCTGCTTCCTTGGGAAAGCCCGTAAGAAGCCTCGCCAGGAAAGGCAGGTCTCTGAGAGGCTGACATTTTACGCTGTGGTGGAGAAGTGCATTCTGGGAGGTGGTGATGTCAGGGGTGAAAGGGTGGGTAGTCGAAAGACTGAAAACTCAGCACAGGAAATGTTTGGGCAACAGATAAAACTCTAAATGTTTAGAGATTCTTTCATCAGCTGGTTGATTGGAAAAGACTTCTTTGACCTCCAGAAAGCATTAAAGCAGATAATAGATATAGAGGTATATGAGTGTAATAGAATAAGTCATATCTGTTTGGGCATACAAATGTGCACTTTTAGTGTCCCACTCTGGCATGAGGTTGTGAAGAAACTGGTGGTTAGGGGGTGGGTAGGGTCATGCTGGTTCCCCTTCATTGATTGGACGAGAGCACTGTTGTCCCCGCCTCAAGGCCACTTGGCCCCCCTCCACATTCTGCTGCCGTCAGTAACAGGAAGGAAGTGCTCTCACTCACCCACTCACTCACACACACACACACACACACACACACACACTCACTTGAGCACAGACAGAGCCTTTTCCTTAAAAGGAGCTGCTCCTACTTGTCAGGAGCTAAATCAAATGCTCATACACTCAGAGACACATGCTTGCCATCGCACACTCACATGCACACACACACTGACTAATACACACACACTGACTAATATACACACACACACACACACATAGACACACACACTCACATGCACAGACACACTGACTAATACACACACACACAGACAAACACACACACACACACATACACACATACACACATGCACTGACTAATACACACACACACACACACACACACACACATGCACACACTCTACTGTATCTATCACTCAAGTAAAACCAATACTCTTGTAAACATATCCCTGTGCGTTGGTTAGCATTAGCATGTAAACACGGTGTGGACCCAGACAGCAACACATACAAACATGTGGTTAAGTAGTTATACCTCTAGATCACTGAGCATGTTTAGACCACACACGCACACACACACACACACGCATGCACGCGCGTACACGCACACACGCGCGTACACGCACACACACATACACACACACTAGTCATACTAGTTGAGCTCCTATAACGGATGAGGCTTGATTTGCATAATGAAGAGTACAGATGTCATATGGTTTGCATGTTGCCAGGTTGCATAGTTCTATTTGAGGTGCACTGAATTGCTTCTATGTAATTTCCATAGTGAAAATAGATCTATTTGACCATTTTGACTTAATTTTAAACACAAGTGAAAAGTGATTTGCTTTTGGTGGATTATTCACTAACATGTCCAGATGTTAGGGTGTTGCTGGGCCTATAATCACTGCTATCCCATGCCAAAATTGTGAGCTTTTAGAGCATTGCTAACAAATTCTATTTAATCATCTCAGCATGTCTGAAATGCCTTATAACCAACCGACTCAATTTATCTGTTTTTGTCTGCCAATCCTTTCATCTGTTCTTCTACCTTTCTCACTTTTCACTTTCCCTTCTCTCTCACTACCCTCTTTCTTTCTCTCTCTCTCTCTCTGTCTCTCTCTCTCTCTCTCTCTCTGTCCCTCTCTCTCTTTTTTCTCTCTCTCTCTCTTTTTCTCTCTCTCTCTCTGTCTCTCTCTCTCTCTGTCTCTCTCTCTCTCTTTCTCTCTCTCTCTCTCTCTCTGTCTCTCTCACTACCCTCTCTCTCTTTCTGTCTTTCTCTCTCTCTGTCTCTCTCTCTCTCTCTCTCTCTGTCTCTCTCACTACCCTCTCTCTCTCTTTCTGTCTCTCTCTCTCTCTGTCTCTCTCTCTCTCTCTCTCTCTCTCTCTCTCTCTCTCTGTCTCTCTCTCTCTCTCTCTCTCTCTGTCTCTCTCTCTGTCTCTCCAGGCGGAGGCCAGGTTGGCAGCCAAGAGGGCAGCGCGGGCAGAAGCCAGAGAGATCCGCATGAAGGAGCTGGAGAGGCAACAGAAAGAGGTGAGTATCACACACACACACACACACACACACACACACACATGCTGGATCCACAAGACCACACAAAATGCACGCCATGGGACCATCTCCTTAAATAACCTTGTAGTGCTTTCGATTACATGATACTTTTGTAGTTGGAGGGTTGGTACCTCTAAATGAAGAATGGATCATTTTCCTGTTGAATGTGCTGTTTCAGGCTCCGTGACCTCCCCTCGTCTGGTGCCAAAGCGGTCAAAGTGTTGACAGGACATGGTTAACAATGGCCTTTTGGCCCACTGTGTATACACAGCTGCCCTTAACCCTCATATAGTGGAATTGATTATAGTCTAGTTTGAATAGTCAATTAAATGACATGTTCTCATCCCAGTACAGTCAGCTAGGAACACAAAAGAGAGAGAGAGGTTACACAATTGTTCACAGATTTGTTCTATTTAGTAGTGCTCGACAGTTTTATGAGGAGTAGGTGATTTTTTTTTATGGGATTTTAGGGATCATCTGCAAAAATCAAGTCCATTCACTTCTGACTGATGTCAGAGAGCAGTGTAATTTATCTCTTCCTCTGGCCTTAGGGGATATCGACACTCTTCCTGCAGGATGTTCGAAGATTTAGCTCACCAAAAAAAGAGAGAACTCCTAGCCTGTACGGGACAGCCCCCTCCCCCTCTCTCTCTCTTTTCAGTTGAGACAACAACAACTGGGGTGTTTGCATGCCACTCTGTAGTTATCTTTTATCTTTCCTTTTCTTTTGATTTTAAGACCTTTAAGCCTTTGAACGTCCCACCGTCGCCATAATTCTGTCAGCACAACCGTTTAAGCCAACACTCACATGCAGCACAATTACAGTAATTATCTCGTTGTTACCTAAACTGAGTTGTTCCCCTCCCAGTGTGGTCCTCCCACTGCACGGAGTGATGGCCTGCCTGCTGCTGGCTCTACGACGGGGTCATCGCAGGGCTGGACATGCTGGGTGTGAGGTCTGCCGGTCGCTGCTGGTGCCCTGTTTGTGTATGTGCTGCTGTCTGATTGCAGAGAGACAGCTGGCCACTGGGAAGCCAGCTGGAGATGTCCCTTCATAGGGCCTCAGTTGGGGGCCTCTTTAAAGTGACGCTTTATGGCCTCCCTCTGGTAGGAGCGGGTTAATGGATAAAGAATCTCTCAGTGTTGCAGTGGCTCTAGTTTAGAGGAGAGTCTGAATCCTTTTTAATGGAGGGTTTAGTCATGCTTTCCTTGGAAGGTATGACTGGGATGAGAGAAGTTGCAGAGAGGTGTGTTTCAGTAGCCACACCTGTCTCCTGCCCTTTGGTGAACATGGTGAACCTGCGCGTGCGTGTGTGTGCGTGTGTGTGTGTGTGTGTGTGTGTGTGTGTGTGTGTGTGTGTGTGTGCGCGTGCGCGTGTGTGCGTGTGCGTGTGCGTGTGCGTGTGCGTGTGCGTGTGCGTGTGTGTGTGTGTGTGTGTGTGTGTGTGTGTGTGTGTGTGTGTGAGGCCAAGTGTGTACTTGCCCAGTCTCCATCTCTTTCATCCAAGCAGCACTTTCAGTGGGCTGTGGTGTGTGATGTGATGTAATGTGGAGTAGCATATTGAAGCCTTGAAGCTTTAGTGACTAATGAGACGGCACCAGAGCAGTGGTAGACTCCCTTTGTAACATAAACAACATGAGGAATGTGTGGAGCTACTGCAGTTAGGGAAGGTATGATGTGCAGGCACAGGCTGATGGTTAGAAGAGGGATGCTCAGGGAAGCTAGTAGATCGCTAGTAGCCAAATTCCATAGCATTTTAGCAGGCCAAATTCCTACACTGCCACTTTATACTCCTGTTTTCATTAAAATAGTACCCTGTTATTTCTCAAGAATTACAACATTTACATGAAACCATGTTAATATCCTTGCCAGCAGAAACTCCATGAGTCCCACTGAATGTATTTTGTATTAGCACGAACACACAGTGAGTGGAGGAACATGTCGTCGGCCATTTGTGAGTCAGCACCGTCCGGCCTGTGGCAGCTGTTGCCAGGAGCAGAAGAGGTCACTTGTGGTCACAGGTGGATGGACTCCGAGGGAGGATTATTTCTACCCTTTTAAACTCAGCCCCTTCAAATACCACACTAGTGAAGTCCTCACCCGTTCCCTCAACATCTCCCTCTAGTCTAAACCCTCTTGAGTATGCTGGAACTGCATAGCCTCTCTCTCTCCCTCTCTCTATTCCCTCAACATGTCCCTCTAGTCTAAACCCTCTTGAGTATGCTGGAACTGCATAGCCTCTCTCTCTCTGAAAGCCCATTGGCTGGGGATGGACATGTCTATGTTTACTGGCAAGCATATGCATATGGGCAATCACCCTTATGCAATCCTGATGCACACACACACCTCGTCACAAACACACGTACACACACATATACGTGGTCACACTGCAGGGATTATCCATCACTGAGGGTTAAGCCCAGTGTGATCAGGAGGTGTATGGCAGTGTTTGGGTGCATACTGTGTGTGTGTGTCACTGTGTGTGTGTGTGTGTGTGTGTGTGTGTGTCTGTGTCTGTGTGTGTATGTGTGTCTGTGTGTGTATGTGTGTCTGTGTGGGTGTGTGTGTGTGTGTGTGTATGTGTTTTGTGTGTGTGCGCGCGCAGCTTTAAACCTCCTGCCAAGTCCTAAAGCAGATTAGCAGGCTGTGCTCTTTGCACTGCCCCACGGCGTGTTTTCGCTCGGCTCACTCGAAAACCCTCGACAAACCTTCTGTTGACGTTCCACCTGTCGGACAAAGACCCCATGGCGTTTGGCTTGACTTTACCCTAAGACCCACCCTTGCTCGGCCTATCCTAGGACCTCTTCAACTGAGACCCATCTTCACAGGTGGGGTCTCGCCGAGCGCAATTCGTTTCTCCGTGCGAGTCGGTGACGTCGGTCAGCGTTCGGATCCTCACTTTGGCCCCCGGCACCCGGCAGGCAGCTCCTGAGGCCCGCGACGCCGCCGCTGCCGCGCATGGC
Organism: Alosa sapidissima; assembly: GCF_018492685.1. Taxonomy (NCBI): domain Eukaryota; kingdom Metazoa; phylum Chordata; class Actinopteri; order Clupeiformes; family Clupeidae; genus Alosa; species Alosa sapidissima. Next base: position 4,803,772 of record NC_055958.1, on the reverse strand, counting down.
ACGGAGGTGGCGGGGGAGGGAGGGCAACGCAAGCTCGGCAGGACGGCTGGCAGGCGCTTGGCGGGGCGAGGGACGCGGGCGGCGCTGAGCGATCGCCCACGCACCCCTCTGTTGAGGAAGGTGGGTAGAGCAGAGCCAGGAGGGGGGTGCTTAAGCAGCCATACGTTGCCATTAGTGTACGGAGGCAGGAAGGTAGCGTGTCAAAGGCAGCCCAGTCAGACTGTCTGGTTAATTCATCCGGAGGAGATTCACACAGTGACCAGGGTCATGTCATGTATAGCTTCTCAGCAGGCGGTAACCAGAAGTGACCTGCCTGTTGTGACGAGGACTTGGTACAGTTCCAACTGAGCAGTTGCCTGGTGTTTTTGACTCTAGTCTTGAAGAGGTCAAGGGAATTTCAATTGTTTTTAAACTGGGAAGTTGTTGAAAAGTTTTACACTTGTTACACTTGTTACAGTGATCCGCTGTGTTGTCGGTCAACTTGATTTTCAAGAAAACAATTGGATTGAATGGCTTTATTGGAACTTAGCTCATTGTAATCATTCAATTTAGGTCAGTCAGGAGTTGTGGTCTGAGCAGTTGTGTTTATTGTAAGCCATTAAGTTCCCTTAACTTTGATGGCTACTATTCCTTGATGGCAACGTATCTCCTGATAGCACAGCAGTGCACATTACGATGCTTTTTTAGTAAGTCTGAAGTGGTAAAGCATGTGGTCAGACCATATTTCCCAAACCCTAACGGCTACAGAACTCAAGGGGAGAAATGATGGCAAGTCCAATTCTAAATCCGGCCTGTTTAGAATGGCTGACTCTGAGAAAAGCGTGACCGTTTTTGGGCGCTGGGGTTTGATGGAGAGCCAAAGAATGTGCTGTGGAGGGCGAGAGTGTCTGGAGCGCCAAGGTTGTGCCAAGGCCTCTGCGGCCCAGCAGAAGGGCAGTCAGTGGCGGATGATGGTATATGGCGGCACAGTAGAAGGTTGGGAGTCGGGGGGAGGGGTGAGGATGGATGATGGGGTGGCAGAGGTGGGTGGGTGGCACTGTAAGCAATAGGAGGGCATGAGGTGGGTGGGTGGCACTGTAAGCAATAGGAGGGCATGAATGAATGGGGAGGACAGCCAGAGGACTCCTGACCATCCACACCGCGCAGATCACCTCCTGACCACAGATCACCTGACCACCCACACCGCGCAGGCTGTGTGCCTTACAGAAGGCAGAGGCAGAGCAAGTCAGTGTACATCAGGGCAGTTGTGCATAGCTGTGGTCAAGCCTCTTTTTTTCATGAGAGGGCAAGGGAGAGTATATTTTAAATGGACAGACAGTGGCAGACAGTTAGTTGTTCAGCAGGCAGTACATGGTAGACATTTTAGCAGGAGAGGAAGTTTTGGTGTGACTGGACTCTACATGGACGTAAAGCCTTTATGCTTTCAGGTGTCCACATACTGTCTGGCTAACTGTTAATGGTCAGCCATCTTAAATGGACGAGCTTAGTGCCTCTTGATGGTGCCCGTTTAAAAGACCATAGTGCCACCAGTTTGTGTGTGTGGCTAATCATAGGAGTTGCCAACAGGGTTAGCGAGCCTGGGCACAGCCCCAGTGAGAGGAGTTAATAACGTGTGGTCAAGGTAAGCTCTCAGATGAAAGAAGATGATAGGATCAGCACTTTAATTCAATTCCCTGGAAGAATTCCTCTGACTGTGCATGGTGAGTGGAATTGTATTCCTCCGTTTTGGATTAATGGATTAATTATTTTTTCTGTCTCAATATAATGATCATCCTCACTAATATGGTTATGTCTGTAGTCTCCTACTGTATTGCAGAAAGAAGCTTATTGAAGGGGTTAATGCAAAGATGGGCTAGCGTCCTTACACATAATGCAGCTGTGTGTATGTGTGTGTATTAGTATCAGTGGTTGATATACAAGTGGAATGTGCAGACAGGTTTGGCTTTGGCGTGGTTGTGTTCTGGGCGTTTGAGTGAGATTTGAAAAAGCAGGTCACTGCAGGTTTGTTGCAGCATGGTCACTGCATTGCATGTTTTTAATTATTTCCTCTCTAACGGATTACTGTTTTGGGTGAGTGGTTTCACTCTAAGTAATTTGTCAGTGCAGTCAGGGCTGTGGACTGGTTGCAAAGGCACTGCATGTAAAATGCGGCTAGCGTGACTCAGGAGGAAGTGCTCCCTGAGTAAGCAGCTGCTCCCCTGATGCTCCGCAGCCCGTTAGAAACCTCTAGAAGTTTCCGGAAAGAGGCAAACTGACAGGCAGCTGTCACGGTAGGGGAGGGGAGGGGTCTGCCCGGCCCACCTCAGGCGACGAGGGTTACCGAGGTCAGGTGACTGAAAACCTCTGCCAGATGTGGAAAGTATCCTGGTGTCCTGGCAACCAGGTCACATGTGCTGCACTGTGATCTCGAATATGTCCGTGCCTCAGTTTCCGACAGAATGGCTGTGCAGTAACACGCCCCTTCCTCCCCAGAAAGCAGAAGTGTCCCTCCCTTCCTTTTCTTCTGTTTTGTCATTTTCTGTCCTCTATTTGCCCCTGAACTATGAGTGCTCATTAATGTTTCCCTTCATTCATCACTACTCTCTCTGCATTCCTGTTTTTCTTCTCCTGTCTCTGTGTCTGTGTCTGTGTCTGTGTCTGTGTCTGTGTTTCCCCTGGCCACTCTGCTGCTTCCCTGCTGCTCTCCTGATGCTGTGCTGTAGATCTATCAGGTCCAGAAGGTAGGCCCCCTTCCTCTCGTCTCCCCACTATATATCACATGGACATTCCCAACCCTGTGCCTTCCTGATCATAGACACCTGTGTAGCATTCCATATTACATTAGCCTTTCTTTGTCTGAGAAAACAAACATTTGGTTGAATCTTTTGCTGCGTGTCTATTGTATGACTATAAGAAGGATGGTGATTATGATATGAAGTGCTGCTTAAGTGCCTAGGCACCTGTCATTTCATCTCATTCTCAGCTTGCCACATATTTCCTTTGAGGCCTCTCTTGTTCTGTCACCTGTTTGTTTCCTGGCTGACTTTTCCTGAGTCTGTAGTCTTCTCTCCTCCTTCCCTGTCTCCTTCAGAAGTACTACGGATTGGACAACAAATGGGGTGACATTGAGCAGTGGATGGTACTGTAGACCTGCACCAGCTCCCTGTGTTTAATGTGAAAGTAGTGCCAAACGCTCCTGATATATCCCTTACCCATACGCCATTGACACTCACATTGTTCACATGTAGAGCATCAAAACGATTATTTTGTTGTTGTTTTTTTGTTGTTGCTGAAAGCATGCCATGATGCATGTGTTTTGTTTCTGCATGTGCATGCATCTTTGTGCGTCATCTATATTTAGTTAGTTTAGGTTTGGAGCGGTGCTTTGTTTTGGTGTGTGCATAGACTTCCAAGTAAACGTTCCAAGGAAACGAGCCTGAAGGCCTTCATGCTTTCTGGACTTGCGTCAGCAGCATCAAAGCTGGATTGTTTCCTCGGAAAAGTGAATGGGTCTCCAGATGTAATCACAGCTCTGTCACTGCCCTGCACACTCACCACACATTTTGTTATGGGCACTCGGTGACATTGACAAATACTGACTGTACCATGAGGTACAATAAGCTCATTCTGGAATGTAATCAGACGCATTCACTGCTGTCATTGGTCAATAAGCTCATTCTGGAATGTAGTCAGACGCATTCACTGCTGTCATTGGTCAATGAGATGTCTACCCTTGTGTTCTGCATGCTGGGTGACTAACATCAGTGTGAGTGCCGTAGCAGTTGATGGATAAATACTCACTGGTACATATTTTACGAGCCCCCACTGTTGTGATTCCGGGCTTATAAATCACAGCTATAAGTGATTCAAAGTCATGGTTTAATCATTGGCATGACGTAATACTAGTGTATGATGAAGTTGTGATATATGTTGTCTGTCCCTCTGAGAGGATTCCTGGTGGCAACCCTCTCTGTTGGAGCATGTGTGTGTATGTGTGTGTGTGTGTGTGTGTGTGTGTGTGTGTGTGTGTGTGTGTGTGCTGGATGCCCAAGTGTACTTCTTCCTTCTCCACCTCCATTCACTCCCATTCCTCACCTGTTTCCTCTCTTTCTCCACCTCTCTGTTTCTCTCCTCCCTTCATCGGTGTAGGAGGACAGTGAGAGGTACTCTCGCCACACGCGGAGGCATGCCTCGGTCTGTATCCCCCGCCATCTTATCCATCAATACATTTTTTTTGCTCTTCATCCATTTTTTTGGTCTTCCATGTTCCCCCTCCACTGAAAATCTGTTTGCTTTATCCTGTGCAATCTATTTTGGTGGTTAGATTGTTGATGTGATTACTCTGCTTCAATTAGTTTTTAGGGCCAGCTGCCTCAATCCCATTTGCAATATGCACTAATGTTTTTGATGGATTCCCCAAATCACTAGAGTAGAACAAGCTGATATTTTGAGTGCTGATGATCATGTTCCCAACCATTTAGCAACTGTAGTAGTGCAGTGAAAACATTTGCAGGAAAGTAACTGTTACATGCAATTATGCATAGTATGGAAAGGTAGATGAGCTCTTACATGATTGACTACAGTATGTGGCTTGTTCACTCTGTAGTGACTGTTCACTATTAGTTCACTATTAATCATGCCCAAACTCTCTCCTCTTTTCTGTCTCCAGAACTCTGATGATGAGGAGCGGATGTCCGTTAGTAGCCGAGGGAGCGTACGGGTAAGTTTCACCTCTTTGGTCTTCATTTAATCAAGCCGCAGAGGCTGTACTCAATCTGACCGCAGTACACCATCTCTCTGTCAGATGCTTTTGACTTGCCTTTGCCATTGGTCAGTTCTCTTCTATTACACAATCGGAGATACAAATAAGATGGCACTTTGGAGAAACATTAATTCACCTGAAGGTTGGCAGTTAAAATGTAGTATGGACATGACCGTGGACTTGCGTATATATTTGTGTCGAAGTCTTGGTAGTGTCCATAGTTGACAATGGATTGAGTCTAAGGACTCCTTATGTGAGATATAGCTGGCTGGCTGGTTGGTTGGTTGGTCGTTTTGAGGAGCTGGTGCACAGCTCCTGTGGTGACACCCCTTTCCCTGTGTGCAGTCAGATTTGGATGCTGTCGGGGCATATGGAGGACTCGGGAGCGAACGGGTAAAAACACTCACCACGACTACCGTGATAACAGTGTGATGTGGTTCGTGTCTGTGGCACTAACTCAGACAGCAGACTTAGCAATGGCACTGAACTTTCCCTTTGGGGACAAATGAAGCACTCTATCTGTAAATCTACCAATGATGTTACCCTCCAGTGATTTTCTCCAAGACTCACTGTTTTTGATGCACAAATAAGGGTAGCAGTAATTGTGGGGAAGGTAGTGGGACATTGTGAAGTTCTGAGGCAAACTCTGACCAGAGAAAACAATGACCTGACCAGTGAACTTTCGTATTCTGATGTAAGGAATAATAACAGCTGTCAACAGATAAAAACCATTATGTCAGCTCAACGATTTAAAGGACAAGCTGATCAAGAGTGCCAGATTTTATCAAGATAAATGTATCCCATGACCATTTAAAGTCATTTTATCCTTCTAAATTGTGTGTTGTGTTCAATAACAACAAACACAATAGCCAATGCAATACAGTCCAATGAAACTTTTCTGATCATTTCTCATAATCTGAATTGTTTTACTAGGTAGAAAGAAAAGTTTAGAGCAAGACTTGTGTTGCTACTAGGTAGTCAGATGCCAGACTTGTATTTTAGTCATATAGTGATGTGCCACTATCATTAAACAATTTCCTTTTTAGCACCATTGATTGTATCTTAATGTCGTTTGTCATTTTCTTGTCCAGTTCTGAACATATTTCCCCTATTGATTTCCCTAAATGTCAGGGCTCTACTTCACATTCACACAAGAAGTCCAAGAAAAAGAAGAAGAAACATTCAAAAGCTGTATGTAGATAACAAAGTTGAATTCAGCCTTGTTTTCCCTCAACTCCCCTAAAGCACCGTGGCAACCCCGTCTCATCCGCGTACTTTTCTCCCTCCCACAGAGCAATGGTTGTGATGACGATTGCAGTACGGTGTCCGGCTGGGTCAGTAGTCCTGGTCATGCGTGTGATGCTCAGTAAGAGCAAACTAATGTGTGTGTGGTCAGTTTCTCATCTGCATGCTTCTGTGTGAGTGTCCTCTTGGCACTGATGTTTTTATTTGAGAGGTTAAATCACAAGTGGGCATAGATGCTCATATGAGTGGATACCTCTGTGGCCTCCCAGAGGCTCAGCGTTGGGTGTGTATGTATGGGTGTGTGTGTGTGCGTGCAGTGGTTGTGTCGGGATGTGGTGTGTTGTTGATTCCTACCGCTCTCTCCCCTCACTCTCCGGTCCGGTCCCGTCAGAGCTCCAAGCTCAGTGATGAGAGCCGACACACTCGCTCCTCCAAACTGGACCTGCAGCCGGTGGGTTCTGCTTTTCCCGCCGCCTGCTCCTTTCTCCTCTGGTATAACCAGTGTGTGCTCCTCTCTCCTCTCTCCTCTCTCCTCTGGTATAACCAGTGCCTGCTCCTCTCTCCTCTGGTCTGTAATCAGTGCCTGTTCCTCTCTCCTCTGGTCTGTAATCAGTGCCTGCTCCTCTCTCCTCTGGTCTGTAATCAGTGCCTGCTCCTCTCTCCTCTCTCCTCTGGTCTAACCAGTGCCTGCTCCTCTCTCCTCTCTCCTCTCTCCTCTGGTCTGTAATCAGTGCCTGCTCCTCTCTCCTCTGGTATAACCAGTGCCTGCTCCTCTCTCCTCTGGTCTGTAATCAGTGCCTGCTCCTCTCTCCTCTCTCCTCTGGTCTGTAATCAATGCCTGCTCCTCTCTCCTCTGGTCTGTAATCAGTGCCTGCTCCTCTCTCCTCTGGTCTGTAATCAGTGCCTGCTCCTCTCTCCTCTGGTATAACCAGTGCCTGCTCCTCTCTCCTCTGGTCTGTAATCAGTGCCTGCTCCTCTCTCCTCTCTCCTCTGGTCTGTAATCAGTGCCTGCTCCTCTCTCCTCTGGTCTGTAATCAGTGCCTGCTCCTCTCTCCTCTGGTATAACCAGTGCCTGCTCCTCTCTCCTCTGGTCTGTAATCAGTGCCTGCTCCTCTCTCCTCTCTCCTCTGGTCTGTAATCAGTGCCTGCTCCTCTCTCCTCTGGTATAACCAGTGCCTGCTCCTCTCTCCTCTGGTATAACCAGTGCCTGCTCCTCTCTCCTCTCTCCTCTGGTCTAACCAGTGCCTGCTCCTCTCTCCTCTCTCCTCTGGTCTAACCAGTGCCTGCTCCTCTCTCCTCTGGTATAACCAGTGCCTGCTCCTCTCTCCTCTCTCCTCTGGTCTAACCAGTGCCTGCTCCTCTCTCCTCTCTCCTCTGGTCTAACCAGTGCCTGCTCCTCTCTCCTCTGGTATAACCAGTGCCTGCTCCTCTCTCCTCTGGTATAACCAGTGCCTGCTCCTCTCTCCTCTCTCCTCTGGTCTAACCAGTGCCTGCTCCTCTCTCCTCTCTCCTCTCTCCTCTGGTCTGTAATCAGTGCCTGCTCCTCTCTCCTCTGGTCTGTAATCAGTGCCTGCTCCTCTCTCCTCTGGTCTGTAATCAGTGCCTGCTCCTCTCTCCTCTGGTCTGTAATCAGTAATGGGGATGGCTACCTGTAGATGTGCCATTGTTCCCTTACTTGTAATCCATAATATATGGCAGACAATGAGGATTAACATCTGCATGTTTTTCTCTAATTTGCTAACTGAGTGCCATGCTCAGAGTGATCATGTTGTTTGTGCTGTGTTGCTGAGTCTTAGATTTGCCCTTGTCTCTCAGATGGACAACACGTTAAATTGGTGATTCAAATCCAGATTAACACAGACTATACCACATTAACATAGACTATGACAGCACACACTAATCTATGTCTGTGAATGTCATTCTGTATTGTCTTTCTGTCTGTCTAGATCTGTGTCTAAACTCTTAATGTATTGGCTTGCTTTAGGGATCTTATCGCTCCTCTGACCTATACGGCAACAGTAGCCTTCCTTCCTCTAGGCTGCAGACCTCCAGCTACAATGGACACCAGGTCTGTTCCTGGTCTTTGCCTCTTTCCTGTTAGCCAGAACAGAGATCCTGTTGGTTGTAATTGAACGTTAAAGGAGACAATATGCTCTGTTGCTATGTTTCTGCTCTGTTGTTATTGCCCATATCAGTCTTTAGTTGTTAATCGTGTATGCAGTTGATTTCAGTTGCCTTTGCTTAACTATAACTTCTTTCGTCTTCTCTAAGTGTATGTAAGTTTGACTAGTCAAGCCATTGTTTAATTCCTCAAGGATAACCACGTTTGTCATGTTTTGTTGACACTCATAAGACTCCTCAACTCCTAAAGAGAGATTCTTATGAGCTTACTGTGTCTCGTTCTCCTGTAGTTATCACTGTTACATGACACCACCAACTATGTGAGGAAGCGCAGGGTTAGTGGAGCCCTCTTCAGTTTGCCCTCTGACCCCTGCCCTTTGACCTCACCCACAGTCTGTCTGTGTCTGTCACCTCACTGAAGGCCTCACTTTCACCTTTCGGTATAACCTGCCGACCACAACCTCCTGTTGTCTCTGAGACACTCACAGCTCACAAAGACACGCCACATAAATCAGAATGCACAGCGGAATGCCCATGCTTGCTACTGTTTTGGTGTCTTTTAGCCCTTAGCTACACTTGGTGCTTTACCCACGTAGTGCTTACTTGAACCACATGAACAGGCTACATTGGTCCTCTTAACTGGTCTTGCATTAGTTGTTTAGGGCAAAAAGTGTCATCACTCCTGCCAAGGCAAGCCAAAGGAGCATGCCCAGCTTTGTATATTAATTGCACATACAGTATGATTATCAGACATCACCTTTAAGCATTTGGTCTTCATGTTACTGTGCCTTAAAAACTGGGCCTCTTAATTGATTGGGGGCATGGAAAGTTGTCATTTGAGAACAGTCACATGTGTGTCACCACAGCTGAGGTAAGTGTATGTATGTGTGTGTGTGTGTGTATGTGTGTGTGTGTGACAGACAAAGTGAGAGAGATAAGAGGGAGAGTGCATGAGGAAGAAAAAGGGAGGTGAAGAGAAGGAGAGGTGTAGAATCTGTCTGTGTGTGTGTGTGTGTATACGTGTGTTTCTCAGTGGTCTCTCCTGCCTCCAGGGCTCTCTGTATGAGGACAGCATTTACAGCAGCGCCAGCTCCCGCCGATACACCGGCTCCGCCGCCCGCGTAGTAAGCATCCCTCCCCCTACTTGGCATGGTGGCATCGAGTTGCAGTGTGGTATTGCAAGTGTGCCCTGTGACGTGCCAGGGTTGAAATGACACTCCTCTCACTCTGCACTCACTTGTGACTGGTACTCATGTAATTGATGATTGAGACAGATTGATTTCATACTACTAATTCCCTTAACCCCTGGTTCTGAACTCTCTGTTATGCTGACTCTTAATACAGGTTGTCAAACTTACAGACATTGTGCATGCATGTAGGCCTGTCTGTATAGATATACGTATGCCCCCAAACCTGTTGAGGCATCCAGCTCGATGCCTGTTTGTGTTATCAGATCTGGTTTGCGTCATTTGCATTGGCTGTTGTGGTGTGTAATATGAGTGTGTCACCAGAGCATGAGTTTGCTCATGGAGAGTTTTGCATCAGCCTGTGTCCATGTTGTAGGGCCTGGACTGTGTTAGTGTGTTGTGGGCCGTGGTGCGAGTTTAGCTCTTGATCGAAGAGTGGTTTGTGGTTTGTCTGTCTCTGCTGGTGTGGGACCAGATATTTTGGGACCAGATATTTACATCTGGTTGTCTGTGATCGTCCTGGCAGTTTGAGAGAGGCCCACTGTTTATCTTCTTTAACAAAGTCGTGTGTGTGTGTGTGTGTATGTGCTTGTGTGTGTGTGTGTGTGTGTGTGTGTGTGTGTGTGATTGTGTGTATGTGTGTGTGCGTGTGCATGCGTGCTTGCGTGCGTATATGTTTGTATTCTCCAGCCATCCGAATACAGTGGTTTCTTGGGCTCCAGCTCCAGGACGTCTTCCAGGGCCAGCTCAGCCTGTGCCAGCCCAGTGGTGAGCTCCATCTGTCTGCCTCCCCCACCTCTCTCTCTCCCCCAGAGCCTGTGCCACCCCCACCACCACTTAACAACTTAGATTCAAACAGGTTTATATAATAAACCTGTTTGCTCAGAGTTTGTAGTCTCAGACCTGTGTGTGTGTGTGTGTGTGTGTGTGTGTGTGTGTGTGTGTGTGTCAGTGTCACTGGGCAGGTGCTAATGCATGCTTGTGTATTTGAGAGAATTGTTCTCGTCAATGACACCTTTCGGTGTTAACTCAAGTTTTAAATGAATGTGGGTTAGAGTGGTCTGTCAGCGCGTTACCTGATCCAGTCCTGGCCAGTAGAGGGATACTCTGAGTGCTTGTGTTGAGTTGCTGCTACTGAGGGCTTTGCTGAATGAGCCCTTTCTGGGGCTGCTCCAGTGTGCACTGGCCCATGGATGGGTTGGACTCTGGCGCTGTGAGTGTGGTTGTGTGGTGTGGTAATGTTGCCCCCTGCTGGCTCTCAGGAGGACTGCGGCGGCTCAGTGGCCAGCTTCCTGCGCAGTGCGGCCAACACTAGCAGCCTGCCGAGGGACCTGGACCACGTGACCATCCCCGACCTGTCGGACGTGAGTGGGAGGGTGAGACTCGGGAGTGACCGCATGGTCGATGCGAGCCGGATCCTTGTGTGTGTGTGTGTGTGTTTGAGAGAAGGCTCTTATTGGAAGCTGACTGTGATGAGACCGCATGATGACATGGATCCAGGATAACTTCAATGGCTTGTTTTTGTTCTGTAGATGCTTCAATGGCAATGGCTGTTTTATATTTCAGAATTCAGCCGAATTGCTGGCCTGATGGTCTGCGGGTCTGCTGCATTGTAGGAGTATGTCAATGAAACTGCAAACCCCAGGATTATGGTGCTTACTATGTCATGCATCCACAAGCTAGATCCAAGTTATTAACTTAACTGCTCTAACGTGACTATGCAAGTGTGCTACTCATGAGAATGGGTTACTACCATTGTAGACACATGTTTAGAACTAATCCTACAATAAAGTACTAATTTTATTTATTTATTTATTTATTTTCATTTCAGTAAGTTAGTTCTCGTTAGAAATCGTTTGTTTTGGATGTGTATGTATTGTTTGATTAATGACATCAATTCTCTGGACATTGAGGGAGTTGCCTGAGGATGTCCACTCCTTAAACATCCTCACAACGGCCGGGTCAGACTCAATGATGTAATGTTTGTCATGGCAACTGAGTGCTGCTTCTAAGAGCTCAAGTGGCTTTGTCCTGGACATCGCGTATGATCTCCCCGTTTCAAATAATCAAAATAGCAAGCTGACTTCCTGTTTCCTCTTTGTCTACAGGTGGATGATCGGTTAGACAGAGACTATTTGGAGAAGGTAGAAATGTTTTAAATATTATTTGTAATAGGGTTGAATATTTAAGCTTGTTTCACACAGCCTGTGTCAATCAATACTAAGCAATCACACTGATGTGCTATAAGTACAGGCACCCAGTGTGTACTTCAACTGATCAGTATGGTGTATCCTCAGGGGTCTAGAGCTTCCACCATCTCCTCAGCCACTCTCGCATCGCTGGGCGGGACTTCTTCTCGGAGAGGCAGCGGTGACACGTCCATCACTGCTGACACAGAGACCTCCATACGAGAGATCAAGGTAGTTTTGACCACCCCCCCCTCCAAGAAAATAGTTAGTTCCTGCCACCAATCTCGTGTTTCATGTCTATTCTTAATGCCTAACATGTGCACCTTCTGCTAAAGTGTTACCATTTCATCATGTTTCCCCCGTCTTAGCTTTGTCATTTCCTGTGAACCCTTATCATCTGCTGTTTCCCACTCACACTGAAAAACACACAGCTCACTACTGTGAACAATGTAGCCGTTGCACATATGGTAGGTTGTGGTTGTGGTAGCACACAGGATAGGCCTTTTGAGGATGTTTTATACACTGCACAAAAGACCTTTTGAGGATGTTTTATACACTGCACAAAAGGCCTTTTGATGATGCGTTAAACACTGTCAAACAGGTTTTCCATCAAAGTGATCCAAAAAGTAAATAAAGAGATAGAAGTATGCTTAACATGGAAAGTTAACAATATATTGTTATATTATTACTTTTTTTCATAAATGTCATGGAAATATCCAGATACCATACATAATGTTAATTATTTATAATTGTTGAAAAGTTTTAAGTGCAAAGTTTAGCTTCAGGCATACCTCAGTGTGGCACACATTTTTCCTTCTGTTTGCTCCGCACAGCAGGTCTCTCACCACCCTCTCTTCCCATGCAATCTCTCTCAGCACTAATGCCTGAGCCGCATGACACATCACCCTGCCCATCCTCATCTCTCTCTCTCTCTCTCTCTCTCTCTCTCATTCTGCACTCTTCCATGCTCTGCTGCACCCCAGGAGATTCACGAACTTAAGGATCAAATCCAAGATGTGGAGGCCAAGTACATGCAGAGCCTCAAAGAACTCAAGGTACCCAGAAAACTCAAAGCCAAACGTGGACGAACTAGTAAAGACCTGGTGGCTCACATTGCACATCGCATCTTGTTTTTTTTATGGAGTGTATTAGGGTTATTTTGATGAGAGGAATAAGCTGAGTGGTGTCCATATTGGCTGGAAATTCTGGCGTCACCAGAGTAGAGTGTTGAGTATGTGGAATGCAGACGTCAGAAAATAGTCTACCTATTCCTTAGATAGGCACAGAACTGACGAATCCATCTTAAGACTGTGACTAATGTGGCTGCAGATTGAAATGGACTAAGACAGCTTCCATAATCATATCCAAGCCTTTGAAGTCTAGAATTAGGAGTTAGATTGCAAGTGAACTTTATTCATGGATGCGTTTTCGTTTTTATGACACACTATTATGTGGACTTCAGTGTCTAATCATGAGTAGAAATTAAGCACTGAATGAATCCCAGATGTAGTCTATCTGGAGTAGCTTGCTTACCTTCAGCCTCTCTTTGATGCATGTCTGTTATGAAACTCAGTGGCATGTTTCCCCTTCTTGGACTGAGATAGAAATCCGCCATAAAAATGGTGCCTGGTCCTTTTCATTTGCATCCTGTTTCTGGAAGTCTGGTCTTTGGTTCAGTCCACTCATCCATGCCATTCATCACTGTACTCTCTACCCCTCCCATGGTCATTTCATGTTGTCCATGAAAGGGTTTTGATACAGAATTTAGCATGGATTATGATGTTTATCATAATGTTACAGAAGAATGATACAGACTTTGTACAGATCGAAACACACAAATACATGAAACATTCTTTGGGACAGTCTATGCATTCACATGTGTGTATGCAGGTTTGTTACACATGTTTTTATATACATGTTATTATACAGTATATTGGTGGGTTTTGTGAATGTGTGTGTGTGTGTGTGTGTGTGTGTGTGTGTGTGTGTGTGTGTGTTATGGAGGCTGTAAGTTCTGAATTTGACCATAACCCTGTCTGCAGGACACTCTCACAGAGATGGAGGAGAAGTATCGTAAAGCCATGGTGTCCAATGCCCAGCTGGACAATGACAAATGCAACCTGATGTACCAGGTGGACATTCAGAAGGACTCGCTCATGGAGCTGGAAGAGCTGTTGTTTGAGACACGCCGAGAGTACGATGAAAAGGCCAAGGTGAGGCAGGAGATTAAGACCTATTTAGGGGGTAGACCATGTTCTGTTGGTCATTATCTTCTTCACATAATCTCCTAGTGTCTAACCATACAGGATTTGATCAATGGGACACATCCACACTTGTGGAAAGAGGGATAATAATTATTGGCATGTCCTTTGGGTCCCTTAAGGCCATAACTTTTCTTTTGCTACATGTTATTGTTACTAGTATTGTTGACTTGAAAAACCCTATGTAGGATATAGGATGCTTCATCTATGAAGTGAGTATTCCATTCTAATTCCACATCTGTGTCCAGGAACTGGAGCGGGAGAAACATGCCCACAGCATTTTGCAGTTCCAGTTTAGCGAGCTCAAGCAGACACTGAAGCAGAGTGAGGAACTACTGACTGTGAGTCTAAAGACACCTTTTAAATGTTCAAATATGTTCAGTGATGACTGCAGTCATGCAATGCCATTTCCTAATGTTATGCACATATAATCGTTGCTGAATAGACATCTTGGACAGGGATTTGTAAGGCTGAATTTTGCACATCACATCAGATACAATCGAGGATAAAAACACAATAAAGTCCAGGACTTATTTCCATTGTGGTCCTCAACACATAACACCAGGACAGAACAAGACACTCACAGAGTGTGTGATAATCAATTACATAACAAACACATTTTTCTTAAATGAATAAAAATGAGCTACCTATTCAGCTACCCTCGCTAGTAACCAGGCCTTGATTCAATTTTTAAAAAAGTTCTTTAATGAAATGTCTTTAATTTGTCTGTCTAACTTGTTCCACTGAACAATCTTAAATTTATAAGGACACAGATCTGCTATGCTGCTACGAGTGCAAATATTGTGTGTGTCCTTTACCTTAGTAATAATATAATAATAATAGTAGTAAAATTGGGACACTACCAAACACCATTTTATGGATCATCTTATGACAACACAAGACTCAACGGCGAGCCAGTTGAGCTCAGCTGAACACAGTACAGATACAGTATATCACAGATGCAGCACATCATTCACACCTTCCAGTCTAATTGTAGCTCTCTAAATGAGGTCGTACTTCAACTGTGGGCTTGTTCTGAAAATAGCATTGCAGTGCGTGTAGACTGCTACCTTATTAATGTCCGTTTTGGAGCTGCATCACCTCCTAGGGATTTGGTCATGTTGGCAATTTGATTATGCCAACACGTTCGCCATGATCCCATCCAGTGGTCTTGTACTCATATTTGCAAGTAAATAAAGTATTTTCGAGATATCTTACGATATCCTCTCCATCTGTAACATGCATTGTGAGTGTAGGGGAAGACTTATATATCAGTCATGCAGCATCATGTACTGTACAAACGTTTGTCCACTGACTACATGTCAGTCAGTAGACTGACAAGGCAAAGGGCAGGGTTTCCAATCGCTCTTTCGCATATCCAATGCACATTCAGGAAAATTCGGCACAAGGATATGTAAAAAGTTGAATAAAAATCCAGCTTGCTGTTCCATATGGGTACAGTGAAGAAGATCGATGTCTTTCTCCAAGCTAAATTTGCTGTGGGGAGAGATTAGTTAGGGTGTCCAACAGCTGCTTGGCTCAGGTGACACTGCAACACAATGAAGAAAAGGGCCAACATCAATATGAAACAACCAGACAACCAGGGGCTGTTAAAGGTTAGTTAGAGTTGAAAGGCATGTACCATGACAGCAGATGAACAGTTCATCATCAAATGAGCAAATGTCAAGTACAAAAATGACCTGCCTTTACTGTAATTCAGCATATTCTTTACAATAGATGTGTACATTCAGATACATCCTGACAGAAAAAGCAGAAGGACATTGCACTTACATTTCTAATATTAATTTTATGAAATGTATAATATGGTAACCGTTTTAGAACAGCAAAAGGCCATGCAAGGACATAGTTGTTGTGGATCATTTGTGGCCTAAGTGGGATTGTAGGGACATTGCTTTGCGTCAAGTCCAACAATGCCATATTATGATTTCATTGACTGAAATCAGTGTGTACAATTATTCACTTGGCCCATATCCAACTGCCAAAGATATATATTTTGCCACATTTAGCATTTTCTCAAAAATGCATTAGTTAGCGTAGTCTTTTACAGCTTATGTCATTTATAACCTAAACTAATTGTTTAGGGTATGTCAAATTGCATTGTCTCAGTACTGTACATAGCATTATTAAATAATGTACAACTTTAACATAACAAAATGGGACTGCTACACATACAAGATTACTTCAATTTATACTTGGGAGTAGCGTGGTATTTATGGCTAGTGTTGAGGTGGCTAGGGTGACTAGGGTTAAACATGCAGTTTATCATGTAGTTGTGAGTTAGGGTTAGTTGTACAATTCTTAAAACAACTGACTGTTGTATAATATCAAACATAGGCTCAAAGTGTAAAGTATCTAATAACAAACATCTGATTTATAGGCAATGTAAAAGTGCATGCATTTAGTAGTTATTTCTGGTTCTGTCCTTCTCTTGGGTATCAGAAGGAGCTGTCTTCTGATCTCTAAAGCACGCTCTCTTGCCCTCTCTCTCCTTGGCTGTGGTCTTTCTCATCCTTTAATCTCCCTCTCTGTTCTCCTCACCCCATCCTCCTGTCTTCATCTTGCTACCGTGGCACCGAGCAGGAGATCCGTCAGCTGAATCTCCAGCGGGACGGCTATGTTAGGGAGGTCGCTGACCTGCAGGAAACTCTGGAGTGGAAAGATAAAAAAATCGGGGTATGCTCAGAGAGCCCCTTACTATTACAGTACATTTTGCTGGACTCTTTTGTTTTATTTCTTTCCTTCTGTGAAATATCC
This sequence comes from Alosa sapidissima, assembly GCF_018492685.1. Classification (NCBI taxonomy): domain Eukaryota; kingdom Metazoa; phylum Chordata; class Actinopteri; order Clupeiformes; family Clupeidae; genus Alosa; species Alosa sapidissima. The sequence goes on along the minus strand of NC_055958.1, from coordinate 4,787,253 downwards.
TGCATGATTTCTTTATTGTTTTACTCTGTTTCCCATGTGTTCTGTCAGCATGAGCATCTGTATGGCTTTCTATCATGTATGCCTTTTCTTCCTGCTTCACCATTCCTTTCCCACCTTTGCTTCCTCCTCCTCGCCTGTGGGGGCGCTGTTCAGGCCTTAGAGAGGCAGAAGGAGTATTCTGATGCGATCCGGAATGAGCGGGATGAACTCAGGGATGAGGTTGTCCAACTGAAAGATATTTTGAAGGTATACTAGCGTAGTAGTGATGTGCTTCCGATGGTGTGTGAAGATATTTAAAAATGACGAATTAGCTCCAAATGTTCTGAAAACAGTTCTGTGTGTGTTATTTTTTTGTATTGTATACATTCTTATTTCATTACGTTTAAATAATTTATCAGCTATATTTTTGTGTTCTTAAAGTCTTATCACTTAAAATTGTGTAAAAACATATTTTCTCTGTCCAGAAACATGGTATTGTCCTTGGACCAGACTTCAGCACCAATGGGGAGGCAGGAGAGTCTGGTGATGGAACCGGTCAGGCAGACTCTGACACCAAGACATCTCCCACAGAAGGAAGTAGTGTACTTGGTAAGGAGTTTTATGCCATAAGCTGCATGCTTAAATAGCACTGTCAAATCTGCAAGCGTCCGCATCTTACCTAGCATGAGCTTGCCATACATATCAGCCTGTTGCCCGCATGTCAAGCAATTCTGTTGTATCCTCATCTGCAAACCTGCTTGCTCTCCTCAAATGCAATCATGGCATTGCATGCACCAATGCTTGCTCTCCTCAAATGCAGTCATGGCATTGCATGCAGCAATGCTCGTTTCTGTGTCCTGATGTGTCAGAACCAATGTGCCAATCAGAACTTCCTCAAATACTGTTTTGGTGTGATGATTTGATACACTTGATTTAGCTGAAGAAATGTTTAACGACTGGAACAATGTCTGTCACATTTGTTCCTCTCAAATTTTTTCTCCAATTGCTGCATACCTTCTTGACATAAGAATGATATTTTGGTCGTTTTACTGTTGTTGCTGTCATGCTTGCTTTCATGTCATATTGTAAACTTTATTTTTGCAATTCATTTGTGAAATAGTAAGGTCCTTAGTTTATTGTAGTTGCACACCATGTAGTGTTAACCCGTTCTCCCCTGGTTATATTTCTTGAGCCTAGAATGTGTTGTGGCTACATGCTCTCAGAAATGTCCAAAATCTTGACCTGTATTTCAAAAGGAACTGTCTGCAAATTCCATCAAGCTTCTATGAGAATAAATAGCAGAAAGTACAGCCTGTTAAAAGGTAGTTGGCGAGTTGGCCTTGTATACTGCAGCAGATGTTCTTGGTATGGTTTGCATCGTGCCTAAATAAGGCTTTGAACAATGCTTTCCTCATCTGATTCAACCGGGATCAAGAGCTTTGCCTCTCTATAATCTTCTTCCTTTCTGTTCTGCTGGCTTTGTGATCTTTGTGATCATTTCCTGATCTTCTACAATGCGCTAACTGTCACAGCTTCAACCACTGCATTTGATATGGCCACCTGTTACTGACTTGCTAATGGTCTCCCAGGCAGAAGTGAGGAGAAGCAGCCTGGAGTTTTGGAGGCGGCTGAAGGCTTGCAGCCAAATCAGCTGGATGAGGCAGTGCCCCAGAACCATGTGACCCCACCCTCCCCCAGTGGCCCTGCAAGTGTTGTAGAGACCTGCCAATCAGTGGAGCCTGGGGCTCCGCCTATAGGAAACAAAGAAGAGATCGAGTCAGGGAATACCATTAATACAGAATTGAACAATACGTGCAGTGACACAGTAGAAAGTGTGCAGTTAGCTTCTGTGGTTAGTGCAGGTGCTGAGGATGAAGTCACGAGAGAAGAGAAGGTGTCTTTGGAAGCTTCAGGTAGTAGTGTAGAGAGATGTAAGCCTCCTGGGGAGGTGAAAGAGATGGGTAATTCTGAGATAGAGGGGCTGGATCCCATGACAGAAAACCAATTAGTCCAGAAAGTTGAGGAGGTGTGTGCTGGAGAGCCAACAGCAGAGATTAGTGAAGAAGTGGAGGAAATACGTGTGACTGAAAAATCTGAGAATGCTAATGTTATTGGAGCAGGAAAGGGCACACTTACTGTGCCTGAAATTATTGTTAGCATTGACACCTCAGACCAGTCAGAGGAGAAACCATTGGAGGGTGCTGCAGACTTGTCCTCCTCATGCACAGTAGTAGCAGAGGAGGAGGCATCACACCCACCAAAAACAGTAGCTGAAGCTGAGGCTGCACCAGTGAGTGAGGAGGAAGCTGAAGCATCTCAGACCCCTTCTAAGGAGCCTCACGGTACCAGTGCCTCTGGGAAGAAGAAGAAGAGGAAGAGGAAGAATAAGCAGAAGCAAAAAGTGGGAGCACATAGTGAACAAGACAACAAACACTCAAAGGCTCAGGGGGAAAGCTCACTGAGTAAAGATCCAGGACAGGAAACTGGAAAGGAGAACTTAGGAGGGAAGGCTGTAGGCAGCTGTGTGGAATCTATCCAACAGTCTCCTGTGTGTGGTGAAGCCGATAGCACTGCAAATGAGAGGCCTCTGACTGATACAAAGGAGGATGCAGCTTCAGAAGAATTAGGAAATGTGCCTTGCCTTCAAGCTTCAGACAACAAAGATGACATAAAAGACGAACCTGCTCCGGTAAGCGGTGGTGACTGTCCCACTAAAACCTCTGAAGCACATCCTAATCCTGAAAGTGAGAACAGAGAACATCCTTCAAGTGATTTAGAACAACAGCCTCCTGTGTGTGATGAGACCGATAGCACTGCAGATATGAGGCCTCTGACTGATACAAAGGAGGATGCAGCTTCAGAAGAATTAGAAAATGTGCCTTGCCTTCAAGCTTCAGACAACAAAGATGACATAAGAGACGAACCCACTCAAGTAACTGGTGGGGACTGTCCCAATGAAACCCCTGAAGCACATCCTAATCCTGAAAGTGATGATAGAGAACATCCTTCAAGTGATTTAGAATCTGGACCAAATACGGATAGTGTTCCAGGTGGCCCCGATTGCAGTCCTGATGACGAAGACCTTATAGACGGCACAGAGACTCTTTGTGCCGATAAGGATGCCTCTTCCCCTAAGGTTACTGGAGATGAGCAGAATGAGGAAGTTGTTCAGCCAAAGAATATCGATGAACAAGAAAACACTGAAATCTCTGTGGATGTTTCTGAATCCATTGTAAACACTGATGTCTCTGAGAGTTGTCAGGATCAACAAGTCCAAGTGGAGGGTCTTCCTTGTGACACTCCAATAGATGCACAACTGACCATTGACACTGAAACCCAGTTAACTGAATCAAAATTGAATGTAGAGCATCATGCTTTGGGTGACCTTTCAGAAGACACACATGCAAGTGACTCTCTTGATAAGGAGTTGGTTGAGGAGAAACCTGAGGGGTCTTTACTTATGCATTCCTCAGATGCTCCATCTCAGCTTGATGGCTCTGAATCCACAGAGACAGATCAAGCAGAATCAACTTTGCACTCAACAGAAAACGCCACAAGTCAAGATGACACCACAGAGTCACTGCCAGTCACTGGAGGGAATGGCACTGAGACTCAACTAGATAAAGCAGAAGAGGCAACTGAGGCATACGTACAGAGTGGAGAAGTTGTTCAACCCATGGCTTCAACAGATGAAGAAAGCGAGCCAGTCATCCAAGACCAGCCTGTTGCCACTGCTCCATCTGATGATTTCAAAGACCATCCCAGAGAAGGAAGTCCTGAAACAAACGATGCTACACCCAAGTCAAAAGCAGAAGATGCTGAGGAAGATGAAGAGGGGGAAGAATTTGAATTTGAAGACCAAGATTTGGAATTATTGCCTGATAGCCCCAGACAACCCCTTACAGAGGAAACTGAAGAAGATAGATGTTCAAAGGTGGAAGTGGATGAAGAACATGAAGGTTATCAGGGACAAGATCAGGAAAACAGTGGTAGTCAAGAGCAAAGTAGTGTAACACAGCAAGAGGGTGGAGGGGCAGATGAGGATGAGGAACTTGAGACTAGACAAGAACCCAATGTTACTGGAGGGGAAGCGGGTAGCGCAGGAGAGGAACCCAAAGCAGAGGAAGCTGATCAGGTTGAGTCTTCAGGGATGGATCACATCCCAGCAAATCCTGAGCATCCATTAAGTAGCACAGAGGTTGAGGCTGAGGCCGCAGAAAATAAAGAGGTGGGTTCAATCAGTGGCGATTCTGAGGGAGCCGGTCAGGTTGCAGAGGTAGAGCCAGGCCAACAAGGAGAGCCAACGAGGAAAGATTCTAAAAAAGGAAAGAAAAACAAGGGGAAGGGGAAAGAGGACTGCAAAATGTCTTAGTCTTAATCTTGCCAGGGGACAGCTATATAATCACTTGAAATAGTCTCAGTGCCTAATGAGATAATCAGACAAGAATGGTTATATACAGTACAACTATCAGCACTCACATATTATTTGAACATTTTGAAGCATGCATTGGAATATTACTTTAAACATTTCAGCGGTTTTGTAAAGTTGGATATTTTAACTATTTTTCAGTCTGAATGAACCTTTAAATAAGTGTGGTTCACTTGACAGTTGAGTTGTTGACAGTTGAACAGCACTTCAAGTATTCAGTGTTCGATGACTTCTGGATGTGCACATATCTGGCTTAATGTTGTTACACCTCCAGTTGTTTTTGAGCAATGGGAGGCTTGCAAGGCTCACTTGTGTAGTGTTGAGTATAATGTTTATTAATGTTACTATGATGAATGTAGATGGGAGAGAAGACCAATCCAATAACTTATTTATTTTACAATTCTGCACCAGGAAGAACAGTCTGTTGAGAAAAGATTTCATAAAACTTTTGGGCTTGTCAGATTCCACATGTCACTAAGTGTCATTTATTACATACTTGATGTTGACAAACAACACATTTAACAAGTAAAAAACTGTTTAAAACGGTCTTTTTGGGGGGGTTATATATGTGGCTGCTTCACAGAGATGATGCTATGTTTGGAAAAATTGTATTTTCAATAAAAAAATACCCTAGTTGAGTATCAGTAAAATCCTATGGCTTTTATATCCCTTGACATTCCATCTCCGTCACAATGTTCTTTCATCTCAATGCCGAGAATTAGGGAAGGTAGTTTTTTTCCCTTAGGACATATACCTTGGCATGCTACAACCAAAGAGCTTATGTGTTTTTATATTAATATTAAATAAAATCCCATGTCTTACGTTTGATTTGTTCCTGGGTCTTTTTATTTCCTTTGAAACAATAACTACTAACTGCTAATACAGTGACATCACAGTAGTATTGCTATATCGTGTTTTTGTAGAAAACAAAAGGCACATAGCAAGAGACCCAGTTTTAGTTTGGAATCATAGTCAATACCTTCTCTTAATACGAAACACATGTACCTGTAATTGCACCAACTTATGACAATGTCCTTTGATATGCATGAGAGTATTTCCTGTGTCGCTGTGTGACGTTACTTTGGACTGTGCATGTACAACTCCCCATCACCACACTTATCCCAGCCTCGTACCCCTGCTGCCCACTCTTCTCCTCACAAAAGATAGTCTCTTATTTGCATGTTGTGACCCAACTCCTCCCCCTCCATGTCTCAGGCTCCTCCCATCCCGGTATGTGAACATCTCCTCTGCATTCTCTTGTGTTCATTGCTCCTTTGCAAAAAAATCACTTGCGTATCACATGTGTAATAGTTAAGTGAAGCTGTTAATTATGAGTTCAACATAAATGGTATAGTGTCTCTCAGTGTGCTGTGATCATATATCTGAAACCATCCTGTTAACTCTATTGGCTTTTTTCCAAAGCAGGTACTAATTGTACTCGATCCATTTGCTCTTGCTTGATTCAAAACTAAATAATGAAATCATTGCCCAGGTGTTGTCTGACTTTAGTTCCACCTGCTTTTTTGCAGAGATCCGCTTGAGAAAACTTGTTGACGAGAGGGAGAACCTTATAGAACAGGTGAGGAAACACAACATGTTCTAATGTTTGTTCTCATGTTTCTTCAGTAAAAAAAATGTTTTCTCAACAACCAGTTGAAATAGATCCTTGATGATTCATTGAAATCCTGTTTTTTATTGTCCAGGTGAAAAACCTTAAATTGCAACTAGATCAAAGAAAACCAAGAAATGGGACAGACAATGGATCTAGCCCCGAGGGAGAGATTGTAGAGAATGGCAGTGACCCCAATATTATAGACGTCCAAAGTAAGTCCGACATTACGAACCAAGATGCTTTTTCTCGTAATCCTATTTAAGTGATTAAAGTGTAATAATAAAGAGGGTTACTTTAGAGGTTATTGTTTGTTTTCAGGAGATGCCAACAGGCTCATTAGTGACCTCAAGTTCAAGCTTGTGAAATCAGAGCAAGAGGTTACTGCTCTGGAACAGAATGTAAGTGCTGTCAGACAAATGTTTCTCATTATTGGTAATCTATGTGTGTTTTAATGTGTAATAATAACTAGTAAATAGCAAACTAATTAATGCACATCACTAACAGTATTGTTTTTAGGACCCGTGTATGTATGTTTGTTACCAATGTATTGTTTGTATATGTACGTTTGGTTGTTTATTTCTACTGAATAGATCTCCAGGTTGGAAGGTCAGGTGACACGGTACAAGTCAGCATCAGAGAATGCTGAGAAAATAGAGGATGAACTGAAAGCTGAGAAACGCAAGATGCAGAGAGAGGTACGATTTAGACGCTTCATGATTGCTCCCACAGTTGGAGTCAGTGTTATGGTGTGTCACAGTTACTTGCATACATGTGTCTCACAGCTGATACGTCTGGCTTGATTTCTGTCCCGGCAGCTTCGTTCAGCATTGGATAAGGTGGATGAACTGGAGGCCAGCAACAGCCACTTGAACAAACGGCTGGAAAAAATAAAGGTGGGCCGTGGAAACGCGACGAGTCCACAGTGAGGGAGGGAGCCCCCCCCCCACACACACACGTCTGCTAAATGCTGAGCATCACCTCTCCCTCATTGGCTGGTTGCCTGGAGGCTTCGCCACTCTTCTCGCGCTGCCTCACTCCTCCAGGAAGACTCTTCTCTGATGTTCCAAAATGCAAAGCGCACTCAACTACCACAACATGCAAACGTGCCATTTTTGCCAATTTTTTTTTGTTTTGTTTTCTCCCTCTGTTGGTTTAGGTAAAACTTATCAGGATGGATTCCCATTGGATACCACATACAGGACTGTTGAGAAATAAACTCTTTTATGTATGTGTGTTTCTGCAAAAAGCACAACATGGTCAACACAATGCTGTAATTGTAGTGAAATGTAATGTCATTTCCTGACTCTAGACCCTTTACCCTTGATTGATAAAGGCAATATATATTTGTATCAGGTTTTCAGATGGGCTATTGACTGACAACAAATTAGACTAGCCTAGCTGTTTTGCATCCGACAGACACTTAGAACAGTGTTGTCTGCAACTGATTTCGGTGTCTGTTAGTGTTACCATCTCCAACTCTCATTCTCTCTCTCTCAAGATGTGTTGACTTTCAACACAAACTTTGCATCTTTCTCTCTCATGCTTGTCTGAAGCCAAAGTGTGTACAATTTGTTTTTCTTCTGGAATGTATGCGAGTATGTGAGTGTTTACTTTTCTCATGTTTGTTTGTCTGAGACCAATGGCGTTTAGGATAAAACTTTAGCCTTTGGACATGCAGTTGAAAATACATTAATTCAGTGTATATCTACACAAACACGCATTAGATAGTATTGCACAATCAGGAAATATACTGTATCTGCACTTGCAACTTCACAAGCTTTATATTTTAGATGATGTGTTAGGAGCAGAAGGTGTTTTTTCCCACCGTTTTAGATATAGATGTCAAGACTTTTGCAAGAATGAAGACTTCCCATGAATGTACCTGCTGTTTTATTGACACTGAAGGCATATTTTCCAGAAGAAAATACTCACCTATTTGTTTTGAGTAAATGCCGAGAAGAGCATCGTGGTTGATAAATAGCAAGCACAAAGTTGGCTGCCATCACCCTGAATGGTGCCTAAATATTTACCGTCAACGTTATCTTATGATTGAAATGAACAATGTACATGACAAATCTACATACAACGGCCTTGTCCACAAATACACTATGGAGTCACAAACTTTTTTGCTTATTTACGACATCTGGTGTTGTAATAGTATGATTGTTATGGTATGGCATCTGGTGTTGTAATAGTATGATTGTTATGGTATGGCATCTGGTGTTGTAATAGTATGATTGTTATGGTATGGCATCTGGTGTTGTAATAGTATGATTGTTATGGTATGGCATCTGGTGTTGTAATAGTATGATTGTTATGGTATGGCATCTGGTGTTGTAATAGTATGATTGTTATGGTATGGCAATATTTGAGTTTTACAGTCATGTCTCCAGTAAGCTGTAACCGTCATACAACTGAATGGCAGGGTCCTTCAGTGTGCTTTGACATTCTGGCAATGCTGAAACATTCAACTTTAAGGCTAGATTGTATTTTTAAGGTTCACAGAAATGTTTAGTGATGCTCAATAGGCTTCGCTGAGTAAGAAAATCACTACGATAATAACCTTCGCCCTGGTGAGAAGCTGCGACACCTTGTTTACAAAGCTTTAAAATGGTTGAAGGAAACCTAATGAATTGTATTTTTTGTGCAATAAATTGTCTTCTCTGATAAATCACCAGCTAGGTGGATTGGTGTCATTTATTGCCGCAACATGTAATAAAACGACATTGTTGGTGCAACTCGGCTGCTAGAACTCGCAACTCCTGATTTTATATGTTAATTCTCAGGCTTCCATATCACAGACAAAACAAAGAAGTCTTTTCACATAATTTTATACAGCCGTGGTATAACACCACAATCATAATATTCTGCAAGCGGTATCTCCTTAAGATGCCCCCCTCCCAAGAGTGATTTGCCATAGTTACCTCATGTACAATCATTCCAGTTAGATTCAAGCCACAAGTGAATATGAGACAGCCAGGGATCTGGTTTCAGCTCAGTCAGTAACGTAGCACAAGACATCAAGCAACACTCTGAGATCAAGCTATGTCTGAATCTGAGCAGGATTCAGTTTTGTCTCAGTGGATGTTGGAGTGCTCTGTGTGTCTCCTGTGCAGCCCTGCCCAGTCCCTGCTGACTGGTGAGTGAAGTAGGACCGGCTCTGGATGCGCAGCACCATCCTGCGGGCATAGAAGTCCCTGTAGTCTGCCGGGAGCTCGTCCAAGACACCCAGCGCCCTCTCCAGGGCCTGGAGGGCCCTCGTGGCTGCCACTGGGTCTTTGTTTCCATACGGATCCTTCTTGTCATAAAAGTTCTCTGGCAGATGGCGCCAAAACACGTTGACGCCTATGCCAAAGTGAAGAGCCAGGGTATTGTGAAACCACAGAGCTGTGGACCAAATGTAGATGTAATAATGAATACAACTGCAGACATGGTCATGTACCCTTTTTTCTCTTTCCTTTATTTGTTCAGAAAACAAAAACAGATACTTTCAGTTTCTCCATTTGATACTGACCAGGTATGAAAAGCAGGTCGCCGGGCTCCAGCACACACTCGTAGCGCTGGGCCTTCACAAACTCAGGATATTTCTCAAGGTCTGGAGAGTCGATGTCCAGCACCTCTGACTTGTCACCTGAATCAAGAAGACAGGGGATTGGTGTGTGGTGAACGTTCTGGCCCATAATGGCTTCTGTGCATCACCCAAGTGGGTGCTACACATTGGTGGTTAGTGAGGTTCCCCCTCCACTTTAAAAAGAAAAAACACTTTGGGTGCCTTGATAAAGCGCTATTGGATATAAATGCAAGTTGTTACTTTTTGATGATTAAATAAGACACATGTATGCTGTAGACTGAACTACACTCTCATACAAGACAAGATAATCACACACGATCACAAAGTATTGTTTGTTTGGCTTTGATCCACAGGGAAGGCTTTAACCTTGGTGAATCCTTACCAGACAGGTACAGGTATTCTGCTTCCTGAGGACTGTAGAGGACAACTCGCTTCCTGCCAGTCACCTGGGCTAACAGGTTGTCCATTACCTAAAAGAAAAATTGTGCATGAATGCGAGAGGACAAGAGACAGAAAACTGGGCTGGGCCCTTTTGGGGTTGTGCAACGGTGTCAACAACTTTACAAATATAGATCTATGATGATCAACGTTACCATATGTTTCACATTACATTTAACATTTTCATCACATACTTTATTATTATTATAATAATAATAATAATAATAATAAAAAAACCATTTAAATTAGTGCATGGATGATACAGTGCTAGCGGATTCAGAGCACGTCTCACATCATAGTGTGTCCAGAGCTGTAGTCCACAAGAGCTGATGCGGAACACACTGGAGAAAAACTGTTCAGGCTCAAAAAAAGGAGGTATGTGGAAATCCTCTGCTAGGTCAGGAAACTGTTTGCTGATGTCAGCAGGCTCCTGAGCACACATGACAACAATTTACAGAGCAGATAAAAGGGCATGTTATTGAAATGTTGCCTATGTCACTAAATTACTGAATAGTCTAAAGATGTGGCTAAAATAAATACAGTGATTCTCAATGGATTAAATAGCTGGACATCCTTCGGCCAAGGGATGAGGATTGAGGATCTTTCCAGGAGCTTCTCCTGGTTGAAATCATGGTCATAATCAATTGGGACCACCTGAAATGTATGTCTCCCTACCTTGCGAACATCCTCTCCAAGTGAACGCAAGTAATAACTCTCATTCTGTTAAAAACAAGTTGACATTTTATTTAGCCAACATATGAAGACAGAAGTTATGTAGTAGGCTACTATAAATAAAACTGCATTCTGTAGGGTAGGATACTTACCTCACTAATGAAGAAATCTGAATGCTTCGTCTCAGATGCTCTTTGAACAAACTTGCCAAACTGAAGTGTCCTAAAAAGAGATTGGTCATCCAGAATAGTTCTAGTGAACTGTGAACAAGAATTTCAATTATGGGGAAATATTAAATAGTTTCAGAGAAACGGCTTTAAGTCACCTGTACAGGAAGTTTTTGTGAAGGAAGTCCATTTGTGGCACTGAGGCAACATGGATCTTGACCTCTTTATCGCCTCCCTTCTTGCAAAGGTAATCCACGGTCCATTTCTCCGAGCATGGTCCTAGAGGTACACCCTTTAAGACCGCGGGACGTCGCTAAAACAAACAAGAGATTACACATAATATAAATAAATGTCAAATAATTCGCGCATATTTAAAACAAAGCGTGGTTTATTTCACTGTAGACCCACACACACACAAGATTGGGTGAACGGCTAACCATTCAGTTCTTACCAGGGGATAAATGTTTTGGGTAAAGATGTCTTTGTCCACTGCTGAGAAAACTGACACTGGTATCGTTCTCTGATGCTCCATTTCATATTGTGATTTCTACCTCGTATTACCTTTTTCCATGTTTTGACAGGGGATGTTTCACTGTTTGTCGTTTTGGTTTTCTCGTGTATTGGTTCACTTGTATTACTGTCCCCAGCAACAACATGTGTGTTTGTTGAGTTGGGAAATACTTTAAAGCAATTTGTAAATAGTGGAAGATATACATATATATATATATATATATGCATATCTTTAAGTAGCTATATCTCTTAAGTTATATGTAAGATATGTATGTGAGATTGATATTTAATCGATCGTTTGGTCTGTCGGAAATGTAATGCATTAACATTGTTTCTAGTGGGAATAGTTAAATCGCAGGACATGTGAAGCCCAAAAGAAGTGAATGATGGCGCTACCCGTTTTGAGGTGTTGTAGCTGTAATGTTAGCAGGCAACCCTTGGTTCTAACTCGTCTCTTTAAACCTAACTGCCTGGTACTTAACCAAATAAATGTCACACGTACTATTCCGTTGGCATCGGTTGCATCTACGGTCCGAAATTATAGCACGGACCGCGGCGGGCACAAACAAAACCAGAAGGTGGTTGTAGTTGGTATTCCTAACCCTTTCATCTGGTTCCGAACACGAATATATTACTTTTTGATCAGGACATATTTTGATAAGGAGTTCAACATCGAAGATTTCACTGAAGGTGCGAAACAGGTGGGTGCCACGTTTTAACAGTTTCCCACGTCTGTAATTTAGGCTGGCTAGCCAGGTAGCTAACGTTAGTGTAACTTAGCTGAGGAGAGAATGTGGGGTCAACATAAGGCCAACCAGAACCAAGCCATATTAGCCATGCGTTCCCCACCACTCCCTAGCCAAAAAAAGTAAACAAGGCCGAGCTACAGTTTTAGCCTGACAGACTTTAAACCACGGTACTGCATTTTTACTTAATTGTGGATTTGACAGCCTTTGTTTAACCTCTGTAATCTGTGGTCAAATGTGATCAAAGCTAATAATAACACTGCTAGTGTAAACTGGGAGAAAGTACAGTGACCATAGAGTGAGGTTAGATGGATGTCACAGGTTGCCGTGATGCAGAATAATTTAGCAAAGAGGATGTGTCTGGAGATTAGTTTGGGCTCTTGTAGTTGGAAAATATCGATTTTCTCCCTTTTTATTGCATTGCAGGCGTTTTCCCATGTGTCCAATCTGCTGTCCCAATGTCAGTTTGAGGCTCTCGAAGGACTTGTCGCAAAAGACGTAAGTAGAGTGTATTTCTGATCGTGGTTATTATCCTTTTCGCCTAATATCAGACTTTACAATTAATATGATAACTTTACCATCAAGTCAGTTGGCCTGCTGTTCCAAATTGTGACTAGTTATGTTGATATAATGAAGTAGTAGGAACTGATGAATGAGATCAGTGTTTCCCACAGAATTGAATTCTATTTGTGGTGGTAGGTTTGCAGAATTAACTTGAATGCAACAGTTTTTTATCAAATTAGCGCAGCGTGGTTATGGTGTTAACCAGATTTAAGCACAATTTAGGACAACCTGGAAAATCATTGTGTGATGGTCAATGTTGATATTGTGGTGGGCCGCCACAAATAAGTCAATATAGGGGAAACACTGGAGATATTGTAATATGCAAGACTTTCAAAGAATTACTTAGGTGTTCTTAGTAGGAAATGATTTTGACATGAAGAAATGACCACTGCCGTTAGAATTTCTCCAAACAAGTGGCTGCAAACAAAGTTCTGTGTATTTGCATGAAAGTTCAACTTTTAACTGTTATTTTTAGTTAGTAGGTAAACTTCAGGAGAAATGTGAGCATCTTCCTGTGAGCCACAAGAGGGCCATCTCTGCGGATCCAGATGACATTATGTACACCACTCCTGGCGATGTCGGGATTTACTATGATGACAATGGTGAGAGGCGTGTTCGTGCTTAATTAAAAACTACTGCTAAAGAAGGAACACCATTCAGTTGAACATGGAATCATAATCTCTGTTTTAATTGTTTGAAAAGAACTGGTCTAGAAATTGAATTGTATGTTTTCATGCTCTAATAAGTTGGTTTCCTCTGTTCTCACACTTTCAGGGCGGAAATTTGTGAGTATTCTCATGCGCTTCTGGTACTTAACAAGTGCTAGGCTACCTGATGAGACCATGGAGGGGGCACGAATCTTCCAGGTATCCATTGGTGGAGAGGGTGAGACTGAGACCAAGCGCCTTCTCTCAGCCAATTATGAGTAAGAACCTTCCGACATATTCATAAAGTCTGACTGAAAGTGACAGAATTTCTAATAAATCAGTGTCATTAATATTGCTGTTTATTACATTAAAATGAATGTTGTTGATTTTTAACCTACAGACTTAAAGATGTCAATGATATGTTGATGCCACTTTTGCACCATCTTTGACAGGTTCCAGAGGGAATTTACCCAGGGAGTGGTACCCGACTGGACCATCACCCGAATAGAACACTCCAAGCTGCTCGACTGAAGTTCAGTGAAAGTAAATAGATTGAGGGTAGACAAGGGGCTCTCTCCCTTTCTTTACTTTTTGTTGTTTGCACTTTTGAATATGAAATGCCCTGAAGTTCAGGGTCCCTTATTGAGCAACGCTGGAAGAACTTTTCCAGTTTTCCAGTCCACACACGTTGAAATCTGAGATGACCATACCTCACTTGAAACAGCAAGGGATTTTATTGCCTAGCCAAGCTCACTGGGAAAAGTTGCCTTTGTAATGTTTGTATCATTGTAACTTCACTGGTGTGTGACTTTGGTTAAAGTCTTCGGTTAACACCCAACAAACAAGAGTAAAAGGGTCAGAGAGGGAAAACATACAGTCCATGTCTATGAGATGTGACTGCTAGTCTTAGTCTTAGGTCAGCTGCAGAGTTTGTCTTTGTTCATATCTCTATATTGGGTCCAGCTGAGAGAATGGCCAGGCACAGGTGGTTTAGGATGTTTTTGTGATTGCCTCAAACATATTTTCATTCCCTGCATAATCTATACATCTATTTATATATTTCAACCAGTATACAGAGAGCTGTATTCTACTATGTGTCTTCTGTCCTTGTATGGTTTGTCACAATTAAAAGCTCTAAATTGTGGAGACCTCTTGGAAGAATCTGAAAGCTCTGTCAAGTGATTGGCCTCGTCCACACACTGTGTGAAACTAGAAGCCCAATTTTATTTTGAGCTGAGTATTTCTATTTTTTATGTGCTGTTGTGTGATGTCACCTGAATGTTTTATGAGATCATACCACACAGTGTGTCAGATGATGTGTGAGAGATAGGATGACCCATGTAGCACCTGAGATTTGTGTTTGTGACAGCTGACACAGCTGAACTTTGACTGCTGAGACATTCATAATAAAATACATTTTAAATCTTAATTAAAGTCAAAACTAAAATTGTCTTTAGTTATTCAACCCCCTGGTAAATGTTCTTAAAATAATGTTAATTAGTTGAAGGGCTGGACGTGGTTGATCTTTTCTTTGCTTAGCCCACTGCATTACGTTAAAAATCTACAAATCCACTCCCATGTTCAGGAAAGACCTGTCACTTAAAAAAACAACTGTTTTGCCCATTTTGAAGTGCCATTTTTCCTATTCGTTAAAGTTAAGCATTTTTATTTTACTCTTACTAAAACGGAGGTAATGTTGACAAGGTTTACAAGTTGTAAAAACCAGCTGGTTTCGCTAAACGTTTTTTTTTTACGAAAAAGCTGGTGGACCCGTGACGTCGGTCTTGCCTCTTAGTTTCTATTGGTCAGTTATTATGTCAGTGTCAATGACGACACCACGGAGGGCTTCCTTGAAACGCCCCCCATGGGTTGGAACTTGAAACAGGCAGACGGTGTGGGTTTATATTTATAATCGGGGAAATGGAGACATGAAGCATATTCCTTCTTGCAGCATCACGACACCGATAAGAAAACATGAAAGCAACTACATTAGCTTTCTACGGTTGTGCATTAGGACTTTTAGGACTGGGGCTTAGGGAGTTGCTACTTGGTTTCGAGGAAAACAGGTGTAGCATGACATATATGTTCGAGTATCCCGAATACCGGGTGAGTACGGAATAAAGCATATCTCTATCGCATCTTCTTTATTTTGAACTTAGGAACACGTTTCGAGTGCTTAAGCAACATCATCAGCATTTGAGTTTTTTTTTAACTCAGCTTCGTTAGCCCTAAGCTAGTTTGGAGAGGGCAGTGGCTTAGCCACTGTGTAATCTGTTAGCCACACTTTCGCTATCAAAATGCCAGGACCTCTGTCAACCTGTTGTTGTGTTGGACCTCATCACCTATTTTACTTGCAAACCATCCATAGTCAGTTTTGGGTGAATAGTCGCGCAAACTCCTATCCAAAGTTTCAGCATCGTTTTTAAATCGGCGCCCGACAGTGAGTGTTTGAAAAGACTGAATTGACATGATCTTGGCATTTGATACCAACAAACACCTATATGATTGTGTAAAAGCAACCGAGCGTAAATGTTAAGGAAGCTGGTTTGTGTTTTGAGAGAGGCAGAGATAGGCGATTGGCTGACTTGCTCACCTTTAATGTGCTGCTTAACAGTGGGCTGTCTCGCTGTGACTGCGATGTGAGACAGCAACTGTAATACATGTAGGCTTCTCCGTGCCACTATGGAAGACTGTCAGTCAGACAATGCATAGCAAATGTTGTAGGTGTGTTGTATCGAAATGTTTCAGTAATGTCATGTTTTACCAGGATGGCTACCGCTGTATCCAGCTGATGGTTTTTTTTTTACGTTTTGTTTGTGCGTTCAGCGTGTTCAGCTGCCACGACGAGTGGCCCGCCTGTACCCAGCCTATGGACTCTACTTGTATGGAGAGGGCGTGTATGCTCAGGAGACAAGGGGCCTCAAGCTCAGTGGAGCCCCAGTGCTGTTTTTGCCAGGGAATGCAGGCAGCTACAAACAAGGTATGCCATACATGCACCTTACCCAAATCTACTCAATTCAGAGAAGTGCATCTATGGTCATTTTACTACAGTGCACTTCAGTGTTAATAGTATGGCCTACATATGCTCTGTGAAGCATTATTGCTGACATGTCCTCAGAGGCCTCTCCACCAATGAACTGTACAGAATTAGAGATTTCTCCATTAGACAATTCTCTGTGAACTTGACCTTAAATTAATGAGAAATTCAGAGAAGCTCAACTTGTACTTCGAAAAGAATATGTCCGTATCTGCAGCAGAAATATTTTCACACAGTCTATATTATGACAGCCAGTTTATTTATTGCTATTTTGTTATGTGTGCATGCAGATTTATCTTCATGATTAAAAAGAAATCAGGGGATTTGGTAGTGTGCCTCCATTTTGGTTGGTCTTGTCTCTCCTAGGGCCATGAGTAGGTGGAAAACACCCACTCACCACTGTAGACACACACACACACACACACACACACACACACACACACACACACTCATTGATATGTGGGTGCATGTAGTAACAAGGGTCTAAACAAATCTCATGTTTTTGTAGTTAAGTATGTATTTCACAGCATTGAAATATCTACTACTCTATGTGTGTGTTTGTGTGTGTGATAAAACTATATCTGGTGTATATTAAATGTGTAGCAGCTGTATCATTCCTAGTCACTCAATGTAAAACAGAATTGATTGCTGTATTCCTGTCTTCTGGAGCATTGGTGTTATGTAGTAGAGAGGATACATCCAATTCCAAACAGCTAGTTCTAACAATGAGTTGCTTTGTCTGTTGAACCTTGTGGTTATGCAACCAGGGGTTCAAATAATGCTTTTGATTGTAGTCCTCATGATAGTTTAGAGTTGCATGTAGTGGACTGTGTCAATGATAAATGGAACGTGCTTGTACTGATCTGTGTACATAGATACAGTCGAATTTGGTTAGTTTTGCTCACTGAGGTAATACAGAATTTGACCCAGACCACTTTTTACTAGTAACATAGTGAGCTCTCACTGTCTTCTGTTGTTACCGGTATCTGTTTGTGGCAGCTCGTTCCCTGGGCTCAGTGGCATTGCGGAAGGCCGAGGGGCTGGAGGGTGGCATCCACTTCAACGTGTTCACTATCGACTTCAACGAGGAGCTGGTGGCGCTGTATGGAGGAAGCCTGCTCAGGCAGACCCGCTTCCTGCACGAGAGCATCAAGGCCATCCTGCGCCTCTACAAGGTGTGTGCACACACATGAACATGCACTTTTGAGTATTACTAGTATTATCAATGATCAATGATGCCTTAGTTTTGTGCATCACACTATCCTCTCCCACTTCTTAGTGAATGGGTGAGTTACATGTACAGTACACTACAAAACCACCTTTGAACTTATTGATTTCCCCATTAGGAGATTACCTGTACCATACCATTCCATAAGACAAATAAGTGAAGGTTAAACTACTGTGTGTGGACATATTTCTAATCCTGCTGTATCTCGTGCAGGAGCACCCAGACCCCCCTACTAGTGTGGTGTTGGTGGGACACTCCATGGGCGGTGTGGTGGCCCGAGCGCTGTTCACCCTGCCCAGGTTCAACTCGAGGCTGGTCAGTCTCATCATCACCCAGGCCTCCCCACATCAGGCTCCAGTGCTCCCACTAGACCCCTACTTACTGGGTATGCTCTAGGCCGCACACGATCAGCTACACATGTTAATGCATTAGAATACATGTAGCACTGCCTGTAATCGCAGCATATTGGTCCAGATACACAGCTACAGTTAACTATACAATGCATACCACTGCAAGCATGCATAACATTCGCATTCATACAAACACACATGTGCACAGTGGCACATTTGATTATTCTCTCTCTCTCTCTCTCTCTCTCTACCTGTCTCTGTGTTAGAGTTCTACTCTGCTGTCAGACAGCGATGGATCACTGGAGCACAGGACCTACGGAACGTGACTGTGCTCTCTGTCGGGGGCGGTTACCGTGACTACCAGGTGCGCTCCGGCCTCGCAGCGCTGCGGTGCCCCCTGGCTGACCCCAACAAGCTGTCCCTGGTGGTAAGAGACCGAGAAGCGCTACGCTGTCTCCTAGGCTGGAATGACTCACTGGGCACATGCCCACGGAAGTGGCATGTTGCTCATACTGTAAAGTTTAAACGGAGCAGTCAGTGTCCAGCCACCTCGGACATAATCCATTTATGACCCACATACGCCATTTGCTCATGACATGGTCAGGCTGTGGTTCTCACTCATGCTTGGTTTTTATTATTTAGTTATGTTATCTTGGGAGCTGGAGTGATATTTCTGGTATGTGTTATGCTGGAATATAGACTTCCTAAATTGACTTAGTGTTCACTCTATTCCTTGTGAAAGGTCACTGCTGTACCAAGGACCTGGGTGTCTACAGATCACCTGTCTATAGTCTGGTAAGATACGCAGATGGTCATTTTATCTTGCAGTTGTAGCAGTATGCAAGTAGATGATCCAGCAGCCACTCCAAAGAGCTTTGGGTAAGCACTGTGAATCATTATGCTTTTGTGTTTAGGTGTAAGGAGCTGGTCCTGGCAACAGTTAGGGCTTTCTTTGACCTCATTGAACCTGAGACTGGCCAGGTAAGATACTGTGTATATGTATGTAAATGGCCTCCATTTATGTATAAGTATCCAGTGGGCTATACTACGAATCTCGATTAGTGGGTTAGCCACTAGGTATGCTGTGACACGAAAGTGTCTCTTGTTTTAGCGTCGCTGTATCACCATGGTGCCTTATGCTGCCAATCAAACCTGGTCGAGAGCAGGTTATGTGCTAAGTTATAGTTCAAGTCTTGTATTGGTTGCCGTCCGACCGGTGTCGGTGGGGGGTGTGTGGGTGTTGGGTTGGCGTCTTGTTTGTGCGATACACTACAGACTTTGTACATTTAACAATTATTTATTAAACACTACATATTAAATAAATAACCAGCTTCTCAAAATAACAGTTAACAAAGAACAAAGTAACTAGATGTACCGCAGAGCGGTACAAAATATGACCGCCACCCAGTCCAGCACATGTTTTCCACAAAAATAAGTCACGCTGAAAGGCATATATGATTCTAACTGTCTCACTGAATTGCATTATGCACACTCAATTCTCACTGGTATCTGCTAGACAACAAGTACCAAAACATGATTAGTTCATAGATTTCATATGTAATATACATTTCATACAACCCCACCCCCATCTTGCCTGTTCATAATTCTGAGAAATTCTTGAATTGTGTGCATGTACATGTTTATGTGTGTGTGGGTGGGTGTGTGTGCGTGCGGGTGTGTGTGCTTGTGTGTTTGCCTGTTTATGTGCCTGTGTGTGTGCATGTGCATGCATGCGTATATATGTCTACTGTGTGAGTATGTGTCATACGTAGGATTACTGTGAATGTTTGTGTGTGCGTGTGTATCTGTTTATGCACATGTGTGCATATGGAATGGGTTTACATGACCCGTGGAGGCAAACATACACAAAAAATTGGTTATCCTAGGCCCACAGAAAACTGTGTCTGCCCTACCCTCCTTTCGGGGGTCCAGTCCAGCAGGGGGGGGCTACAGATCAAAACGAAAAGCGATGGTTCCATGCTATCCATGTGGGGGTACATGCCCACCAAGTTTCGTGTGCCCCGGTCTTTCAGTGTCCCGGGAATCCTTGACGGAATTTTGGACATGCGAAAAAGAAAAAAGAAAAATAAATCTGACTAAACCTATATGACCGCTGCTTCGCTGCGTGGCGGTCATAATAACACCAAACAAACTATACAACAGTATACAAATATTTCAAAATATTTGTGTAATTTGTGCAATTTTAACAAAGACTATTACAAACTATAATAAGTACAAGTGCAAAACAACAAAATGTGCAAATGTGATCAGTCACTACTTATGGCAGAGCTGACAACTAGCATCGTTACAAGCCATCCTCCTTGGCTTTAAAAAGATAATTTCAAGGGCCCTTTGGTAATTGCACTGTTTTACTATTGGACCATTAATGCTTATCTTCATGCAGGCTGTCAGACTGTTGACCTGCAGCCTGTTCCGCAAGTCTGTCCTGATGTAACAGAGGTAGTTTTCCCTCTACCACGTTCTCTGCGTTGTGTTGTGTATAATAAGAGACGCCACAACCGACCTGGTCTTTGACTCTTTTACTGAAATATAAGACAAAACAAACACATCAGACAGGGAGCGAGCCAGTCGCATCACAGCTCCTCTGCCTCAGGACAGTAGCAAAAGAGCGGCGTGCGGCAAGACTACGAGACACGCAGTTAACAGCGTTGCCACAAAAGTACATGTGAATAGACAATAACAAAAGTACATTAAACAAACATGGCATACCTGAAATATAAGACAAAACAAACACATCAGACAGGGAGCGAGCCAGTCGCATCACAGCTCCTGCCAATCAAACAGGTAAACCACGTTTAAATGCATTCAGTCAATTCACCAGTATGAAAGTCTGTAAGCTAACTAGTTAACGTCGCTACACCTGCAGCCACGTTAGCAGACTGTAGCATGTAGAACTGAGGTAATGTACATTGTGTAACGAGCTAACATAAAAACAGTGATTAAATAAACATAACTCGTATATAAGGTGTGCAACACCAGAAAACAGTTCTATGTGAAAAATGCACCATACAAGTAACCATAAAAGCATAAATAAAAGATATGATGTATTGTATGCAAGACTCCACATACCTCTGCCTCAGGACAGTAGCAAAAGAGGCAGAGGAGGGGGCTACATGAACACTTAAGGGGTCTTCAGCGTGGGAACCGACCCCTGCCACACCCAAGCCACACCCCCCTACAACCTACTGTACCTCAGAGGCGTGGGAAACTACAATAGAACTTGTAGAAACGATGGGGGAATTCAGGGAAGCATAATTAACCCTGCTACACTGATCTATACACCGAGAGTGAATGAAGTTTAGATTATTTTAGAGTTTTGTGTAATATGGATGGAATTTGAGCGCGGAGCGGTTTTTAATTTAGAGGCCGGAGTGGCGGCCGCTCTGTTCCGCTCAGATACCGCTCACACCACGAGTCTGAGGCATGCCCAACTGTCTTCCTAATAAAACCAAGACCATTAAATTTCAGAGATATTGGCCATATAGCCTAAGTTCGTTGATGGGAATGGTTAGCTAAATAATTTAGAAAACATACGCGTAGGCACGGATCGGATGGGCCTGGACGGGCCTAGGCCCGTCTATTGTCAGTCTTGCGCGTCCGTTTAGAATTAGCTTCTGCGCGTCATATGAAACACAATTGAGACAATAGATTGACCATATTGGACAACTGCAAAGCCTTATCATAGGCATGTTACATTCATGACATGAAAAGTGGAACTTATAGAACGAAAATGACAAAATCACCCAGTCGGCTAAACATTTTAAACTTGCGCCAAATGGATGAACCCAGCATCGGTGCGTCGCATAAATTAAAACAGAAATTGAAGCAACAACTTGATCATTGGACAACCCTACCACTAAACCTTTCAATAGGCCTGCAACGTTTGTGACATAAAAGGTGGAATATGAACGCATTTCATCACACCTGACAATTAAACAGAGCTGTGGCTGTTCGCGATTTGACTGATTCTTGAGAACGAGGAGCGAGATATTTGCACCGCTCACTAGCTCTGATTCGGAGGCATATCACATATGCAAAGATTATAAAATCTGATTATTTTTCGATTCATGACACGTTTATTCTTATTTTTTTAATGCGTTCTGCGGAGAAGGGAGATTGGCGTTGGTCACGGTTTGGAATGAAAGGGAGAAAACAGGACAGAGTAACACGTTTTTTTTTGTGTTTTTTTTTTTTTGACGACATAGTTAAGGCGACAGGCTTGTTTTGCCAAGGCGGTCGCCTTGACGGCAAAGTGCTGCGGGAAACCCTGGACCAACATCATCACACCGAGAACGCGCACAGATCTGAGCTGAAAGCCTAGTTTTATAAATACATCACATAACTGCTATCGTAGTATCATTTAACTTATACCCCTGAGTCAAGGCTTTGTGTAGCTTCGATATGTCTAGATATGTCTAACTTGCTTCGTAGTGTACCCCACTGTTATATGCTCTCAGAAGTGTTTGTTTACATTTCACAGTCATGTTGAAGCATACATTATCTTGTCTTTGATACCTTTGAGTGGACATGTGATTGATTTTAGTTCACAGATGACACAGAGAAGAGGATCTCTGTCCTGAATTATCACTTCATCAGACACCCGGTGCAGGTACTTGGAGAGAAACCAGAGCCCATAGTCACCTTTACAGGTAATTCTGAATATATCCCTTGTAGAAGTCAACATGCTGTAAGATGTGCAAGTGAGTGAGAGTTATTTATTTTATTTTGTTCTTATTTTTCTCTATAGCCCCAACCGAGGCCTGGAGTGAAGTGAACACCCTCCGCCTCTTCCACAGTGCCCCTAAGGTGAGCTGTTGCATTAGTGCTTGACCTTGGAACTTGACAAACAGCAGGAGGGAACGCTAGTGAAACTGACATGTTCTCCATGCATGCTGGCTCAATAATGTTCGAGATCAACCTGCAGACTGGTGAAATCCATAACTGTCTCCTGGCAGGAACCACAGGAGAAGTACTTCCTGTTTGCTCTATCCAGTCGCAGGAAAGCCTACAGCCATTTCCACTGTCGAAGCAGCAACTTGGTAAGCACACCAGTGCTGTACGGTGTGTGCACACAATAGTCTTGTTCTGTGGTCTTGTCTTACATCCATTGTTGGACATAAACCACAAAGTGCTTCTGCTTTTCTCATTTCTTGATTTTTGTTTTTGTCTGAACATTTCTACTGAAGGCATGTAATAAAGAAGGTTGCTCTGTTCAATCCCTTTACACAGGAGATGACCAGCTGGCTCTATGGGTGCACAGAAATGAATGGCTCTATGTGGTGAGTGCAACGCTGCAAATTTGTTCTCTGTTGACATTTTCTTTTGTCTTTTATTCTGGTGCTATAAATGGCTCCTTCTGTTTGTCAAAACCAACACTCAGTCTGCCCTCTCTTTTAGTCTGCAGGCGGTGGATTTGTCATGGGGGACGGAGCTTCTCTCTCCTTACAAGGTAGACTCTCCTCTGACGTTGGCATACATACTGATGATCTCCACTCAGTTCTTACCATCAGATATCCCTGATCAAGGCACGCCTGTGTCAAAGTAAACAAATATGAAAGAATAACCTCGAAGTGTACCTCTGCTTGCTGAAACATTCTCACCCAGCCTATCCCATTGCATCACAGAAAGCAAGATGTATTTTTACAATTTTATAGTTGTTCTCTATAGTTAGGATGGACTACATTTCCTAGGAATTATTGGCAAACCAGCCGGCTGTACTTAAATGGTAGTTTAATCTATTTTTGTGGCCTCACACATTACATTACATTACATTACATTTGGCTGACGCTTTTTTAACCAAAGCGACTAACAACATGGTAAACAGTAAGTTTTAGAACAATTCTCACAATTATAGGACAGTTTAAAAAACATTAGAGTACAGTAAGAATAAGTGCGTCGGTGAGTGCTATTTTTAACAGTTACTTGTCAGTTTAAAACGGCTGGTGAGTGCTAGGATCAGTAAGACTTGTTGTAAGTGTTGCTATGAGAGTAGATGTTCTCTAAAGAGCTGGGTCTTCAGGAGTTTTTTGAAAGTGGAGAAGGATGTCCCTGCCCTTGTAGGAACTGGCAGTGTGTTCCACCAACGAGGAACAACAGATGAGAAAAGTTTGGAGTGGCTTGAGCGTACCGGTGGTAGAGCTAGACGTCGTTCGTCAGAGGAGCGCAGCGGTCTGGAGGTAGTGTAAGTCTGTATGAGGGCATTCAAGTAGGTGGGAGCAGAACCGGAGACTACTTTGTAGGCAAGCGTTAGAGACTTGAATTTGATGCGGGCCGCCATAGGTAGCCAGTGTAGCTGGATGAGCAGCGGGGTAACATGTGCCCTTTTGGGTTGGTTGAAGACCAGGCGCGCCGCCGCGTTCTGGATCATCTGAAGTGGTTTCACTGCGCAGGCTGGGAGACCTGTCAGGAGGGCATTGCAGGAGTCGAGTCGTGAGATGACTATTGCCTGAACCAGAAGTTGGGTAGCATCTTGAGTCAAGTAAGTCCTGATTTTCCGTATGTTGTAGAGTGCGAAACGGCATGACCGGGCGACTGAGGCAACATGATCTGAGAAGTTTAGTTGGTTGTCGAGAACAACTCCTAGATTTCTTGCAGTCCTGGTCGGTGAAACAGACAGGGAGTCAAATTTGATGTTGATGTCGTGGTGTATGGTAGGTTTAGCTGGGATGACCAGCAGTTCAGTCTTTGAGAGGTTCAGCTGGAGGTGGTGTGCCTTCATCCATGTAGCTATGTCTGAAAGGCAATCCGGGATCCGTGCTGAAACCAAGGGGTCATCAGGTGGAAAGGACAGATAGAGCTGTGTGTCGTCTGCATAGCAGTGGTATGAGAAGCCGTGCGAATGGATAATCTGTCCCAAGGAGGTGGTGTAGATAGCAAAGAGGAGGGGGCCCAGCACTGAGCCCTGGGGGACCCCTGTGGTGAGATGGTGAGGTGCAGATAGCTGACCAAGCCATGATGCGTTAAACGAGCGTCCTGTGAGGTAGGATTCAAACCAGGAGAGAGCAGAACCGGAGATTCCCATGTCAGCGAGTATAGAGAGAAGGATACGGTGATTAACCGTGTCAAAGGCAGCCGATAAGTCAAGCAGAATGAGTACTGATGACCGAGCGGTCGCCCTGGCTTCTTTTAAGGCTTCTGTTACAGACAGCAGAGCCGTTTCGGTAGAGTGGCCGCTTTTGAACCCAGACTGATTTGGATCCAGAAGGTTGTTCTGTGAGAGGAAGTCAGAGACCTGTTTGGAGACTGCTCGTTCAATGCCTTTGGATAGGAAAGGCAGTAGTGAGACAGGGCGGTAGTTCTCAACTTGAGCAGGGTTGAGAGAAGCTTTCTTAAGTAACGGTGTTACCCGGGCCATTTTGAATGCTGTTGGAAATGTGCCGGAGGTTAGCGAGGCATTGATTACATGTGTGATAGCTGGAGCGATGGTCGGGCTGATGGACTGAAGTAGGCTCGTAGGTATAGGGTCCAGCGAGCATGTGGTAGGGCGGCTGCATGTCAGGAGTCTGGGCACTTCACTCTCGGAGAGAGGCGTGAATGCCGAAAAAGATGTTCCAGCAGTCCCTAGAGGTTGTAGGAGTGCGGTATCTGAGTCAGATGCGTTGAGTGGGCATGTAGAGAATTGACTGCTGATTGCCGCCACTTTGTTTGTAAAAAATGAGGCGAGGGTATCTGCAGTAAGGCTGGATGGAGGAGGAGGCAGCTGAGGGTTGAGTAGCGATTTGAAGGTTGAGAAAAGTTTTCGAGTGTCTGTAGCGCTGTTGATTTTGTCATTGTAGAAAGCAGTCTTAGCAGCAGTGATGCTGGCTGAGAAGGAGGTCAGGAGTGTCTGGTAGTTTTTGAGGTCGTCAGCTAGTTTGGATTTGTGCCATTTCCTCTCCGCGGCTCTGAGTTTGGTGCGCTGCGATCGGAGGGTATCATTTAGCCATGGATGAGAATGTTTGGATCGAGCTGGCCTTGTGGTAAGAGGGCACAGCTCGTCTAGACACGAGGTCAGTGTGGAGCAGAGCAAGTCAGTGGCCTCATTAACCTCCAGAGAGGAGAAGGTGTTGAGTGGAGGTAGACCGGAGGCAACCACAGAGGAGAAGTGCGTTGGAGACAGGTTCCGGATGTTGCGGCGGAACGTGACCATCGGCTGAGGAGCCGGAGGCTGTTCTGTCAGGCTGACGTTGAACTGGATGAAGAAGTGGTCAGAAAGATGGAGAGGCGTCACCATGAGGGTGTCTGTGCTGCAGTTCCGAGTGAAGATCAAGTCAAGCTCTTTGCCAGCTTTGTGAGTCGGTGGGCTTTGAACCAGTTCGAGGTCAAAGGAGTGGACCAGGGCCAAAACGTCCGCTGAGCCTGGGGCATCTAAGTGGATGTTCATATCACCGAGAACAAGAAGCGGACAGTCATGCTCAGGGATGAAGGATAGCAGAGTGTCAAGTTCGTCAATAAAGTCGCCTAGTTGGCCTGGAGGGCGGTAGATGACCAGCACGTAGAGTTTTGCTGGGGCGATCACTGTGATGGCATGGAATTCGAATGAGACATATTTGTTTGAAGGCAGTAGCGGGGTGAATTTCCATTTGTTGGAGATCAGCAGGCCCGTCCCGCCTCCTCGTCCAGATAGGCGAGGGGTATGGGATAGTGTAAGGTTAGTGGAGAGTGCAGCCGGGGTGGCAGTGTTCTCTGGTTTGATCCAAGTCTCAGTGAGAGCAAGGAGTTCCAATGAAAGGTGGTTGGCATAGCCAGCTATGAAGTCCGTTTTGTTGACTGCGGATTGACAGTTCCACAAGCCCATGGAGAAGGAGGTTTCTGTCAGTGAGGACCGTTTAAGTTGCTGGAGGTTAAGCAGATTTCTGCTCCTTTTGGCATGATGCCGTTTTCTGCAATGGCCGGTGATAACAGATATGGTGGAACGGCACATTTTGCCGTTGTCGGTGCCTGTGCTCGGTGAACTTGCACAGGTAAACTTGCTTGTCTTGACCGCATCCGTGTTAAACGAGGCCGGCTGAAACGAGGGCTGCCGCTTATGCTGACGCTTCAGCAGCCGCCACTATTGTTATGCTGATAGGAATTGCATGCAGCTGTCCTCGTGTCTCACTAATGATGAATCAGCGTAGACCGCCCTCTGACGTTCGCACAGCTTAGATTGTTCAAAAGGGTGTTAATTACTGTCAACTGAAAGTCCGCTCGCTCACACCGACCGAAACTCACAGTTTCAAGTAGCCTCCTCCCTCAGCTGTTCCCAAACGCCCAGAGTCCAATTCTAAACACTTGGAGAGGATTGGCCAGTAGTAGCCTATGTGTTCTTGCTTTCTCTCTCCCAACTCACTGCAGTTGTTGTCTGATTACCTGAGAGGTGCTCCGATATTATAAGGAGCTAGTCACGTCTGATCCCGCCCTCTGACGTTCGCACACATTAGATAAGACCATGTGCATTGAAACACGTTTCCCTGAATATGTGTTGTGGTGCACATTACAATTCCTCTCACACCTGCGGTCCTTGCTATTATTCCCATTATCTGCCCATTTCTCTAGGTACTGACTGTTCGAGTGAACGAGCTGTTCTCAGTCTCCCATCTTGTTGTCGCTGCATCCAACCCTAGTGGCAACCAGGTACACCTCACCTCACATAAAACCTGTACCCAAGTAGACACATTCATAAAGGCATCAGGTCAAATCCATGTGATGGACATCCGTATCCATACAGGCATCAGATACATATATATATATATATATATATATATATATATATATATAGACAAAGACATGTGATGGACATCCGTATCCATACAGGCATCAGATACACACACACACACACACACACACACACACACACATATATATATATATATATATATATATATATATATATATATATATATATATATATATATATATATATATATATATATATATACAAAGGCATGTGATAGACATCCGTATCCATACAGGCATCAGATACAGACAAAGACATGTGATGGACATCCTCTCTGTACTTGTTGTATGACGCAGTTTGTGATGGAGTGTGAGTGGCAGAGGGAGGAATCTCAGACCATCCCTGTGGCCGTGCCTCATGTGCTGTCCTTTGGTAAGTGGGGGAACGGAAGGGCGTTTTGTCTCTTAAATTCACATTCAGTACCTGTCTCAGCCACGGTGAGCAGCTTGGCTGTTTACGCTAAAGCCACCCGTGCCTATAATTAATGTTTTAAATCTCATGGGCAACTGGCCCTCTCTGCCTCCAGGCCTGACTGTTAGTGATGTCACCATCAACTCCTCTGGGCTGCTCCACACCGTTCAGCTGCAGCATTTTCACCAGGTGCTGATGCACAAACCTTCCTTGTTTTATGGTGTCTATGCATCCATACAGTTTTGCATTTGTTGAATTTGTACTGCTCTGCTCTGTTGTCAGGTCTACCAGGCTTTCAGAATCACAGTTGTGAGCCAGTGTAAAGTAAGCAAAGGTGAGTCAGACACACTGAGCTCTTTGTGTTTATCTGAGACTGCAGGATTCAAGAATGATTAGTGATGTCTTTGGTGTTCTGTAAGGTGAGCGCTCAGTTCAGTGCACATTTTGGTTTGCAGACCGACTGCCCAGTGTTTATAGACTGAAGGCCCCCTGGTTCAGAGAGGACTCTTTCACTACTGCAAGGTAAGGTCTGTGACCTCTGTTATTCTCTACTGTCTGTAGTCACGACTGTTTAAAGCTGCAGGCAGAGTGCAGAATGGAAATCTGACGGTACACAGTGTCTAAGTTGTTTTTTTTCTCCCCTTTTTTGTTATTTCCGTTTCCATGAATTCCTTCTAAAAGCATCCCCTCTGTTACCGAGATTTCTGGAATGCTTCACACAAGTCGTCTCGACAACACCTCAAGTGCCCTCTTGTTGCTCCACACTGCCCCCAACTGTCAGTATAAGGTATTACACCTCTTGCATTCAGGTTTAACTTGCATGTGTGAAGTCATTTTTGTTTGTTAACTGAGCGCTCTCCATTTTCAGGTATCAGTGAGGACCTCTTTCCCTAAGGTGCTGGGACAGGTGAGGTGGCCAGCAATCAGCCCTGAAGGAATTTACACCATAGTAGCTCTGTAATCATTGTTATCAGATATGAATATTATCAGATACAAATCTTTATGACCTACAGTTTGTCTGCAAAAAAACCCTCATATTATAGGTTTTTAAGTTTCCGTGTGTCCGTAGGTTCTGCGTTTCTGTGGCCCGGTGCTTCCTGTCTACATGGCCGTGACTCTGCTTCTCTCGCTCGGGGTGCAGCTGGGCTCCATCGGCCGGACAGGGCGGCCAGTGGGGATGGGTGAGGCCATGAGCCGGGCCCTGCAACCCCACGCACTGGAGCTCCCTGTCTACCTGCTACACCTGCTCCTCAGGTGAGTCGCGTCATGAGAGAAACTTGGTGGAGGAACCACTCCTTGTCTGAAACCTGTATGTGTGCTAGTTTCATCAGATAATAAATGAATAAATGAACAGGTTCCCTCATTTCCGCATTCCTGCATCGGTCTGTTTTGCATCTCTGTTTGAACTTGTAAATTACACCACCTGCTTGGTCTCTTGTGTCTGGTTGTGTAGGCAGAGCTGGTTTGAGGAAGTCTGGGTGTCTCTCGGCCTCCCGGCCGTGGATGGCCTGCCCCTCATGGCGGTGGAGAACACCGTCCAGAATGCCACGGTGCCCAGCGAGGACTGGCCTCGCCTCCTAGGCCCCGTCCTGGGCCTGCTGGGGGCCACTGTTGCATTCTGGGGTAGCACAGTGATGCGGCTTGGTCTGCGCCTGTTCTCTCTCTTCCTCGCTCCTTTGCACAGGTGCAAAATGGGACATTATTGCACAAAGTTACTTCATCTGTCAATCACAGTGCATTACACACAATTCTGTTTTTGTGGTCTCATTCCGTGTGTGTGTGTGTGTGTGTGTGTGTGATTTCTGTGCCACACCAGGCCCTCAGTGTCTCGAGACTGTGGTACCCTCCTCTTACGAACTCAGGTTTTCCTCATCCTGGCTTTGGGCACCTTGGGCGGAGTAACTTGTGGGGCTTTGTCAGTCACCACAGCCTTTCTGCTCCACTTCTACCGGGTGAGATGAGGCTCAATCCCCTCAGAATCATTTCAGTGGATGGACCCCAGATATATATTTATATTTATATTTACGCTGCTAGTAACAAATGACGCTAATTACTAATTAATAGTAATACTGATTCACATTCTAATGTTCCTTTGAACAGTGATTAACCATTAAATGGTGATTTATTTGAACAATTCGGCTCATCTTATGTCCTTGTGTCCTTTTGTAGGTGCTCAGGTTACAGATGACAGAGAGGTCATTGCGCCACGTGCTGAACCTGGTGGGTGATATGAAAGCACAGCATAATTCTCCGTACCACACACCTGGATGTTCTTATGAAACATCTCCCAGCAGCCGACGCTGTTGATGCATGTCAGTGCTACCAAATGGCCACAGTCTACCCAGCAGACATAACACTCCTGCGTCATTTCTATTCCCCTACCCAGGCTCCTCTGAAGGTATCCCCAGAGACAGAGAACGGTTATGGGGTCGGTGGTTGTCAGAGTCAACCTAAGGAATGTAATGGTTCCCCGCTACTGACACAGTCAGCGCTGCAGGAAGTCCGAGATGACCTACAGCTGCACCTAAGTCTCTCAGCTCTGCTCACGCTACCCATGATGCTTTGCGCCCCGTCACTCATACATTGGTCCCGTAACCTCAGGTACTAAGTTAGTGTATAGTGGAACATCTGGTGTCAAAAACTGGTACATGCCATATGATCTGAATGTGGTTCTTGTAGTTCAGATATTACTGATACACATGGACAGTTGATATAATTTGGGGGCAGCCGTGGCCCACTGGTTAGCACTCTGGACTTGTAACCGGAGGGTTGCCGGTTCGAGCCCCGACCAGTGGGCCACGGCTGAAGTGCCCTTGAGCAAGGAACCTAACCCCTCACTGCTTCCCGAGCGCGCTGTTAAAGCAGGCAGCTCGCTGGGATTAGTGTGTGCTTCACCTCACTGTGTGTTTGCTGTGTGTGTTTCACTAATTCACGGATTGGGATAAATGTAGAGACCAAATTTCCCTCACGGGATCAAAAGAGTATATATACTTATACTTATAATTAGGGAATATGTGCAAGTAAATGTCGTCTGCATGTTTTTAAAATCACATACCACCTACCTTTACAAAATAAATCATATCACAAAACTCATGAACTAGCATATCAGCACACATGCTTGAACTGCAACTGCAAGAACTGAATGAAGTGTTGTGTTAATTTCCTCCTTTTACTGCTTATTCGGCGTCCGCAGATACTCCGTCCCCTTGGACCCTGACCCATGCTGGCCCCACACTCTCCCCCTGCTCTCGGCCACTGTGCTGCTCATCAACTGCAACACTGACACACTCCATCACAGGTATGGCACAGTATGAGTTGTGTTTTTTTTTATGCCTAGACTTTTTTCACACTCATCACAAAGCAAAATATTGAGAGCAAATCTTAAGAAGATGGATGAAAAAAGTAACAAAGGTCTGCAAAAATCATACATGATTTTGTGGTTATGTTTACACATTTTAAATATCAAGCTCTCTTACTAATTGTGTGTGTGCGCGTGCGTGTGCGTGTGTCTGTGTGCGCGTGTGTGCGTGTGTTCATTCTAGTAAAGTCCTCAGACTGACCTGCCGGCTATTGTTGCCCCTGTGCATTGCCATGGTGACCTTCTCCTCCCTACACCTGTATCGAGTCACTCACTTCCTGTCTGTGGCTCTGGGCTTTCTGGCTATTTCCTGTTCCCTCTGACCGCTCTCGATGGGGTCCCGTCACCAAACCCATAAGCAGGTAGAACCCATCCCAGACAGCCTTACAATATAAGTTACTAGTCCCATCCTGAAGGGGGGGACAGTGACTCCACTTCAGAAGACCCAGGCCGTGCGATCTCACCAATGGAGTCTCAACAGGGTATTCCTGTGTCATTGATTGTCGTGGTTAGCTTGATGTGAGTTTATGATTGGACTCCACAACACTCCTATTTCTTTTAACTGACCTGGTGTTTTGTCTGTCTGTGTCTGATGTTCTTTCTGTCTGTGTCTGATGTTTTTTTTTTTTTTTCTGTTTGTGTCTGATGTTCTATCTGTCTGTGTCAGATGCTCTTGTTCATTTGTCTATTCTTGTCCGTCTCCACATACAACTTAACAACAAGCCCGTTTTAAGATGATGTAGGGTAAATACATAGCTCATTTATTGCTGCTTATGTTCTCACTGCAGCACGCTCGCACTATGTACTATAGTGTATCCATGTCATTAGTGAATTGATCGCCAAAAATGACCCATAATCATCATGGTCGCCACACTACAGCCATGTAATTTAATGGAACTTGACTTTTTAATGCTACTGTGTACTGACACTTATACTGTATATGAGTATAACCCGCCTGAATGCGAGTGCAATATTCAGTATTCTAATCATAACAAGCAAGACCGACTGGCCAAGTGGACATTGGCAAGCAGAGAGACATTGTGACTCCAGACAGAGTATATATCCTGTCTTGGAGGGTAATGTCACAACATTGACCATAAGCCATTGGAGAAGCTCTTCTCAGATTAGTGCCATTGTTTGCCAGAGCATTCAGTCAAGTGCCAGCAGAAGGCCAGGAGTCTTAAGACTCTTCATTTACGCCCTATACAGCGACCCATCACTTATGTAGGGCAGATGGTTAGTGGACATTGTGTATGCCCACTCCAGTCACTGTTAGTGGTATAGGTGTCATGTGCATCTAAAATCAGGGAGTACTTGAATAGATAACTACTTACAGATCATGAAGGGGAAGAATACTGGTACAGCCCTGTGGCTGGCCTACTGTAATTAGTAATGATGAACTACTTGCAGTACTAACTGGTATGTGAGTGTGCAGGGCGGTAGCTCTCACACCTGTAAGGGAATGCCCGTCCTGTTTGTGTCTAAGTAATGCTACACTGATGAGCAATGTAGCCACAGAGTGTTGCTATTGCAGCTGTTCAGTTTTGTGATGGCAGAGAACACCAACCCATCAACGTGTGCCCATACAAGTTACTGTTCGTGATGCCCAGTTAACTTTGTTGAGAGTATGTGTTTGTGGAGGTGAGGTCAGGAGAGTTGCATTTTTCAGTTTGGGATTCGATAACTTTTTCATCATATCACTGTATTTACATAGAAGGTTAATTGCCGGTTTAAACTTCTAATGCACTGCTCACCAGCACCATATGTCTCTATAATTAAATCTATATTCCACTCAACGTCCTTAACTACTGAACCATAGCCACGGTTTTATAATTTTTCTCCCTAGTGATTATGGTGTGGATAGCAAGAAGCCATGCTAAAAAAAAAAAACTCACCCAGTAAGTCAACAGAGGATTTCCTAAACACTACAACTAGTGCCTTGCTACAAACATTCCCTTATTTATCACTTTTGCGTGAGCATCTTCCTTATCTGCCCACTGTCTAAAGTTGGACAGTTCGTGGGACCTGCGGTTGTCAGTCAGACCAGCATCCCTGTCTCATCCAACTGCTTTATTCACAAATATCAAGAGACAATGGCCAGTGTGTGCACAAGAGGACGTGTTAGTGGTTCACCAGTATGATACCTGATCAGGATTTATATGCAGAGTCTTTTGTATGCCTTCTTCTGTAAGTGAAATTTCACCCTTGGGTTGAGGAGCATTTCAATATTAATGGTGTTGTAAAATAATGTTGTTTCTCAATGTTCAATTTGACTTGATAAACCAGAACAATCTGACCAGATACGTTTTACAGTGGTGACCCTCTTTTCCCACATAAATGTCAAGAAAACAACCAAAAAAATGAATTATTCCAGAAAACCTGGAATATTGTATGTGAACATTCAGAAACCCATCCTTTCCATGATACCTTGATACCCAGAATGATACCTAGCTGTATCATTTATATGATGGTACTTGTATGAATTGTACCATTATCGGAAGTATAGAAGCATCTTCTTGAGCAACAAGAACTCTATATGGCACCTTGCTTCCTTGACCAAACTCTGCTGTCACACTCATTGAGGAGACACTCTCATGTCACCTGCACTGTGATTGTACCTGCACCTGTCTGTGTGTGTGTGTGTGTGTGAGTGTGTACTGATGTGTGTGTGTGTGTGTGTGTGTGTGTGTGTGTGTGTGTGTGTGTGTGTGCTGATGTGTTAATGGCACATGATATTACTGACTGTAGCATCAGCTGCCGAGGGAGTATTTGTGGATATCGTCTGTCTCTTATTGTGTGGTGCAGTTGATTTTGTGCTTTGAAGTACACATATTCTGCCTCGTTTCGAGTTCTGGCGTGATTTATAGAGTACACACACTTTGGTAGAGTACACACACTTTGGTATAGGCTCAACATTGTGGTGAAAGTACTAGAGAAGTGGACATACTTTTTTGTATCAAACATGATGGTGATTTTTTTAACAATTGGTGTTCACTGTGATGTGTCGTGATCTTCGAGGAACAATTTTTTGACAGCATTGTCTGTTTTCGCTATCCTGAAAGGGGAGTTTTATTGAGACATAATGAGCTTTGTGGCAAAACTAGTCTTAAGCGATGTCTAATAATACAGAATAGATGTTTCTCTGTGGTAGATGTGTTGTTGCAGCTAGAGCTGTTCATGGACTATGACTGTACTGGCCTCTAACTCAGCCTTGATTCCATGTTCATAGACATCACTTTGACTTCGAGCATAATGTAACACAAGCAAGTTTTGTCATAGGTCAGCTGTAAGGTTGTGAAGGTTTTACCATTGCAACTAGGTATGGACACTGACTTTGACTAAAACATTGCATCGACTGTTTCTGATTCCTCAGCATCACCACAGTACAACTGATTCACTGATCAACCAAATGTCTGTGTTTTTATTAGGGTGTTACTGCTTTTTTTTTCTTTCAAGTATAATTCCTTGCACTACAAACTGCTCTCACTGTCTAGTATCGGAGTACTGCTCGGAGTATTACAAATACCAACAAATGTGGCTCTAGATAGGATGGCATCAAGTGATTTTGTAAATACATCATGACCAGTGGATCAAATGTGTATGCTGGCATTTTTACTTTGGTGATTTAAAGTACAAGTGCTTGGTGTGAATACACTGTAAGATGTGTAAGTGCAGTGATAAATGTTGATTTAGTAATGTCAAATATTCTGTAACCATTGTAAATGGTGACTCACTGAAACATCACACGTTTCTCTAAAGGGAACATTTAACATTTAATCATGTGGAAGACATCTTGTACTTGATTTGTGACTCTCGTATTTTGCGGGTTTCCTTGATTTATTTAAAAAGGGATTGTCCAAGCAGTGTCCATAGACAAGCATAGCGTGTTTGTTTGGCTGACCTGACACAGGCTTGATCTGCTGTCACCATCAGTAAGCTAACCATGTTTGCTACAGGTCTTTGTGACCCAAATGTGTGTTTGAGACACACTTTCCATACTTCATAGTATAGCTAGCTGTATCCAATTAAAATGTGTGCTGCATAGTAATGGCTATGTCAAATGGAGTCTTTCTGGTTAGTTTTTATATCGCACTTACAGCAACATTTACAATATTGATAGCTCAGCATTTGTGACTGACACTACAGCTGTTAATGTCTTTGAACCATCTTGACATTTTTATCCTGCTGTGTGTATTATCAAGCTATTTATGGCTAGTTACCTGTTTTCACTGTATACTTAGTCTTATGATTTACATGTCAAATGCATATTTACTACAATGTTTTAAGACTGATGCTTAGTGGTTGAAATGGTCAGGTCCAGCATTACTGCCTATTGCTATTGTCTGATTTTATATAATAACTGAGTTGCCCGAATGGACATTCTCAATTCTCAGGTTTAAAAACTGTCATAAGGAAGAGATTGCTTGGTGTTTTATATGATGTTCAAATTTAAACGGATATTATATTTATCAGAACGTTGTGCTATTTGTGAGCACTGTTACTGTTCAAATAAAAGAGGAAAAAAAAGTTTGTGTGTACATGAGTCCTCTTAGGGGCGGGGCGGGGGGGCTAAGGGTAGCCTTATGTGCCTGAACATTTGAAAAGGAAATGGTCGATTATCCACAACATAATGCTTTATGTAATGATGTTTACATTAAGCAACAAGTTGTAGATAAACTTGTTGCCTAATATAATTTGCAAAGTAGCCTATAACTCCATGCTACAGGTAGGCCTACATTCCCTGATGCAGGCTTAGGCTACATGTATAGCCTACATGATTTTACTTCTCTCATTTTATTAAAAACAATATTTAAACATTTGCCATAGCTGTATCAGCCTTCTTCTGAAATATTATATTTAGGCTATTCAATATTTGGCTTTGTGTCTTGTAATATGATTTTGAATATGGTGATAATGCTAGGCCTATCTGGTATACCCTAACTCTCCTAGATGTTCTTTCACCTCACACCTTCACCTTTCATGTTCAGAATAAAATGTAGGCTACACATTCTTATTAGTTTCCAATGAATGTATACAGAGTGCAAAACTGTAAACATCATGGCAAATTCTATGGAGTTTTCGTTCCAAGGCAGAAGAAGTGAAACTCCAATAAGAATGAAATTCAGAAACCTATTTGCCTCTCGTGGTGAGAAATTGCAATTTTTTCCGCCTCTGGAAAGCTCGAGCAGTAAGCATAAAATGCGGAGAGGGGCACGAGAGAAGAAATGTGAAGAAAGGAGATGAGCGTAGGCTACGAGCGATGGGGAGAAAGCCAGAGAAGTGAAAGGTGGGTTTCGTGGAGGGGGTAGAAGATGAACAGAACATGCGGCAAAAAATGAAGGCATGAGCTATATTGAGGGTGAATTCATGAATTACACATGTGTATGTATAGTCTAGCCTATATGTGTCTATAGGGTGCCTCCCACCTTCCATCATATGACGCCTCGAGGTCTATCCTGGTCTAGGCTATCCTCACGTCGCCGCCCACTCTCAGCAGGCACATCGTCCACATCAGGAGCACGAACGGAGAAGTATTGGCCATTATAACGAGCCAATTGCGAAATGGCAACTTAAGACGACTGATGAGGTAGTCTATTTTATTTTAGTTGAATTGCGGTCCTGAAGATGTGTGAGTAGCCTAGTATGGGGGAAAGACGCAGCGGGATTTGGTCACGTCAACAGGGGAATAAACCCTCAGCGCATATTTATCACATTGTAATGCGGGTGACTTGGGGCACGTCCTACTGAAACATTTCTTCAGACTAGTTCGTGAGTGCTCTCGTGCGTCTGGTGTTTTGCATGCGACGCTTTCGAAATAAGGTCTCAGTCACTAGGCTAGAGAGGTAACGGTAGGTTATGCTGGTCAGTGCTGTAGCCTAGTCGTGATATTCAGCACGAATGGTGACAGTCCCTCACTCCAGGAGGCCCTGATGATGCTCCGCTGATCCGCAGCAGGAGTGATGAACTCTCAAGGATTGCCGTTTTCAAAATGAAAGACAATTACAGATGAAAGGTAATTATGATGTACATCTGTCACCTGTGAATTTGCGGTTTTGCTATAGGCTACCCTCTGAAGGGTCCCTGCGTAAGACGGGGTGTTACATAATATAGCTTTGATTTAAAATATGTAGCCTATCATTTATGTTAGGTAACATTCTATGGTCTGGCTTTGCGCTCTCGATTACTTCCAAGAGACCTGTGCTGCAGTAAGCGATATCATATGACGTGTCGTAATGTGACGATTCATTTGCAATGTAGCCTAAAAGAAATGGCTCGTCAGATGGAACGCTTTGATCAGAATGCTGATACTGCGTTATGCTGCATAGTGTTACGGATATGATGAACATAAATACATGACGTAGGGAATTCCCAGTGTAACTCAATAGCGGCCGATGACTGAGCCGCATGCTTGCGTGTCAGAACGTGCCTGCTGGTCAGTCAGTCAAGCAATTGGCTACCGATACACGTATGTAGTTGGATAGAACATGTGCAAGACACCTGAACAGCGCATTGTAAATGCAAAATGCACTGAAGTCTATGATGTAATGCTTGTAATAATAATAATGATGTATAGGCTAAGAAGAAGAATGTTTAGAAAATGTTGTTCACTTAAAAAAAAAACCTTGAATGGAGGATTTAACTGCAAATATAGCCTTGCACTATGCCTCAATCTCAAAATGCTATTTCTTCATGTCGAAATTAGGCTACCTCATTTGAAAAGGGAGGAAAATCATTTTGGCATGAACACAAGTGTTTTGGCACAAACTTGGTTGTTTTGGCATGGGTATGCATGTAACTGTGCCCAGGACCCTGTCAGGGGGGATGTCTATCCACAGCAGAGGACAGAGGTGAGAGACAGAACTTACCACTTAGAACTGATGTGACTAGTCAACATCCACCATGATGAACCACTTCAAATGAATTTTAATTAAAATTGCTTATATACTGCCT
The DNA here is from genome assembly GCF_018492685.1 of Alosa sapidissima. Lineage (NCBI taxonomy): Eukaryota > Metazoa > Chordata > Actinopteri > Clupeiformes > Clupeidae > Alosa > Alosa sapidissima. The sequence goes on along the minus strand of NC_055958.1, from coordinate 4,748,865 downwards.
TTTTCATATGCTGCAGCCTTGTATGGTGCAGTACATTTGCACAAATCTATCTATAAGAGTGGTCTTCAATCAACTAGGTAGAGAAAGTGTTTTGCAACATGGGTTTATTGACCCACAACCAAAAAAGGGCAAGCATGTGCTTAAACATGAAGGCATCTTATTGTGCTATCTGTTTCAAAAACATACTTCAGAGGATCCATACACCAGTTTATACAGGATGCCTTTCATAACATTGTTAGAATCACCTATATCAACTGAACTGTCTAAGGAGGAGTCGGAGACAAGAGAGCTGCTCTCGGGATATGTTTTCCTATAGAGGAGGGGTAATGAGCTGTGGGGGTGCTGTGTGTCTCATACAGTAGGTCACGCTGGGATAATTCCCATGAGTAAGCAACTTGGGAAAGGGCCCAGAAGGCATCCGCAGTGATATCTGATGGGCATATGTAGGAACAAATACTCTGCAAGTATTTAAGAGCCTCCTAGTGCCACTGCTATAGGAATTAAATGGGTTGTAATAATGTGTGTGTGTGTGTGTGTGTGTGTGACAGAGAGAGAGAGAGAGAGAGAGAGAGAGGGAGTGTGTGTGGTGTTATGTGTGAAGAGGGTGGGATGGGTCTGTTGGTGTGCATGCATGAGTTTGTCTGTGTATGTTTGTCTGTGTATGTGAGGAAGGGGGAGGGGGGGGGGGGGCTGTTTCTGTGTCAAAATAAAACCTGTACAATTCTCTCTGCCAGCTCCCCAAGGTGCCCGTTCTGTCAAGCAGTAAAGTACTGCAGTCACCTCCGCTGGTGCACAGAGGGGTCCTATGCTGACAATACCTCTCTCTCTCTCTCTCTCTCTCTCTCTCTCTCTCTCTCTCTCTCTCTCTCTCTCTCTCTCTCTCTCTCTCTCTCTCTCTCTCTCTCTCTCTCTCTCTCCCCCATCTCTTTGGGTAGTTCCCAAACTAATCACTAATATGTTCAAACTCTGAAATAGTGATCAAATGTAATGCAGTATCATGAGTAGGCCTATAAACCTAATCTTTTGCAAAACCCAGTCTAAGAGATAAATACCTTGTTGAAGTAGGCTCGTTTTTAAGGCTGAGCCGGTCCAGGTCTCCTGGAGACATTAGAGCAAGTCTCCAAAGGCTCGAGTGAGAACGGAGACTAGGGCAGCAGACATATTATTTCATTACCTGAGACAGAACAGCAGCAGGGTGAGGATTCATTCTGCTCTCTTCAAAGAGCTGAATGTGAGACTGGGACGTTGGAACTATTTTCTGTCAGAGGATGCATTGAAACGAATTGGGTGACGCTGACTGACGCTTATAGCACACATAAGCGCACTTAGGGCTACCTTCAGGTCGGGCGTTGTTGAAAACGCACTCTTAAAACGAATGTGTTGAAAATAACACAACTTGCGATTTATTTATTTATTTATTATTATTATTATTATTTTTTTTTTTTTTTGTATCACATCTCTGTGTCCAGATATAGTGACAACACAGTCGTTTTGAGAGTGCGGGGGTGCGGGGATTCGAGGGTTTCTCTTCCGAGAAATGTTTTTAAATGGCTGCTAAACAAACCATTTTAAAGTAGTTTGAAAGGGACAGAAATATTTCATGGCTGGGCCGTCTGACTCACATCAACATACACCATACCACATTTCACTGCTTGAATAAACATACCGAACATGGACATCGCCATACATGCTGCTGTACATTTTGCCTTCATTGAATGCGCGAGTTGTGCGCATCAAGTGTTTACTATAGCCTATATCACATTCAACATCACCAGGTTTTGAATGCAAGGTATGCTGTAAGGAAATATGAAAGAAATGAATGTCAGACTTTAAGCACACATTCTTCATTAACTAGGACACTGGGAGATCGCGAGCCTCCACTTTAGCTATCTTTGAGGTACCCCTGTCAAATCTGGTTGGTTTTTCCTTGGCCTATGCTTCTTCACCAAGTTTTGTGAAAATTGCGCCATTTATTTTTGTTTAAAACAGGCTATTGTATGTAACTAAAGCAGTAGCACACGCGCACAGCTGCCAGCTTTGTGTGCGCGTGTACACGGCACGCACCTATAGGTAGTATATGTAGTCTAATGTAACAAAGTGTGACTACCTTTTTAAATCATAAAATGTTTTCGAGTAAGGGAAATTGTGCCCCCTCCAGCACCTGCTGCCTTACGCACAGTGTGTAATGTGCGTGGTGGAAGCAATCCATCCCAGATATCCCAGAACCTAAACTGTGCAGCTACACCCCCACTTCCAACATCAATTATGTGAGAGGAAAGTCAGATTACTTTGCAGTCAGCGTTGCAGTCACATTTTAAGGATACAAGGAAGTTTATTGTCACATGCATATAGTTACTGGATGTAAGAAATGCAGTGAAATTATGTCTGCCTATTTGTGCATTTATGGGGGGGGCACCCACAAGGGGCACCCACAAGGAGCACCCAAGAGCAACAGGCTCTAGACCTAGCTTTTGACAGCCTGTTTACTTTAAAGAATACCCTCAGATTTGGTCAAGTGAGTTGGTACAGACAAAGAAATGATGATTAAAATGATTGAACCAGTACAATATCGAAGTACAGTTACCAAGTTTCATTCCCCCTTTTCTTATTTAATTTCCTTATTTATTGGAATTCCCAAAATTACTCTTAAAATTGTAATATAGTTCTATAAAATAGTGAATCTGTAGTAATGCAGATAAGCATGACTCAGAGCTGCTTTGAGGGATGTGTTGAGACAGAAGCGCGAAGGCGCACACCAACCCACCCTGAGGATGCTGCCACAGCTGCCCATGAACGAGATGAGCTGGAGAAGGAAAGACTAGGCAACATGCATCATCCTGTCTCATCCATGTGCTGAGCGGAGGTGGTTAAGACAGGCCTAGTGAGATGCTGTTCTGACAGGCCTAGTGAGATGCTGTTCTGACGGAGCCAACTGACACTGCTGATTTAAGGGGTCTCGCCCCCCCCCATACACACACACACACACACACACACACACACACACACACACACACACACACACACACACACATTGCCCCCACCATCCGATCACATGCAGCACATGTGATTAAGTAATTAAGTTCCCCTGTCCCCTGACTGATGGAGACTGTGCTGGGGGTGGAAGAGAGAGGGGGGGCGTGTGGTGCAGAGAGTATTTCTGACAGTTCACGTAAAATTTGAAAGGTCACAAAAATGTTTGATTTGTAAAATTTGTCTGAGGCCTTATAGTGTTGGTTATATGTGAATATAGCAGTATACAATGGATGCCTGTCATGTCAGTGCCTTGCCCATGCTAGATATTAAATTGGCTTGTGTTTGCATACATTTCTGCATCAAGGAGACAGGCTGCTGCATTTTGCTCTCAAACACTGCACTGTATATGGAAATGAGGCTGTGGAGGTCCTCTGTGGCTGTGTGTGCTTCAGTCTGTGTTTGTACCATACTGATTTTGGGAGGCTGTGGGGGTCCTAGGTCCTCTATGGATGTGCTTGTGTTTGTACCATACTGATTTTGGGAGGCTGTGGGGGTCCTAGGTCCTCTATGGATGTGCTTGTGTTTGTACCATACTGATTTTGGGAGGCTGTGGGGGTCCTACTGTAGGTCCTCTATGAATGTGCTTGTGTTTGTACCATACTGATTTTGGGAGGCTGTAGGGGTCCTAGGTCCTCTATGGATGTGCTTGTGTTTGTACCATACTGATTTTGGGAGGCTGTGGGGGTCCTAGGTCCTCTATGGATGTGCTTGTGTTTGTGCCATGCTGTTTTTGGGGGACGGCGCAAAGGTCCAGTGATGAGTGCTGGTTCAGGGATTTCTTGATTCCTTTTTTGGCTTAATCTGTGCTCTACCCTTGGAGTACATGTTTCGGGGGAAAAGAAATGCACTGACGTGTTCATTTCCTGTACCCTCTACCCCCCCACCACCACCCATTTCTTTCTCTCCCTCTGTCTCCCTTTCTCAGGTCCTTGGTTAATCTGGCGGTTGAAAACTCTGATATTCAGTATTCTCATTGAATTCATGAGCTGTCTTCCATGCGCTACCCTGTTTAAAGGGCAGGCTTAACCGTGAGCAGAGCCGCTCAGCTTCTGACAGAGAGGTATTTCACTCGTCGCTCTTGTGGAAAGAGACACTAAGGGCCCATCCACCAAGACAGGATCAGAAAATCTGACAAGTCCAAATTACTTAGTGGGCAGAAAGAGCTGGCGAAGGCCCCCTTATTCAGTCTGAGCCTCTTTGGGTTTGTTGCGGAGCCTCTTTAGGTTTGGGCCAGAGCCAGCTTTACGGTTGGGCCTGTTGTGAACTCACTCTTTCTGTGTGTTCACACTGCATCCCATCACCCTCCCACTCTTTAAGCTTGCCCCCCACCACCACCAGCCACCATTCGGCCCTCTCTAGCCACAGCCGTCCTCCCGTCGCGGCCCCGGGCACAGCCCGGCGGCAGCAGCGGCGGCGACGGTGGCAGCAGGAGCACCACCATGGCTCCTCAGGGGCGTGAGCACTTGGCGCCCCCGGCCCGGGACCACCCGACCGCAGGCCAGCGCCGGCGCAGCCCCCACCTGCGCCACACTCTCAGCCCAGAGAACCTGCGCAGCCTGTCGGAGCGCAGCAGCAGCGACGCGGGGCCGCCGGGATCCAGCGTCGCCGGCCTGGTGGGGCTGCCGCGTGCCAACAGCGACACCGACCTGGTGAGCTCACAGGGCCGCTCCTCGCTCACCACCAGCACGGTGGACTTCACCCTGGGCAGGGGACAGAACCTGGTCATCTCCTGGGACATCAAGGAAGAGGTGGACGCCACTGACTGGATCGGTCTCTACCATATAGGTGAGGAGTCCATTTGCTTATTATACATGTACTACACATATACAATGATTACACGTGCACTTTTCTATTGCAATTCTCAGGCAGATGTTTTATTTCAGTCTTTGAAAGAAGAATCATTTAAAGAATTAATGATAAGTTATATAATGTTGAGTAAGCCAGCTGATTTTAAGATTCATCAGCATAGAATGAGAATCTGAATCAGTCTCTCTTCAAGTGTCCACAGAATGACCTGAATGATATCATTTCCCAGCATTTCTATCTATTTGCCAGTTCTTTCCCCACCTCCTCATCTGTGATGAATTGTCCTGTGGCTACATTCACTGTAGGTTACCAGATCAGTTCATAGCTCACACAGATCACAAACAATGGTTTCAGCACTGTCACACCAAGCACAGACAATTGGAATGGCAAACTACACCCAATACGATATGAGCCATCGTTTCCCTTGAGAAAAGCTGCAGGCAAAAAAAGGTTTAGAGTCCAATGACTTCTTTCTCCCGGAATGAATCCAAATGGAGTCATATGTTTTAATGAAAGTGCTCTTTCATTGCCTTAACCAGAACCACTCCCCTGAGAGAGTCTACTGGTTGGCAACATTAAAACAAGTTCTTCTTTTTTTGATAATTTCCAGACTATAAGATGACAAAAAATCGTTCAGAGATATAGTATAACAGCCAAGAAGTATTCCAGCAGCCAGACTAAGGATGAATAGATGAAGGTTGTAAATTTAGTCATGGAAGTTTGTTTGGAGCCAGTTGTACGTTGCACCTCTGAATGATAAACAGCTCCTTTTTCCCAGCAAAGGCTGCAAGTCTTGCTTCTTTTGAGGGGTGTCGATAAGTCATGCCCTTCTCAGAGAAGTCTCCTGTGATTACACCAGAGAAGTCTCCTGTGATTACACCAGTAATCTCTCATTAGTTTTTCAGTCCAGATGTCAGAATTTTTTTTTTTAGGCTGACTGTTTTTTAACAGTTGTGCAACTTTTTATTTATCTCAATACACGCACAAGTACCACTACTTAAAACGCGGGAGACAAGTTTGTGGCACTTTCTTACTTTGGTTTTGATTTATGCAAACTCTGCTGGAGAATGTGTGCTGACCTTTTCTATTTCCTGTCATGGAATAGGAAAGCTTTCTGGTAGTAGAGAGTCTGGAATCAATGCAGAAACATAAGCCTGCATACCTGACTCAAGGGAAGCCTAGATGTCTCTGAGTCGACAGGACTACTACTGCCCGCTCGTAATCATCGGCAGGCTCCTGCTGTTCTTAGGACGTGTCCCACTCCTCAATCCTAAATGACCCTTGAAAATAGCGAAAGATATAGGGGGAGTGTGTGCGACCCAGCCAATCTATATTCCATACAATATAACAGCTAACTAATTACCTCATCTTCATCAGAGGAGCCGGGTGACCTTCCATAACCTTCCATGACCTCCGGTCCACCTACTTAAAGACCGCTGGTCCCAACTTCTCTGTCATGCAAAAATTTGAGACAAGGGGAAGCAATCAATCTGGGCACCAGGCCATGCCAAATCGATCAAGAGGTTCTATCGCCTACTTCATTACCTGCAATGGGGTCTGTTCCCCCAGGGCCCCTCGGTTTCAGCCAGTAAGCAGATATTTAAGGATGGGGCTCAGCCGTGGGGGTTACCCATGCCATGGGCAGAGAAAAGACAACATGCAGGGTCTTACTCTGTGTGGAATAAAAAACATAAATAAACTTTTTTTTATTTAGCGGGATTTAGCGGTTTTCTGGAGTTCCTAAAGAGTCCTGCGTTAATTCTTTATTAGCCTGTGTCAGAACACATTACATTTCGAGGGCAACTGCTGCCGGGCATGGTGACAGCTTCTTGAGCACGGCTGCTGCTTCAGCATTAGCTTGCTCTTAAAATATGCAGTCGTTTGGTGTAACTCAAATAAGGTAATAATGTCCTTGGTTGTCCAGTCTCCCTTGAATCATAACGTATGGCCACCCACACACAATCACACACACACACACACACACACACACACACACACACACACACACACACAATCACACACAATCACACACACACACACACACACACACACACACACACACACAGACAGACAATAATACAGAGGCATAGACACACTCACACACACACACACACACACACACACACACACACACACACACTGATGTTTATACTTTGCATTATGCTTCTCCTTAGGTCTAATCCCATGTCTGTGTCCTGTCCTTAGATGAAACTTGTCCATCAAACGTGTGGGACTGCAAGAACCGTGGTGTGAACGGAACGCAGCAAGGACAAATTGTGTGGAAACTGGAGGCAGGACCCTACTTCATGGAGCGTGAGTGACGACCGAGGGGAAGAGGGGAAAGGGAGAGGAGGTAGGAGGGGGTGGGCGGGGGGGTAGATCAAGGAGTAGAGAGTCTAGGGGAAGATAAGGCATATATCACTGGCTTGTAGGGCCACAGAACTAATGGAGTATTATATCACACGAGCGGAGCAGAGTGAGAAACCTGCGCTCAGCGCTGCTGTAATGGACTTCTGCTACAGTGGTCACACACACAGTGTTTCTAGCCTGTGTCCCGTGTCTTTATGCGCTGAGGTATGGTCACAAGACACAAGGTCAAAGTGGCTCCAGGCTAATCGTGATGTAGGTGATGGTGATGATGAAGATGGTCTTTAGTTTGTCTGTTGAGTCATGCTGCCGATGTGCTGATGATTGTCTGTGTAAAGTGGGCTTGTGGGACATGTTTTTATTTTATTTGTCATCCCCAGCGGAGACCAGGATCTGCTTTAAGTACTACCACGGAGTCAGCGGAGCCCTGCGAGCCACCACACCCTGCATCACCGTCCGAAACCCTGGAGTGCAGGTCGGTGGCACGTCTGTGTGTGTGCGTGTGTGTGTTATTGAGTTAATACACTTATTGAGAAGTGTCTGTTTGTCTTAGGCTGAAACTCAAGGTGAGGGACAAGACACTACTCGAAGACTGGTCAGCTTTACTCTGTCAGGTGAGATTCTAGTGTGTCCTTGTATTTGTATGTTATCTATATATGCTTGTATGTGTGTTTGTGTTTAGGGTGGTTGTGGTTTTTTTTGGCAATAACATATGAAGTGTACTGACTGGTGCCCCTGTAGACATTTGCGCGGTGGGTCTTAAGAAGGGCATGTTCTTTAACCCTGACCCGTACCTGAAGATGTCCATCCGGCCAGGCAAGAGGAGCTGCTTCCCCAGCCTCTCCCACCATGGCCAGGAGAGACGGAGCTCCATCATCTCCAACACCACCAACCCAGTGTGGCGTGGAGAGGTAACACACACACACACACACACACACACACACACACACGCACACTTGCACACCACATATGTATGCACCCCCACCCCACCTCTCTCAGACACAGACAGACACACATATTCGTACATTCATGCTCACTCTTAGTGACATTTAATTTTGTCATTCACAGTCATGCACTCACACAGTCTGCTTGTCGCTCCTCCGCAGAAACACACTTTTGTAGCGCTGTTGACAGATGTCCTGGTGATCGAAGTCAAGGACAAGTTTGCGAAGAGCCGGCCGATCATCAAGCGCTTCCTGGGTCAGCTGCACATCCCCGTGCAGATCCTGCTGGAGAGACAGTCTGGGTGGGTGCCATGGCAACGCCTCATCTCACTCTGTCCTGCTTACACAGAGTGTCATCATGCTGAGGCTCTCGAGCTCAGGCTCCACAAAGACCCATGTAGAAAGTCTGTGATCTGTGTGTGTGTGTGTGTGTGCGTGTGTCTGTGTGTCTATGTGAGTGTGTGTTTGTGTGTGTTTGGATGTTTGTCTGTGTTTGTATGTGTGCGCGTCTGGTTGTGTTTGTGTCCCTGTCCACAGCTCGCAGCCCCTGAGTTTTTCTCTGTGCCGTCGCTTGCCCACGGATCATGTGAGCGGCCAGATGCAGCTCAGAGTGGAGGTGACGTCTGCCGGGCACGAGGGTGAGTCTGAGGGTCATGCAGGGGTCTCTGGAGGGTCCCAGAGTATCATCCCACTGAGAAGTCCATTCTCTCCCTCTCCTTATCTCAGTTGCAGAGTCCCTCCTTGTGGCTTCGGCCATGAATGGAGCCCCCGGCACTCCCTCGGACGATGAGGACCTCCCGCACCACCTCCCCCTGACCTCGGGGATGCACTCGCCCACCGGCTCCCTGGGTTCACCGCGGACCAGCGACGGGGGCCTCGTCACTCCTCCCGAGCGGGACTACCTTCCCAGCGTCACCCATCTGGAGGACGACTCGCCCTCGTCGCCCGACCTGCTCCAGGGCTCCTTCAGCGAGCAGCTGGATGCCATCGAGGCCCCCAAGGGCCCCGGCGAGAGGCCGCTGGGTGCCGCCTCATCGCCCAGGCTCTGCTCCAGCTTCCCCACGCACACACGCCTCAGCGCCATGCTCCACATCGACTCGGACGAAGACGAGGAGCGTTCCACGGCCAATGACACCACGCCGCCCACCGTCCACCGCGGGAGCCCCAGGCTGCTGCCGCCCGTGCCCTCAGCGCCCCCAGAGGAGACCGAGGAGGAGGAGGAGGAGGAGGTGGACTCCTGCAGGGAGGCGGACGAGATGGTGGGAGTGGTGATGCCGCCGCTGAAAGGGGGGCCCCCTGCACTGGGAGACGAGGGGCCCAGCTCCCTGGCCCCCGAGGTGGGCACGCCCAGGCAGGAGGAGCCGGAGGAGGACGGACAGGCACCCAGCGAGGACCAGAGCACCGAGGTGGACGTCTCGTCCATGGCCACAGACAGCTGTCCCGCCGGCGCGTCTGGGAACGAGGTTGGTCTTGAATCGTCACTTCAGAAGAGAAGTGCTGCTCCTGGGTACCCACTACTCTACTCTCCATCAGCTCACTTCATTAGCTGAATATGCCGGATTGAACTAATCAAGTGCATCATAATTACCCTGATTGCTTCGGAAAGGGTTAGATAGGAGATATTCAAGGCCTCAGGAGCAGGATTATGTGTTTTTAATACTTAAGACAAATGCTATATGTAACTGCAAGGTCCTTTTTGTAATATCGGTAATGCGTGCATTGAACTTTTGATACACTTTGATACACAAAACAGTTTCTTTATCACGATTATTGGTTCTGGCCGCAGGATATGCAAGAGAGTGAGGAGGGAGCTGAGACCGCAATCGACCCTGGGGGAGGGGAGTCGGAACAGGCCCCACCGACATTGGACAGCGCCAGCGATCCAGCAGAAGAGCCTCCACCCACGGAGATTGCTAGGTCGCCGCCGCCGCCACCTCCACCGACGGTGGAGCCTCCAGCCAATGAGGCGGAGGAGGAGGAGGAAGAGGAGCCCATGTCCACCATGTCGAGGAGGTGGAGCCTAGAGGCCACTGCGGGCGTGTCGCAGGGAGAGGAGGAAGAGGAAGACCTCATGCCCTCGGCCGAGGGCGGCTCCGTGGACTCAGAGACGTTTGTCACCGACACAGAAACGGAAGGATGTAAGTGAGAGTCCATCACTGACATGAGTGAGGAGGGCTGTGGCCTGCTAATGACAATCTCATCATCCATACCGTGTTCTAAGTCATTTTGACATTTAATATATTCCATGCTTTTCGGGAAAAAAAATAGCTGGTCATTTATTTAAATGGGCTAAAAAATGTTTTTCATGACTAAAAAATGACTAGAAAATGTACTGTGAGAACCTTTCTTGGATATCTAATTAGACTGAATGGTGATCTTCCCATGATCCACAGCTCCCAGAGCGCAGGTGAATGGCCACCAGCATGTTGGCTCCCTCCCCTCGGTCAGACAGGACATCCATCGCTACCAGAGGGTGGACGAGCCTCTGCCTCCTAGTGAGTGTGTGTGTTAATTGTGTTTGTGCATTTTGGTGGGTCTGGGTTTGTGTTAAAAGGTAGAGTTTGCGATTGTAGTCCAGTTTCCAGCAAATAGTTTTCATGGTCATTTGTTCAGTGTGTGTGCTAAAAATGTCAGTCTCCATACAGAGTCCAGGCTCTGAACATGGGAAACAAACATAGTAGGCCGAGACCAACTTGGCCACAAACAATTCCGTCCAATCAATATGTTGCTTCAGGATCCTGAAGCAGTTTGGTGTAATTTAATTGCTGTTAACCTCTGATATCAATGCTAGAATTGCAGACTCTACCTTTTAATGTTTATTTGTGAAAATGTGATTTATGGAATGTAACACAATAGGTCATGCATTTGTATGTGGTGCATGCATGCATGTGTATACTTACCTCTTATGCTTAAACAATTAAATATTTAATGTGTAAGAATTATAATTAGATAGTCAGTAAGATGTACAATATTTGTCGGTGATTGACATGAAAATGACTACTGTGAAGAGCGCTCACTAACAGGAGGCTTGTGTTTGTATCTCAGACTGGGAGGCTCGCATTGACAGTCATGGCCGTATTTTCTTTGTGGACCATGTGAACCGCACCACCACCTGGCAGCGACCCACCGGCCCGCCTGCCCCTCAGGGCCTGACCCGCTCCAGTTCCATCCAGCAGATGGAGCAGCTCAACCGCAGGTCAGACCCCCACACTCAATCACCCGTCACAGGCGCAGGGGCAGGAGTGGGGGGAGTTACAGGATGGCTACATGCCGCATGCTACACACCTACATTACTATGGTTATGGTTTTGGGGATGGTTATGGAATTTGGCAGACGCTTTTGTCCAAAGCGACATACAAAAGAAAAAAAGCAATACAATAGTTACACAGATTTAACAGTTTACAATTTACAGTGAACAATTTAAAGTGTTGTTAAGACTACACAGCCATAAAGACTCTTTTCTCCATGTCCGCATATATTATAGATGCCAACACAAACAGAAGCAATCACACACAAAAAACAATAAGCTATTTGTAATTTACTGTTATGCTATTCTCTTTCTCTCCTCCCCTCTCTCTCTGTCACTATTTCTCTCCCCCTCTCTCTCTCTGTCACACGGGAGATTAGGTACCAGAGTATCCGCAGGACTATGACCAATGAGAGGTCAGAGGAGCAGCCTGTTGAACCTCCTGAGGATGCAGACCTGATTCCCCACAATATCTCTGGTATGCTGTGTTGTTAAGTTCTAAGTTCTGAATATGGGGTTCTTCAGTGGCCATGTTTGCAACGCATGTGTGTTACTTGCCCCTGCACTGAGCCCTCTGCACCCATTAGCTTTGCCACCTCATTACAGAAATGCCAATCAGCTTATCTAGAAGGTGAACTTGGTGTACTCAACTTCTATGTTGTAATTCCATCCATCTCTAATTACAGTCAATATCAATATGCTTTTTTAGGCTACTATACAAACGGCATTTGCATTGCCCTATAGTGTGTTTGTATTGCAGTGCATTGAACTCTATATCCAATCTTGTTGATGTTTTATTTTTTATATGTAGTATAGTATAGTATATTGCATTGCATTGCATTGCATTGCATTGTATTGTATTGTATTGCATTGTATTGTACTGTATTGTATTGCATTGTATTGCATTGTATTGCATTGTATTGCATTGTATTGTATTGCATTGCATTGCATTGCATTGTATTGCATTGTACTGTATTGTATTGTACTGTATTGTACTGTATTGTATTGTACTGTATTGTATTGTACTGTATTGTACTGTATTGTATTGTACTGTATTGTACTGTATTGTATTGTACTGTATTGTATTGTATTGTATTGTATTTGTTGGTTTTGTTTTTTGTCTGCTATTTTTCCACTCTTTGTGTTTGTGATTTCAGAGTACCGGAGGGACAGTCACTCCAGCTCCCGCTCGCGCCTGGCTCTGTTGCTCCAATCCCCGGGTGCCAAGTTCCTCTCCAGTCCTGACTTCTTCACTGTGCTGCATTCCAACCCTGTGAGTGCCACGGATGGCCTGCGCCCAGGCCGCATCGCAGGACAACATCAGTTAGCTGCCTGGCGACTTATCTCAGGCTCGAATCATGCTCGTGCCGTGAAAGTGATTCATGGCGTGTGTTTACAGTAGCTCGTCTCTGGTGGCTATGTGAGAAGGGTTATGTTACTGAGATTGTTTCACCCAGTCTAGCCACAGGGCCACTTGTGTCTGATTCTAGCTTCTTAAGGATACTCTGCCTGCATTTGGAACATCCACTGATTCACTCACTACATATTGCAGTGCATATTTAGTGGTTATATACTATATAGTAAGTGTGCTGTGTAGTGAATGAGCAGGTGTTGGTTCATTGATTGTCTGTCGCTGTTGTGTTCCCCTGTCAGAGTGCCTACCGCATGTTTACGAGCAACACCTGCCTAAAGCACATGATCAGCAAGGTGCGGCGAGACGCGCACCACTTCGAGCGCTACCAGCACAACCGCGACCTGGTCACCTTCCTCAACCTGTTTGCCAACAAGCAGCTGGAGTTGCCCAGGGGCTGGGAGATGAAACACGACCACACCGGCAAGGTCTGCCTCTGTCAGGCTTCCTGGGTCATCTCTCTCTCTCTCTCTCTCTCTCTCTCTCTCTCTCTCTCTCTCTCTCTCTCTCTCTCTCTCTCTCTCTCTCTCTCTCTCTCTCTCTCTCTCTCTCTCTCTCTCTCTCTCTCTCTCTCTCTCTCTCTCTCTCTCTCAAAATGCTAAACACATGAAATATGTTCATGTAATAGAGTCAAGCTAGTTAGACAACCCCTGGCATAAGCCTCACTCCATAAAGCTCTTTTGAGGCGTACTAGTGATGCAGCTTGCAGCTGTAGCTCTCAGCATTTTTGCCAGAGTAACCAACTCACATGTCTGAGATTGCAGCTGCAAGCCAATGAGGAACAGACACAGCTTTCATGGACATAACGTTACTGTATCACACTGTATCATACTGCATAACATTACAACTATCCATGACTTTTTAGGATGTCCCCCTATAGCCTATCCTATGCTCAACAAACTAAAAATATTTGGTTAGCACTAGCATTAGTTGTACATATCTGCATATGATCTTAATGCCTGCCCGCTCTCCACAGCCCTTCTTTGTAGATCATAACTGTCGCACCACCACCTTCATCGACCCACGGCTGCCCCTGCAGAGCTCCCGCTCCAGCGGCCTCCTGGCCCACCGGCAGCACCTGAGCCGCCAGCGCAGCCACAGTGCTGGGGAGGTGAGGCAGGCACATCAGCTAGCACATGAGTTAGCGCGCTAAAGTTAATGTCAACAACAGGCTTAGTTCCACAATACAACAAAAGATTGCTTTGAAGAGTGCAAGTTTCACAGCCCTGAAGACACTTCACATTTTGGGGTTGCTTGCAAGCACTACCAAACATATACTGGAGTAGGCTTACATTTTACTTTTAAACCACTGCTGTCTTTTTTCCTTGCTATCCTCTGCCAATGAGTATATCAATATTAAAGGTATCTTATGTAAGTTTTTTACCTTAATGTAACAGCTTTGAAGTCATTTTTAGGGCAAATTAACTTCTAATAGGGAGAATCGCATGCTTTCCCTCGCATCCCTAGCCTTCTCGTCTACGGAGAACCAGCCTTGCAACTTGCTCTTCCATGACCTGGAGAATCACAAATTGCTTTATGGCAATTGTACAGTTGCCTACTATTTGTATAAAATCATGTAATATTACCTTGACATGACTCTTCAGAGATGATCTTTGTCGATTTGTAAAAAAATCCACAAGCACTGTGTCCAGTTATGACAGTTGTGTAAAATTCAAATACTCTGCAACTACCTTTGCTGCACTACCTTTAAGTGAGTTTATGGACACATATAGGAGCTGACATTTAGAGCTTTGTTGAGTCACAGGTGGCTGACGACTCTCGATCCCCGAGCCCCCCCATGCCCAGGCCCTCCAGCACCTTCAGTGGATCCAGTCGCAACCAGTACCACGACCTCGTTCCCGTGGGTGAGTGAGTGCACTCGCTGTGTGATGATGACTCCGCAGTGGACTACCATTTAGCCTGTGATGGGGGAGTGTTGTGTTTTGTGAGATGCAATTGAATATTACATATAACATGTTATGCTGTTTTTCAGCCTACAATGAGAAGATTGTTGCTTTTCTTCGCCAACCCAACATCTTTGAGATCTTGCAGGAGAGACAGCCGGAGCTTGTGCGAAATCACTCTCTCAAGTAGGGGCCTCTCTTTTCAGCCTTTGAATGATGCTGTATATGCCCACACTGAAAATTACAAAGCAATTCACAATCTGCATTATCCTGCCACAATTTACACACAGCCTAATAACATAACTGTAAATGTCCGGCCCCTGATCTCCTATGTAGAGAGAAGGTGCAGTTTATTCGCAGTGAGGGTTCCTCTGGGTTAGCTCGCCTATCCAGTGATGCTGACCTGGTAATGCTGTTGAGGTGAGACACCACGATTGCAAACAGTGGTCCCTATATTATGTGTGGGGTAGGCTTCTTTTTATCAGTTGCGCTTGAGTGTTTGGTAAGGAAGAAACATAAAAGAGGAACCATGATTGAAATCTTGTAAGTGTTGAAGTGCTTGCATGTCAACACATCTGAATGTAAATTTACAAACCACATATACAGTATGAGTGGTTATGCATTAATGCATGCCTAGTTCTCTTTCTGTAATGGTATCTTATAGTCTGGTTTATGTCTGATATATAGGTTTATGTAAGTCAGTGTGTTGATGATAACCTCACAATCTTGTGATCTCTCTGCCTGCAGTCTGTTTGAAGAGGAAGTGATGTCGTATGTGCCACCACATGCCTTATTGCAGGCAGGCTACTGTCATGCCTCTCCCCAAAGTTCTCCTGGTGAGAGAAAATGACTCATGACCTAAGTCTTACACCTGGATTTGTAACCACATCTGTAAAATTGTGTCAACAAAAAAACACAGACTCCATATTTTCAAAACTAAAGTGAATCATTCTGGTAGATTGTGTATTGTGTGTTATAATCTCTCTCACTCACTCCCTCTCTCTCTCTCTCTCTCTCTCTCTCTCTCTCTCTTTCTGTCTCTCTATCTATCTCTCTCTCTCTCACTCTCTCTCAGGTACGCCACGAGCGAATGCACGGGCTCCTGCTCCCTACAAACGTGACTTTGAAGCCAAGCTGAGAAACTTCTACCGCAAGCTGGAGACGAAAGGCTACGGCCAGGGCCCTGGGAAAGTGAAGTGAGTCTGACTGCCACTGAATGATGTCATAAGAAAAACAAGGGCACCACAATGCACATTGTTCTCAGTAATTGTGCTGTCAGAACAGTTGAAGCCCAACACTGTGTGCCGTAGCATGCAAGAGCTGTGTTGCAGTGCTACTGTGTTTCACTCTCAGGTTTCCCAAAAGAGGAGTGAGAACAGTATACTTCTCTTTTAAATGATACCGTCCTTTAATTTCAATGAGCCCTCCTCTTCTAAATCATCCCCAACATACCTTTAGCGTTCCTCCAGGGGCCTTTTGTCCTCTGTTCCTACCCTGCCCACGGCCTTGAAGCTTCCCCCAGGGCTTCAGTTACCTATTGCCATCCAGCAACACATTTTGTAATCAGATTAAGGCTTTAAACTAGTACAATAGAACAATGGAACGTTCCAGTAACTATAAATACAAAATTCTATCATCTATCTACATTGACTCTGCGACTTCCTTATGTGGTATCTTTAAATAGCTGGCAGTTGAAGACTGTAAAGTCCTGTTTTGTTTGCTATACAAGAGTACAGTGTGTTAGACATGATGGTGTATACTAATGTCTGAAGTGAAATAATTAGGCCTGTGGCGTTCAAAAAGGGAAGCCAAGAAATGTTGACGATAGTCACATCTTGATGCTCTTCCTTCTAAGAAGCACTAGACTCTCGAAGATCCTCCTAATCTTCCTCATTTAGCTGTATGACTCGGCACCTCTTCAAACGAAGACTTCAGTTCAAATCCATTTTATGTCTGGAGCCAAGTGACGGCCATTTGCAGTTTAGGATTTGCTGAATGGTCTTTTTAAGCACTTTAAGCACCAGAGGAAAAAATGTTCCTAGGGGGAAAAGTGTGACCTGGCATCAACATAGTCCCTTTTAGCAACTAATTAATGTAATTGGAAAGTAAGTTCCTTACTTGAAGGTTAGGCAACCTCTACTATATGTCGACAATTTCATCAATAAAAACGTACATGTATTTCCATAATATGTCCATACGGTGCAAGTGCATGCCCAGTTTTTTACATTTCTGAGACACCTATCTATAATTGAGTCTGTTATTTCCAGACTCATCATTCGTAGAGATCACCTTCTGGAGGACGCCTTCAACCAGATCATGTGTTACTCCCGCAAAGACCTGCAGAGGAGCAAATTATATGTTAGCTTTGTAGGGGAAGAAGGGTGAGTGTTCTTGGTTCTTCTTTTGAATGAGCTCTCCAGTAAGCACGTGAACAACGATCACTACACAATATATCAGGTAGTTTCATGAAAAATGTGTGTTTTACAATGTTCAGATATCCTCCGCCATGTGCATTTGTTTGTAGCCTCCACAGCGATAGTCATTTTGTTTGTCATCAGTGGTGTGAGTCTGAGTCTTTATATGTGCTTGTTATAGATTGGACTACAGTGGCCCATCGAGGGAGTTCTTCTTTTTGGTCTCTCGAGAGCTCTTCAACCCTTACTATGGACTCTTTGAGTACTCGGCTAATGACACTTACACTGTGCAAATCAGCCCGATGTCTGCCTTTGTGGACAACCACCATGACTGGTGAGTCAGGGGGGGGGGGGGGGGGGTTCTGAACAGGTGAGATAGGTGTAGGACGAATGGACAGGTGTAGGACGAATGGACAGTGTGATGGATGAACTGTTGGGCTGGCAGCTGTATGGATAGATTGATGATGGCAGATAGACTGATGGATGGATGGATA
Source organism: Alosa sapidissima (assembly GCF_018492685.1). Lineage (NCBI taxonomy): Eukaryota > Metazoa > Chordata > Actinopteri > Clupeiformes > Clupeidae > Alosa > Alosa sapidissima. Next base: position 4,731,245 of record NC_055958.1, on the reverse strand, counting down.
GATGGGTGAATAGATGGATGGATGGATAATAGATGGGTGAATAGATGGATAGATGGTTGGTTTGATGACTTGATGAATGAATGAATGAATACTGGAAAGGATAACTCAGACACTGATACACTTGTGATCAGATTGTGGCCAAAACTGGTACTACAATCACTTTCAAATTACTGTAGAGCGGTGTATCCCCTCCCCCTCCCCCCTGACTGGCAGAGCTGGTAACTCGGATGCCGAAACACTACTGACTTCGTGATTAGTAGATAGGTGGAGGGTGCATCAGGCCAAAAACATCATCAACATCAGTTGAGGGCTGCAACTTAACTTTTTAAATGACAATATCATGGCCGGACTACTGTTGTCAGTGATATAAGTATTTGAAATGAACATGATTTTGTAATGTCTAGTGACCTATCAGGGCCATTTTATGATTCATTGAAATATATGTCTTACATACGGTTCCTTTAAAATACAGGTTCCGCTTTAGTGGCCGCATCCTGGGCTTGGCTCTCATCCATCAGTACCTTTTGGACGCTTTCTTCACCCGACCTTTCTACAAGGGATTGCTGCGCATGTGAGTATACACGTACACCCACTAAACGTTGGTTGTTATTAGAATACACTGTTCAAGGGCTTGTTATGTTTTTTTTCAAATTGAATAGATGACTTACAGAAAATACAATGCTGGTTTTGAGCACAGAGATAATTTGTGCAAATCCTCCTGGTAGCAGCCACTAAAGGAATCACTGTCAATTGGCTGAAGCCAATTTCAGTCATGGATAAGAGTGCCTATGGCAACTACATAGAGTGGAAGACATAAACAACTTTAATCTTCTGAGGGAGAAACTCTTAAAGAGTCGGACCCCCGCTTTGTTAGTAATGTTTTGAGATGAGATAGACCCCCCCTTCTTTGTTTTTCTTTTGTTTTTTGTTTTGATTTTTCTTTTGTATCTGTGCGGGTTTCCCTTTGCTAATTCAATTCCAACTTCTTGATTTCCTTCTGAATGTTCAGTTTTGTATTTAACATGAACCCTACCATGTAAACTAATATATTAGGTTAGAATGGGAAAAGAAAATTATGGATGAATATTAAACAGAAATACTAGAAAACAAACATTAAGAAGGATCAGATAACTGGAGATACTGGGGACAGTGGTGCTTCCCTACTGGTGCATTGTGCATCCAGTCAGCAAACAGGAAGTAATGACACTTTCAAATCTGACCTCTCTTTAGCCCCTGTGATCTCAGTGATCTGGAATTCCTAGACGAGGAGTTCCACCAGAGCCTGCAGTGGATGAAGGACAACGACATTGAGGACACACTGGACCTCACTTTCACAGTCAATGAGGAAGTGTTTGGACAGGTCAGATGAGCAACATGACATACTGTAACTGTCTACTCCATGGTTTTCATTAACCTAAATAATACATTCAGTATGTCCTTGAGATTGGTTAATGAGCACACAACCCCAAGGAAATAACTCCGCAGCAGTGAGAATGCCATGCATACCTCTATCAAAAACTTTTAGATAAGCAAGATGGAAAGTTGTTATTAGTAGGCTTAGGCTACCTGTTGCACCCTTGACTGCAAATGTTTTGATCTGTGACCTTGAACAGTGCAATGAGGACGATCACAGACTGAAATGTTTGCACTTTTTGTATGCTATTTTGATGTTATGATGGTTCTTTTGCTGTGTCAAGCGTTTTGGTGTGCGATGTGTTACTTTGTTTCTGTGCTTGTACTTTCACCATATAAAATACTACATATCAGGCAGGCAAACTTCTAAGTACACAATGCTTCAGCAAATATATGCATTCAGGAACTCCCATGTTTGGCTTTTGTGCATGGTATGTGTTATATCCTATTTGTGCACCAACTGCTCCTTTGTTTCCCGCTGTAGATTACAGAGCGTGAGCTGAAGCCTGGTGGGTCCAGCATCACTGTGTCTGAGAAGAACAAGAAGGAATATATTGAGCGCATGGTGAAGTGGCGCATCGAGAGAGGCGTGGCTCAGCAGACCGAGAGCCTAGTGCGAGGCTTTTACGAGGTACCGTTAAAAAAAAAAACAACAGGTGTATCAAAAACAACAATATCGTTGTGCTAGAAATTATAATCATGGATGAACTAGAGACGTGACTGGACTGTTGAAGCGCAGAGGAAACAAGAGGTGCCTAACCAAGTGCTAATCATTTCTGTGTACCAGGTGGTGGACGTGCGACTGGTATCTGTGTTTGATGCGCGGGAGCTGGAGCTGGTTATAGCTGGTACTGCAGAGATTGACCTTGCAGACTGGAGGAGCAACACTGAGTACAGAGGAGGTACTGAAGGAGGAGGCAGTGCCTGGTTTAATGCTTGTCAAGATTGCAGAAGCTGAGCAAAGCAGCTGATGCAGGGGAGAGAAAAGAAAGTGCTATTCTCAGAAAGTATTGCATCATTTAGCCATGCTGAAGCATCTCTCTTTCTCTGTCATGCTTTCTCGCTCGCTTGGCCAATCCTTCTGTCCCTTCTCACTCTTTCTCCCTTCAGGTTACCATGACAACCACATTGTGATCCGCTGGTTCTGGGCTGCAGTGGAGAGGTTCAATAATGAGCAGAGACTGCGACTGCTGCAGGTATTGCACACATACACACACATACAAATTTACTAATGCACATACATACAAAAAAAACACACAAATACACAGACATATCATTTTTCTTGAATGCATGAGTGATATCTGGGTTTTACTTGTTTTGATTAGCCGATTCAATGTAACATTTGAATAAGCCAACTGTGCACCAACTGTAACAAATCATGTAGCTTGTTACAATGTTGTAATCGGTGGCATAGGTGTTGTAATCGGTGGCATAGCAACAAATCATGTAGCTTAAGGTGTCTGTTGTAATCGGTGGCATAGCAACTGATCCAGCTTCATAAGTACAGTATGTGTATAGTAACCGACTCTCTTACAGCACAAGGTTACATGAAAAGCTTTTCTGTGTGTGTAGTTTGTTACAGGCACATCGAGTATTCCCTATGAAGGGTTTGCCTCTCTGAGGGGGAGTAACGGTCCTCGCCGTTTCTGTGTGGAGAAGTGGGGCAAAGTCACGTCTCTCCCAAGGTACTCTCCCTCTTGTTGACACTTCTCATCAGCATTGTTTAATCTTCTGCCTCCCTGGATGCTACTTTCTGGGCCCTGATTTAGGCCCCGTCCACACAGAGACACTTTTTGGGTTAAACGCACGGGTTTTGCTTCATCTTGGCCGATCGTCCAAACGAATCCTGTAAACGCACTGCCCGAAACCGCACTTTTTTTGAAACCTGGTCCCAGGGTGGAAAAATCTGAAACCGTAGCTCTTGTGAGTTTGTTTGGATGACCGGCAAAGTGTGAAGTCACTCAATGTGCAAAGTGTCTCATGCATGCTATTTTGTGATGTGTGGGAACATTGACCTGACCCACCAATGTTTGTGTTTAGCATCATGGTTGTAAATTAGCAAATAGATTTTGCCACGTTACTAAATTAGCATTAGTTACACTTTAGATTCTGCACTTTGCCGCAGTGTAAATGAAGAGCCCTCTGTCTGTGCTCCACAATGTCATTGATTATGTCTACCTTTAAATATCTGGTGAAACTACATGAAATTACACTCCTCAGATATACTCGTGTGTGTGTGTGTGTGTGTGTGTGTGTGTGTGTGTGTGTGTGTGTGTTGCATATTTGTTTGCGTTTGAAATAGGGCTCACACCTGCTTTAACCGCCTGGATCTCCCACCATACCCCTGCTTCTCCATGCTTTACGAGAAGATGCTCACAGCCGTGGAGGAGACCAGCACCTTTGGCCTGGAGTAACACCACAACCCATTGCCTCCCTCCACAACAAGCTTTTTTCTCTACTCTTCTTGAGGCACTATGCGATACCTCCAAGCCCCCAGCTCTTATCTTTACCCCTAGTGCCCTAGTCCTCTCCCTGCCTTTAGCCTATGGCCTTGGTTACTTCACTGTTGCAAAAGGGAAAAAAACTCTCTCTCTTTATCAGATTCATGCCCTGAAAAACAAACCCACCACACACTGGAATGATCTCATCTGTGGACTTCACTAATGTCACATCTGGACTCTTTATTGTGTAGCAAATGTATGCTTGATGCGCACACACACACACACACACACACACACACACACACACACACACACACACACACACACACACACACATGCACCTATGCACACTTGCACAAGGAATCCTTACAAGAATGTAGAAAACATGATTAATGTATGAACTTCTTATGCTTAATTGTGGGATGAAGGTTGTAGTGGTAAATTTGGTTGTTTGGAATGGGCTCAAGTTTAAACACTTGAAACCGTTCGCTCGACAGAGACAGGGTGAGAGTAGGAATTGTACCAAAAAGAGAGCTATCATACAGCATCATGTAATTCATTAGAAAAAAACAAGGGGAAAACAGAGAGGGGTGCATCTGTAATGGATAACAGTTTTAACTGGCTTAAGATATAATGTTTCACACTTCAGTTCATATCTGAATATGAACAGGCTAACTTATAAAGCTATCTTTGAATCTGCTACTGTGGGAATAAGATGAAAACCTACCACAATACATAGTTGTATCCCCACCTATTGAGGATCATGACCATGTGACTCAGCCTAGTCGGCACTGGAGGGCCCTAAGAGATTAACCTGCTGTAACCACAATGCAGGAAGCTATGAAACATTCAATGGCCTGGACTGAGGAGCGATAAACCTGCTGCCCCCGTGAAAGTCAGACATAGTCTCCTCAGTCACATTGGCCTCTGGTGCAGGTGCACTGAAGCATGTTAGTAAGCAGTGGGTGCATATGATGTGCCATTACCACTGCATATCTACTGTAGTAATGGAATGACCGAGTGCAAGAGTGCATCTTTGTTGCATGTTCCTCTCCCTGTAAATCTGTGGGCCTCGGGCACATTGACAGCATGCAGGCCTACATGCATTTGGTTGTATTGTGTTTGGTTTGTCACCCCCAGTAGTTGTGGCCCTAGTTTTAAAAAAAATAGTGCCAAAGCAGCTCTTCAGTATAACTGAGTCCATTTAGGTGCAACAGTATGTTATTGTTTGTTTGTATGTCACACTGCTCAATACTCACACACATACTCTATCTCTTTCACACTCACAAACACACACACACACGAACATTCAATATAACATATTCTTAAGAGATACTAACAACTAAGTTTGGCTACAATAACAAATTCAGCTAGATCTGAACTCTTCTTGCATACAGATCAAATCTGTAACAAAGTAAAGAAAAAGAGGAAAAAGCCCCACTTCTCTGTGTATCCAAACCTGGCTCAATAATACTGCATGCAGGGTCCGCACAGTAACTCTGTGCCAAGTTTGACCCTTAGATGGTGTCGTGTTATAGCTTGATATTGCATGCTGGAATAGTGTCACAACACCAGACCAGATTAGCTTTTTGCATGAGGATTTCGCTGTAAGGGTGGCTGTAATGGGGATGAAAATGTGTCAGTTTCACTTTCACATGTCCACATGTTTTTTTGTTTTTTTTCTTTCATCTACTGGTTGATTTGTGTAGGTTGGAGTTCACAGGTCATGGCTCATCTCGAAAGCGTGTTAGGGCAAGCACTTGAAAAGCAAGGGAGAATGTGAGAGACTTTCTGTATTTTCCATGTGTGTCCATATCTGTATATAGTTGTATGATACATATGTCTGTCCCGTCCTGTGTCGAAATTATATTTTGCACTGAATGTAGCAAACTTTTTGGGGCAAAGAGTCTGTTGTTTGTCTGTCTCAGTCCATTTTTCAACTCTTCTTAATGCTATCTTAAGTCAGAAAGTAGTCCATCCTCTCTTTTATTATGATAATTGGACATGATTATACATACTCTGTTGTGAATGTTTAACTGCACTGCTCCATAAGCCAATGAGAACATTTTTTAAAACCACATGTATGGTTTTCCCTTCAGAATTTTACCACACATCTTTCTTTCAGCCAGGATGGGACTTGAAGGATGATGCTAAAAATATATATTTCAGTGAGAATATGGCATCGGTGAAAAGAACTGAATTCAAGCCTCTGTTTTAAAGTTGAACATCATTCAACCAACCATGTTAAAATAAGGCTTTCTAGGCCTAAATAAGATAAGACAACATATGAAAAAACACATTATAGGCCTATGAAAGGTTCACTAATGTTGGGCAGCCCAACGCCGTAAAGCCTATAGGCCTATCAGACAATAATGACGGAAAGATGCCCTTGATGTGTATTTGATATTTGTGCTCTGTACAGGGTTTCCACTCAAGTCTAGGTCAAGTCTGTACCCTGACAAAAACCCTGCATTTCCATGACCTATAATGAGATAGATAGATAGATAGATACTTTATTGATCCCCAAGGGGAAATTCAAGGAATGAGAAGATTTCAGAGCAGCCGCGTAGCCTAATGTTCAAGAATCTTTGACTTTTTTAGAGCGGAATATGAATGGCCATTGAATAAACAAAGTCACCACTCAAACAAGCAGTAGAGCTAATAACCAGATTTACACCAATTCTGTGTGGAAATAAATCTGTTAATGTAAGTAAGGGAAGTAGGCCTATATTCTAAACTGCTACAACAAAATTCCCTGATATTCCATGACTTTGCCACAAATATGACATAATCAGAATCAGAATCATCTTTATTGGCCAGGTTACAATCAAGGAATTTGACTGCGGTTAATCTTTGCTTGCTTACTTAACATAAGAATAATTAAGCAATATCACGAGTGAGAGTGGGGTTGGTTATGGATAGCCTATTCCCACGGGTGTTGTTCGGCCATAGGCAACAACAGCTGTGGGAATATCCATGACCAATCCCACGATCACGAGTGCTATATTGCTTTTATACAACAATTCTACCACAAACTAAATAATCTGAAAACATCCCGTTATTGTTTAAAAATGATAATTTCGACATCGTTCTTACGCATCAAAAAATAGTTCCCTTTTCAATAGACAGCGTCTTGGTTGCTAGGTAACCAACATTCCAGATCCCTCGTTACGGGTCTTTGTGGCTTACGTGTCTTCTTGAAAGAAATGTTGAAAGTCGGGCTGAAATCACATTCATATCTAGGTTTGCTGCATGCATGTTACAAGGACACTGGTCCATGTCATGTAAGGGACATGGTCTACATTTATTAATTTATGGTGAATAAATGTTACACTACTGTGCACAGCCTTCAGTGACGATGGTGAAGCACTGTTTCGTTATGGTTTGCTAAGGAGTAACCCATTGCTTAAAATAGTGGAGGGCTGGGATGAGAACATTGTATCAAATCTTCGCATTGTATCGCGGAGTGATTTATTATTAGCTGTGCAAAGTCTGAGTTGAAATGTCCAGGGATATTCCAACTCATGGAACGTCTCTCGGCCAATCAGAAACAAATAAATAGTTCCATAGAACCCAATTGTTGTATAAAAAATAATAATTCCCTGACTGTCCATGTCTGGAATAGACTATCAAAATTCCATGACATTCCAGAAATTCCATGACCCTTGGGAGCCCTGTCTGTAGTAGAACTGCTGTTTGATGAAAGTAGCCTTGGTCTGTAACTGAAGCGTTCCGTTCGCGTAGCGTCTGCTGCAACAATTAGCTGCCACTATAATCAATGGAAGTAGCTACACCAGACGTGATAGCGGTGCGTACGTTTGAAAAAAATAGACCATTCATTTAAAATGGATTTTACGCGTCGCGAACGGAGCGCTTCAGTTACGCGCCTGGTATAGCTCATACCTTATACTTCACAGGTCTTTTATTTGGTCATTGGGATACAGTAGCAGCTAGAGGGCGTGCTACGCTACTTTGGCTACAAGTGCTCAGGGCGAGGATGAATGGCTACTTTTAATCGAAACTGTGTGACGTATATGGTGTATCTGTAATGTTGGCCACCGGCTTCGCTATTCAAAACTGCCCAGGAATGATACCGGCGGGAGTGGAGCGCTATGCCTATCAGTAGTCAACGTGAATTAGATAAAAGTATTCAACTCAAAAAGACAAAGTCATAACTTTTCGCTGTACCGGTTGTTGTTCAGACCCGTACGATTTTAAGTGTCCTTTTCATGCCTTTTATCGTCTTTCAAAAGCTGTTCACGTTAGCTTGCTATCGCGACGCTAGCTAAGTAACCAATCGACTAAAGAGCTAGTAGTAACATTACACTAACGTTAACTTGTGTCTACTAGGTGTTTTTTTCTTTCAAGAGGAGTGGCGCACCGCACCAAGGAAGAAGGATGTCGCTGCTTGCGTTGAAAACAATGACTCGTCGAATGGTTTCCTCTCTATCAATCGACTGTCTGGATGTGTAACGTTAACGTCAAGTTAACTATTCGCGAAGTGGCTGTGTAAAGTTGCGTTAGCTAACACAGCTAATCAGCTTGTTGTCCTAGTTAGCGCACCTTGTTTTGTAAACAGTCGGTCTTCTTCAAGACTGTTAGCTGGGATTGTACCCTAGCTAGCATGTATAGGCTACTCCAAGATAATACTTTCATCAACTTTTATTTTACTGTAACATCACTCTCTGAAGAATCCGTTCGTACAGAGGCTGGTATAGGTAGGTCATCAACTGAATGAGAAACCTTAACTTAGACTGCCTGAGCTATCTCACGAGCTAATGTTACAGGTGTCAAGTGATAATTTATAACGTTAGAGTAGCTGCTACTCGATTGAATGGCTTATAAGTAATTTAAACTTTATTGGATAAGCTAGAACATTGTAGCGGGCAGTGTGTGGGGAGTTCGTGTTTACAATTACAAGCTTGTGTTGACTTCTTTGAAGACAGCATTCATTTTTACCAAAAGGTGGATTTTGATTAAAAAAACAAAACAAAATACAACAAATCGAAGCGGACAGCTCACTGCGTGGACTGGCAAAATGTCTAGAAGACGGCTGGACAGCCGCAGCTCTGCTGCTGGACTGTTGGGTGACATACAGACACACATACAGACGGATCCTCTGGACAGCCTGTATGATATCACAGGGGAGCTGGGCAGGTAAGACATCATTCATTATAGGCTAAAGTTACATGTAAAATCACATCACATACAAGTTTCGATCAAGTGACATTTTTATACCGCAGGCTTTGGACAAGTAACGTTAAGCAAGCAGTTTTATGCGGTCTCAAACTAATGATTAACCACGTCGCACTCAATTTGTGGAGATGGCCGTTGCCACTGGGAGTGAACATGCCTTTATCACCCCTAAAATAACAGGACAGCCAGTGGCCAAAGCACTGCGTTACAATAGTAGTTCTAAAGTTATATCTGGAGGACCATTGGCACTGTCAATGCTTTTGCCAAAGGACTAGAATGAGAGTGCTTGCTTGATCTCATGGAGACACTGTATCAATAAGTAGATAAGGAGGTACTGGTGTTTGTGTTTATTTTAAACTCCTCTGTCCCCCCTAGGGGTAAGAGGAAGGAAATCCAGACATGTGGGAACCACGGTGCTTGCACTAAGAAAGAGGAAGTGACCCTGTCCACTTCCTCATTCTTTGAGTTTAACCTGGTTCCATTTGATTGAAGGCAAACACAAATTTGACCATTTTAGGTCTGTGCTGAGAGACTTCTCGATTAGCTCTAATGTCAATACAGTGTGTTGTGTGTGACAAGGGGTTAAAAGAAGTAGCGTGCGTGTGTGTGTTTTCATGCATAAATTAGCTGTGCCATAAGCTCATCTAATTAACTTTCCCCCCTTTTTTAAACTGCACTGGCCTTTCCATAAAGGAAGCTCATTTCACAGTCCTTTTACAGTGCAAACACAACCTCATGAAACAAAAGGGGTCTACCAACAGCATGGGCTGTGTGGCAACTACACTTGGTAGATGCAATTTTCCTGTGTTTGCTTTCCTGCATTTCAAAACAAAGAGACACAAAGGTTATTAACTCATTGAATGCCGAGCTGTTTTCGGGAGCTTTGTCCTAGAGTGCCAGCAATCTAGACCATTGTTGATGATTTTTGTACAGCCACAGCTTTTTCTGTGTTATAGCTATGAACACATACAATGGCTCGATTAAAAGGTGAGACTTTAAGCTCTCGGTGGGTGCAAACCGTGTATTTCTACACGCCTCTGTTCCTGAGAAATCCCAAGCTAAACAGTGGCTAGTTTTCATCAAAATCGCTGTTTTTTTCTAGAAATGGAGATATAACGTCTTTCATGAAATATGAAGTGTTGCCTGTTACTTACTTGTGTAAACTTTCCGGGAAGTTATCAGCGAGACTGCCACCTAGTGATGACCCACGAAAATGGCCTGGTTTTGACCTGACGTGCATGCGTCACTGATTCGACCCAAAGCGGCAACCAAGTTATGATAAAATGTCAGGGATGGATTACTGCACGGGCCTACCGGGCCCAGGCCCAGGGGCCCAAGAGGTCAGGGGGCCTTGAAGCCCAAGCCTTTGCATGGAATCATTGCCTTAATATCACAAATTTCCCCTTGGGGATCAATAAAGTATCTATCTATCTATCTATCTATCAATCAAGTCAGGATGTAGGCTATGAATCTGATTGAATTTAGTATTGGCCATCTCCAAAATGCACCAGAATACAGGAAATCACATCAAACAAATTCCAAATTTTCTGGGGGAGGACCCCCGAAACCCCCCTCCCACAAATATGACAATTAGTGGGGGACCCTTAATACATCTAGGCCCAGGGGCCTGAAAGTTCATAATCCGCCCATGTAAAATGTCCAGATAAAATGTCCAGATTGTGCATTTTCATGAGTTTTCGATCGTCATATATTTCATTTCCATTCATCACAGAGTTCCCAAAATCACATATAAGGTGTGTTAGAGTGTCTAGTTTCGTAATTTTTTTTTAAAAAAAGCTAAAAACGTAATATTACGTTTTTGGCACTCAATGAGTTAAGGGGATTTTTTTTATTTATTTATTTATTTTTTTGCATTTCCCTGAACATATAGGCTATGGACGTGTCAGAAGATAAGGGTCATTCCACGTCAATTAAACCAGAGCCCACGCACTTAGGTCTCAAAAAATTCTGAAAAAATTACCAGGTGTACCTATGTTACCCAGGAGACACACTGTAAAATTAGATCAATACTTTCCAAGATACAGCCAGTTTTACAGGGGGAGGGGGATGTCGATTTTGTTCGGGCTCTTTTTTTTGTCAAAGTTCACAAGCCCACAGCGCAAGAACTAAACCATGTAGGAGGCTCAAATTTTGCATGCTGGTACATAAATAGGAATAGTATGTAGCAAAATAGTCACGTTTGGTCTGGATAATCCTGCATGGTCATAGCTGTCCCTCAAAGTTGATACAAATTGTATTGGAGTTTTTGGCTGGGCTCTGTTTAAGCCTTCAGAAGACATATTAACATACGCTCTTGATTTATTTTCCTTACTGAGATAAGTAGAAACACTCTCACGAAAAACAATGAACAGAAAATAAATTCCTTCAGGGTCTGAACAGCAGACCTTAGAAGTCTAAAAATCATTTTGGTTCTCATTTTCAGAGCACCTAAACACCTTGTGGGAATATACAAAGATTTTTTAAATATTTTTTTCTTTATTCTCCATGATCTTTTCTTTTTAAAAACACCAATTTGACTTGTATAGAGTCAATTTATATAGAGTCACCACACTGCCACCTGTGGTTGTATAGAGTAACCTGTGGTAGCTCTATACAAAACATATTGATGTCAATGGGGCATTTTGCCCATGTTCAGGGTGGAAAATAAAAAAGAAAGATTTGCATAAGACAAGTCAAATTGGTGTTTTCAAAAAGAAGGGATCATGGAGAATAAGGAAAAACATATTTTAAAAATCTTTGTATATTCCCACAAGGTGTTTGGGTGCTCTGAAAATGATAACCAAAATGATTTTTCAGACTTGTGAGGTCTGCTGTTCAGACCCTGAAGGGATTTATTTTCTGTTTGTTGCTTTTTGTGAGAGTGTTTGTACTTATCTCAGTAAGGAAAATAAATCAAGAGCCTATGTTGAGTACAACATACAGGGCTTGTGAACTTTGACAAAAAAAAGAGGCTGGAAAAAATCGACACCCCCCTCCCCCTGTAAAACTGGCTGTATCTTGGAAAGTATTGATCTTACATAAGAGTAATTTTACAGTGTGTCTCCTGGGTAACATAGGTACACCTGGTAATTTTTTCAGAATTTTTTGAGACCTAAGTGCGTGGGCCCTGGTTGAACTGACGTGGAATGACCCATAAATAATTGATTGGTCTGATTGATTTTATGATTTGAAATGTGTCCAGGGGGTGAATGAGATCATCTGTATTCTAGATTGGTTGTTTTCTCCCCCAGCTATTTGTCTCTAGATTAAAGGAGAATTCCGGTGTGATATTGACCTAAAGTGTATCGAAACATGATACCGAGTGTGAACGTATGTCTCATAGCCCATCTCGGCTTGTCCCCTGCACTCCAAAATCTGGCGCTAGTTAGCCGATGCTACCAACATCTTTTTCAATAGTGGTGCTTCGGCATCGGGCTAGCCATGCAAATAAATCACTGTTTTACACCCATTTACGAGGCTCAATGTATCTCCACACTTCATTGGTAGACTTCCGAGGGCCCTGACATTTAAAACGAGACATTGAGAACTTTGAAAAAGCACTGGTAGTTTACTTACAAGACTATTTATACAGACAGTATCTTCACGAAGTTTAGCGTTTGCAGCCATCTTGAATTTAGTCACGATAAGTCGAGCAACGAGTAAGAATGAACAGGTATGATAAGGGATCAGATTCCAAAAATAATTCAGTGGAAATGCATGGATTCCAGTTGCTGCTACTGGAAGAAACTGGAATCCATGCATTTCCACTGAATTATTTTTGGAATCTGATCCCTTATCATACCTGTTCATTCTTACTCGTTGCTCGACTTATCGTGACTAAATTCAAGATGGCTGCAAACGTTAAACTTCGTGAAGATACTGTCTGTATAAATCGTCTTGTAAGTAAACTACCAGTGCTTTTTCAAAGTTCTCAATGTCTCGTTTTAAATGTCAGGGCCCTAGGAAGTCTACCAATGAAGTGTGGAGATACATTGAGCCTCGTAAATGGGTGTAAAACAGTGATTTATTTGCATGGCTAGCCCGATGCCGAAGCACCACTACTGAAAAAGTTGTTGGTAGCATCGGCTAACTAGCGCCAGATTTTGGAGTGCAGGGGACAAGTCGAGATGGGCTATGAGACATACGTTCACACTCGGTATCATGTTTCAATACACTTTAGGTCAATATCACACCGGAATTCTCCTTTAAAATGGTGTGGAAGGGAGAGCCCTGCTGAGGGATTGCACTTGAGCGTCTATCGTCTATCTATCATGGGCATGTAGACTATCTGCCATGAGTACGAATCACTTGGAATGAGTCATCAACTGACGATAAAATCACATAGGTAGCGGAGTATTTGTGAGGTAATGTGACTCAGGCTATAGCCTTGCCCTATTGCTTTAGTTGTGTATCCGAGACAGTCCTTGAATGAATTGGCTACTGTCTTTGTCTGTATTCCTCTCTCTCTCTCTCTCTCTCTCTCTCCCCCTCCCCCTCCCCCTCCCTCCATTGGGGAGAAGTCTCCCTTCAGTAAAATTCGAGGCTGTGTAATTTAAAGGTATCAGGTCTCATCTATCTGCATAAACACTACTTGATTAATATGTATCGTCTACTTCAAAGAGCACTGTTCAAAGCCTCAGCAACAGGAGAAGGCGGAGTGGTTTGGATGTAGCTCAAATGGGAACAAAGCAAAAGCATCCCTCCAAGGAAGGACAAATCACTAGTGCAGGTGCTGGGGACAAGCAGATTAGGTGTCCAGGATATCAGTATTTAAAACAGGATAAACAGCATAGAGCACTTGCAAGAGAATGCATGTTATGAGGACATAATAAGAACATTTCTCTGGGCAACAAAAATCACACTGCGCAAACAGTCAATTGGCCAATCACATGTCCAGTGAGTAAGGTAATGGGATTCTAGCACGTTCACCCATTTTAAAGGTAGGGTGAGTGATACGATAATACGACACAAAAAAAAAGTAAGCTATTCTATTCTATAATATAATGTAAGTTGCTTTGGACAAAGGTGTCTGCTAAGAAACAAACACAACTTCATCCAGCATCACTAACCCTACCTTTAAATCCCTCTTTTTTTTTCTTTCTCTCTTCTGTCTTTTTTTTCCCCTCTTTGGTACCTTTTCTTTTTCTCCTATTCTGCCCTGCGCATCAGGGGCAAGTTTGCTGTGGTGAAGCATTGTGTGGAGAAGTCCACGGGCAAAGTGTTTGCCGCCAAGTTCCTGAAGAAGCGTCGGCGCGGGCGCGACTGCAGGGCAGAGGTGGTGCACGAGATGGCCGTGCTCGAAGCGGCGCGCAACAACCCGCGCGTGGTCAACCTGCAGGCTGCCCACGAGACGGACCATGACATCATCCTGCTGCTTGAGTAGTAAGTACAACAGGCGCAGACAACGAAGGAAGGAAGCCCAGAAGCACTCTCTGGAGAACTTCAGGAAACTGATGTTTAAATGTCTTGCTCTGTAATAAACTCCCCAATCAGGCTGCTGTCAACTCAGTAACCCTAAACACTATTGTTCCTGCTGTGCATTATAAAGCCTTGTGAGAATTAATAGGATTTGATCAATATTGATTGTCAATTCTGCTTATTGTCTGATTCTTTATCAGTTCTCTTATCAATTCCTTATACATTTTCTGTGTGGAAAAAGTAACCCTTTTCAACAGCAACACAGATGTTATCAACCAAGGTTCAGCAAATATATAGCCTAACTGCAACACCTTTAGGTTTGGGCATATTCTGCTTCAGAAAAAACGCTTATAATAAATAATGGAGTCTGTGGTGGTCATCACAGCTGCTTAGAATAAGGTGAACTATGTAGAACTATATTGTGTGTTTCAAATTCTATATCTGTTCACTCTCTGTAAAAGCCGTTGATAGTGGTCTGAAAAATATGATTCCGATGGATAGAAATTTTGGAACTGGTTCTACTCAATTCTCGTTTACTCGCAAGTGTTGATGCGTTTTTTTTTTTCTCAAGCTGTGTGTGAGACATGCCTACGCATGTTAGTGAAGCCGAATCTATCGGAGAATTAGAGACCGTGTGTGCTCAATGTCTGTCTTCTCTTCTAACCCAAGTGCGGCGGGTGGGGAGATCTTTGACTACTGCGTGTCTGACGAGCTGCTACCAGAGAGTCAGATCACTCGCCTCATCAGACAGACACTGGAAGGGCTTCATTTCCTGCACCAGAACGGCGTTGTGCACTTAGATCTCAAGGTTAGCTCAAAACTCAAACAGCACACTAACAGAAATAGAAGCCTCTTACCCAAATACAAACCTCATCTTATCTCTTACCCAAATACAAACCTCATCTTACCTCTTACCCAAATACAAACCTCATCTTGCCTTCTGCTGTGTAAAACTGACACGTACTGTAATTTCCTAACTATTACTATTCCTAACTATTAGCCGCAGCTTATACATTGATTTTGCAAAATGTCTTCAGCTATGAGGAATACACAGGGGCAGTTAATACTGTATCACTGTAATATGGTTTTGTTTCTTTCAACTTGCATAAAACACTGTCCTGCGGTTTATACACAATGCGGCTAATACACAGGAAATCACTGTATAGTACTCTAGCTGAGTAGCTAGCTACTCTTTTGAGGCAAGCATACTTATGTGATGCTCTTCCATAGATAATGTCTTCTTTTCCACATGAACATTCGACTTATGTATTGTAACATGAGGGCCACACCCCAGAGCACGCTCATCTTTACTTGTTTCCTGGAGTATAAATCTGAAAGTGCTTATCTTGTTTTGCTTTCTCTCTCGCAGCCCCAGAACATTCTCCTGACCAGCCTGAGCCCACTAGGTGACGTCAAGATTGTGGACTTTGGCCTGGCACGCAGGCTTGGCACAGCTGGCGAACTGAGGGAGATACTGGGCACTCCCGAGTATGTTGGTAAGACCTGTTCGAATGGATGAACAAATATACTATTTTTCTTCCAACCTCTTTTATTTAGCATTTGGTCGTGTCAAAACATGAAAGGGTTAAGCCATTCTTTGGCAAGGATGGCTGTTGAATTTATATTACTATAAACAGTCACTGATAACAGGTTATCTCTTTTGACAGCACCAGAGATCCTGAACTATGAGCCCATCACAACAGCCACAGACCTCTGGTAAGTGTTTTCATTTGTTTCACAGTCACAGACAGTAACAAGTTTACAGCCAGGCAAATGTCCCTGCCCATAGGAGTTGCTCGTGTCACAAGTGAAAGTAAATATCAGCTCTCATTGTGCTCATCGCATATACATTTTTGTAACTCTGCCACATGTTTATATTTCAACACAAACTGTTTATATTACTTCTGACTAGTCATGACCCTTTTGTTCTATCTGTTTACATTTACACCGGCATGTGCGTGTGTGTGTGTGCGTGTGTGTGCGTGTGTGTGTGTGTGTGTGTCTCAACCTTAGGAGTGTTGGAGTCATCGCTTACATGCTGGTAACGGGCGAGTCTCCTTTCGCCGGGGACAATAAGCAGGAGACATTCCTGAATGTGTCGCAGGTGAACGTGGACTTCAGCCGGGAGTCCTTCTCTAGGGTGTCCGAACTGGCCGTGGACTTCATCCGCAAACTGCTGGTCAAAGCCCCCGAGTGAGTTTATCTCTCTCAAAGGCCACAGTTGGAGCCTTTCCACTCTGGCAGAGAGCATTGTAGACTCCCCCTTCACAGCTCTTTCACTGCAGCATGGGTGGAGGCCTTCAAAGCCATGTTTGAGGAGTGGATGACCTCACCCACTCAAGACATGGAGTTTTTCACATTAGGCCACCTGGCCTGTGTTAAAGAAGCCCTATGCAGGTGTGGTTATTCCTTCGCTGTTTCTGGGTTTTCGCCGGATTTGGGCTCACATTTTCACGACATAGCTCCCCCTGCAGCTTCGGTAGCAAGTGACTGCTACGCTAAACCCCCACTAGCTAGCAAGCTAGCCATCAAGAAACCAAGCTAAACACATACAGGGCTCACAATAAAACGGTCGAGCAAACACATTGTTCAAGAGACTATCAAGCCACATTACAAAGACAAAGTTCACCCAAGGGTAGGCTAGTACTTACAATTTCAACAGCAACAAAGCCAAGTCGGCGTCCGTTTTGCAGTCTTCTTAGAAACTACAATCTGACTACATTTTCGAGGCGCGATTTGATACTTCCGCTGAGTTTCATCCGGATTTACCCGGTCCGGGTTCAGAAAGTTGCATATTCGGTTTTTCCGTGGAGAAGCGATAGAGGGAGACGAAGCACCCACCAAACAACCATCAGAACGACTCTCAACCTGCATATTTAAGGTCATTTTTGCTAAAATTGTTGCATAGGGCTTCTTTAAAACTTTGAAACTTGTTTTCTTGGCTAATCTGATTCACACTGCACTCACAGGTACACTAATATGCTATTACCGCTGGGACCACAGCTTGACTGTTGATCATTATACTCATTTGGTTTCATAAATAACTTGCCTTGTAATCCCAATCATTAATTGTATGCCAATGTTTACAACATTAACCTGACATGAAGCAAGGAAGGAATGTGAAGAACAGTAGGAAGAGTCTGTCATTTTGAATCAAATTTAGACACCACTGATAGGGCTAGTTTTTCCACTAAGGATTAAGTGCAGTCCTGGACAAATTTCCTTTAATGCGGAATTCACCCCAGGACTTTACTTAATCCTTGTATTGAAGACCATTCCATTTTGAAGACTTTTTTTAGAGAGATCTGTGGAACTGTAGATGAGCCCATGATGGGTAAGCCTGAGTGTGCTCTCACCTCTTCTGTTGCCTCCTCTTTCTTCTCCAGAGACAGGCCCAGTGCTGCCGACTGTATGACCCACCCCTGGCTGTGGCAGCATTATCCCGGCACAGAACTCCTGTCCCCCACACCCTGCACTCCCCGGGAAAGGAGTGGGGGCAGCAAGTGGGCCGCACCACTCGAAGACCCAGAGGACAAGGAGAACTCGCCCCATGCCAAACGGTTCCGCTTCGGGGAGGACATGCCATCCTTTGGAGAACCTGACCACTGAGGGGATCAGCGTGAGGAGGCCTTGTCAATGCCTTTCCCTCTTTCTCTTTTATTCATTTCCCACCTCAAGGTTTGGGCCCCACTTTCACCCAACATCAGCGCTTTAAGTCACCGCGCTGTCGGCAAAGCCATCTAGAGTTGCGACATAAAATGGTTATGCATAGCGTCCAATGAGTTGCAGCTGTGTGATTCAGTGTTGTATGTCACTGAAGTCATTGTTCGTCTCAAGATTGAATAAGCTTTGTTGCGTTCAAGTCACAATGGAACTGTACATTTTAAATTCAAATCTCAAATTGAATTTGTTAGGTAAAGATCAGTGGCCAAATGTGTCTTCGTGGGTATCCTTGCAGTACTGTCTACGTAATAACATCTTTACCAATAATTTGGGATGTTAATTGTATTTTTCATTGTATTTTAAGACCAGTTTCTTCCAGGCATATACCACGTTTTAAAGACATGTTTTCCTTGTTTCCTTAAATTATACTAAAAAGGACCCTAAAACTACCCTTTAAATGAACCAAACAAATATTGTATGGAAGTATTTCATTTTTTTGTGTTTTAAGATTTATTAGGACAAGAACACATAAGTGTGTCCTCAAAAAGTATGTCCTCAATAAATGCCTAAGAGTAAAAGGATCATTTTTTCTCGGGCCTCATGCCAGTCCTTTCAAATAGCCTCCCTTTGTTTCTGCACTATGACTAGATGTAAAGTCAGTCGCAGGTGACAGTCAGCTTGGTGGTCTTGCTGACGTTTTGTTTTTGTTTGTTTGTTTGTTTGTTTGTTTGTTTTAAATCAGTCAGTCTCCACTGCCGAGGAGGCTTTGAAACATTCAGCTTGGGAGGAGTCTGTAGTTCTGACTCAACTGAACACGTTCTCCTGGCAGAAGTGAAAGCCTGCAATTCGAGGCACGTTTCATGTCAAAAAATGTCCAGCCCATCCCAGGGCAATTAAAACACTGGATGGCCCCTCACAAAAGAATGACTCAACGCCACTCCCAGGATTACTCAATTATGTTCTTGCGATCAGCATGCCACTTCCTTTAAGTCAGTGACTTAGAATCTCGGAAAGCACTTAACTCTTCAGTGTCCCTTGTTTTCAAAAGGGAAAATCCATTGGTGTCCTGAACCTAATGTATCTTGCAGTGTGCAAACTGCAGTTTCTTTGTGTGCATCGTAAGAATTGGTAGTAGTACAGTGCAAGGTGTATTGAAATTTTCCATTAAGCTTAAACCTCAGGAAGGGAAGCATTGTACAGTGAAACTCTTACCAGTTAGCCTATTAATATTCCCCAAGGCTCCCAGTTAAGTAACACAATATGAGGTGATGACTGCCTTATGCTGTACAAAAACAGGATTTACTCCCAATACTGCATTTTGGGCATCAGTGAACTTTCTTAAACATTTAATAGCATAGAATATATCAATGTTTTAAAATGTAATATTATTTTATCTTTATACATTCCAAGCCTTCTCATCTCAGGGTAAGCCAATGACTGGATGGATATCTATTGCCTGCCAATCCGCTGTGTGCCTCTTTATGCTTGCTCTGAGTCTTAGGGATTTCTCGCAATAAGTTATGCAATTTATATTTATATCTATATGGGAATTATAGTATCATTCTATCATGATAGAAGTGTGTATATCATGCAATAATTTACTTTAATAAGAACGGTGTATAACTGGTCACTCTTTGCACTAGATGGACTGTGTTAAGATTGATAAGATTGAATGTTATGAGTTGAAAAAAATCAAGTTGCATAGAGAGGTAGTCTGTGAAGGTACGTTTGGATACATTTGCAAGTAAAGTTATTTGCCAAGGCAATGTGGCTCAAGAAAGTTTTTGAAACTGAGGATCTAGGTAGTATGGACAGTGAGGACGGGTTGAGATTTGTAGGGACTGCTGCAAGAGTGTATTGAGCGTACGAAATGAGAAATGGTTAAGTTACTCTGTAAGAAAATTAAAAGAAAAGAATGCTGCTGGGATGAGATGAGATACGTTGTGATGAAGTTATGAAGTTGGTGGTAGGTTGAGGAAAATAAGATGTTAATGGTCTAAAGTACTTATCAGGTAACATTCCAAATGGGAATGGAATTATCCAATATTAAAGGGAGTTAACCAGTTTCAGTTTCACATTAGAAGTGAGGACAAACTGGTCAAAACAGGTGACCAATAAAGTGTTAGGTAAGGTAGAGTTTCCATTTAAACAACACAGCATGTGTTACTGCACACTGATGCACTGCATTTCAGAATTGGAAATGAGACTGTAAGCGCAAGCCTATATGCCAAATGTTTCTCTATCTTCAGGGGAGGTGTGAAGAGCTTACTGTTTGCTCTGTGTAGTCGCTCCCAGGGTCTCCTAGCGATGGCACCGACTGCTACACACAAGTGGAGCCTTTGTCCCAAAGACGGGTGTCTCCTGTTACGGCCATGCTCTCACTGTATGCTGTCATTTTAAGGGAACCAGAGTCCGTGTCCATGCTCTGGGAGATGGCGTCAGCGAAAGGCTCTCAGACTGTGGAGTGTGAGGGTGAAATTTTAAACCCAGGGAGAACGTCGGTATGGATTCATTGAGCCCACTGAGATGCACTGCTGTGGTGTTTTGTTGTAGCTTGGTGCATCGCTGGAGATCTGGTAATTTTACGTGTAAGCTTAGGGTTGGTTTTCTGTTTTAGTGATTTGTGGCCAGTGTAACTTTCCCTTGGATGTTAGTTGGCAAACTGCACAGTGCAGTGTTCTTTTGTTTGTTTGTTTTTGTCTTTCCTGAATGTTATAGCTTTTGTCATTCTTGTACACATTATACAAAGAGATTTACATATTTAATTGATTTGTAAAATATTGATTACACAGACCTACTCAAATGAATGAGTCTAATGTAGATTATAATCAAAATGTATGGATGTGGATTTACAGATAAAGTGCCATGGTTTAACATGTACTCCAATGTAAAACAAAACTGATGTCTTTACAAATAAACCCAGTCAGTATCCTTTCTAATACTGGGGTCTTCAGTTATTTATGTCAATTGGACACATTCCCACTATCTGTGGTTATCTATAGAGGGAGACCGTGTTCAATAGTTAATATACTGTTTTTACTGTTTTAGTGCATGGTTCAGTGCATGGTCCTACCTATATATGTAAAGTTCACAGAACATTTTACTTACATTTCATTTAAAATAGAACATCTCACACTTGTGGCATAGTAGCATTCTGATTTACATTCTTTATTGAATAAGAAAGCATAAAGGAAAAACATGGAATGGACCTGAAGTGCTTGGTACATTCAATGCAGGCTATTTTATAGGTTTTCAGAGGTATTGGAGTCATTCACACAATATGTGTTAAATATCTAGTGCAGTTAGCTTTTAAGCTGGTAACTTTAATAATCAAGAGATTCTACTTCAAAACAAACACGATGAACTAGAACCATGCAGAAAGCAGAGGGTAACTGGTAATAAATGACATGCCAGATGACACTAAATAACTTTCATGAATGTTTCATTAGTAATCGCTTAACATGTAGACATCAGGAGGGAGCAATACATCACTTTTCCTCATCAGAACTTTTACATTGGAATTGAAGATTAGTCATTACAATGCAATTATATCTAAAGCTGGTGAAACACAAGGTCATTTTTAAGCAATGTTGCTGGGCAGTGATCCTGACTATTGTTGTTTGGGGACATTTCTATTGATGTTGGGCATCAATTTTTCTTTCTGGAGTTCTTCAATCACTAGTAGGCCTTTAATTGTCATCAGCCAATCAGAACAGATGGAACCTGCTCTGTGGTTGCCAAAATGCAGCATTCTTAAAAATGTTGCTTTGTGTATTATCAGTTTAAGGGTTAGATAACCCTCAGTAAGTGCCACTTTTATAACAATGAGAATAATTCTCATCACATAACCTTATTAATGTACTTATCGTACATTTACATTAAGACTTTAGTCTTCCAGATACATTTTTTAAGCATTATGTTGCTATACGGACATGAGAAATGACCATTTACATTCACGAATGTCATCAACTTGGAAAGATTACAGGAATATCAGACTGCAGGGAAAATAATATACACTTCGCTCTTAAGCATAATTCTAACTGAATATACAAGAACTTTCCAAGGGATAAGAAGGGTGCATAAGTCAGAATCATCATTACTCTTACTTTCCATATCTTTGTGCAAATTATGAAGCCCTTATACTGTATTTGACGGAATGAGGTCATTTCTTCCATTTGCTGCTAACACAAACTTGTTACTAGTCCTCCCAATGAGTAGCTTGGGCTGTTTGCGATCAGCGAGGAGCAGTTAATTGAGGCCAACACTCCTGAACAACCAAATACTCTGACCAATGAGCCTAGAGGCTGCACCTAGCTTCACGAACGGATTACAAATCTGACTGTCAAACTTCAATCTGACTGTGCATCAGGAAGGGCAATGACTCCGACATCTTACCCAGGGTCTACAGTTTCAGTCAGTGGCTGGCCAGGCCTCAGAATTCCTGGATGACCCGGAAGTGGTTGTCAATAGATGCTGGCTCATCCTCAAAGTGCAACTTCTGAGAAAGCTGTGCGCCAAGCTCCTCAAGCGTGTGTATAAAACGCTTGTGCTCATGGCCTACCCAGGCCCGCATCGGATCGTGCACCTCATAGGGTGTGACGTGGGCATGAAGGGCCACTCCGCTCCTTGCCAGCTCTGCCAGTGCCCTTTTGTCTGTGACCCAAGTTTCACTGCCACCTGGGTGACCCCCATCCAACCAGTACATATCAGTCACACATTCCAAAAAGGGTGCAAGCTCTGGGTCTGTCTTTGCTGCTGGCAGTTCATAGACCATCTGGTTGAGCACTACACAGCCCTTGCTGAAGCCCATGATGGTGAGAGAGAAGCCGGGCGGAAGAGACAAGGAACTACCCAGAATGGGCAGAGGGTCTGGAAGGTTGGCACGTTCCATTCCATGGGCAAGTAAGGCTCTCAGATGGCGCAGAGCACCATAGTCAGAGGAATGCTCAGGCGCCCCAAATAAGTTGCTTTCCACAAAATTCTGGTAGCTGCTGAACTTGTGGAGATACAGTCGTGATGCTCGAATTATCCAGATATGGTGGCTCAGAAAGCGGCGCCCCAAGATCAGGGCCACCCTCTCAAGGCTCCAGTGCTGCCATGGGGCAGCGTCTGGGTGCAGGGCCATTTCCTGCTGAAAATTCTGTGGAAAGGCAGAAAAGGTGGGGATGTTATCACTACAGGAGGAAATAAGGCAAAATATAACATGCAATTAGATAGGTCATGGAATGCAGCAGCCGGGCAGAGTATTTTTTGCCGCAGGTCACTTAGGCCTAACACTTGTTAAGACAGCTAGCTGACATAGCGTACGCCTTACGACACATAAGGCACTACACTACACAACTAGGAAACAAAATAACTAGGCTAACATGTTACGTAACATTACAAAAAGATAATAGGTCATAGTAACTTGCGACACCAAGGCGACAGCATTTCATATTTATATTCAGTTAGCAAGCTAACGTATCAACTTCATTCGTGTGACGTAGCTATGAACTGCAAACAGATTATTTAATACAGTTTTCCTAATTGTATGTAGTACCGTCACTACGTTGTAGAGCTCAGAAAACTGTAGCCTAGCGTTAGCACGCGTTACCCATGCAAGATGTCGACCAACAGGTCCATTGGTACCAGCAAGACAATATTCTAAGTACCAAGAGTGGATTGTCTAGAACAGGAACTTCGTTCGCACACAATCAGAAGTCCGCTAGTAATTTTCATCTCAAAACAAAAGACATTAAATTAAATGCGTCTTTTAGATACAAGTTAGCAGTTTAGCAGATGGCTAAATGATAATGTGCGAATAAACATTAGATGCTGTTATAGTGTTAACGTTAAATGCACGGTCCGCGACAGCACGCATTGTTGTGATGTCCCCCTGACTGTTTGCTAGAATGGGTAGAGATGCAGCTGTTGACCTGAATATCCCCCGGGAAAAAGACAACATGGGCATTGCCACTCTCGGGTATCTCGGAGCTGCCGTGCCGACGCACAGATCCAACGGGGCTATGCAGTAACAGATCATTCACCCGGTCCTGCTCATATCCCGGGACGGCGGCCAGTCTCAGCAGCCGAGACGGACTGTCCGGGCGTACGCCGACGGTGTTCCCTGATAGGCAGAGTCCTGGAGGCTCCGACGATCCTGCCGCAGCGCTCATAGCCTTTGCTACTGCAATTAATGTTAGCCCACTTTTAACTGCACGGATGCTAAACATGAGCACTTGGCGACAACAGGATTAACGCTACGTACACTTTGGTCAAGCTGTTTGACGTTTCACGACATGCACAATCTACGTAATGCAATACGTGTATTATTCCTTACAGCAATATATAATCTCAAATACTGTAATTTTGGTGAAAAGTTGTATCTCTGATATCCGGTAGTTCCACGGACAATTACTGCACACACGACGCATATATTTAGCAGGTAGAATTGTCATCTCTTCATTTTCTAAATCCTACCACAAAGTGGCGCTGTCTACCTTCTGGTGCAAATGCGCAAACTCAGAATACAGCGACTTGTCAAATCCAATGCGCTGATCTGTAGTACAAGGAAATGGCCATATAGTAGAACTTCACATTGACTATGTTCTACATATCGGCGGAGCAAATAGTTTCAAAAGCTGATTTCCCCCCTGTAGCTGACTACAGCTCACTAGACCCGTCAACCGACCATGTTGACTGAATCTTTTTTATAAGCTGCAAACTGCAGCAACTGTGGCTTCACTTAAGATCAGTGGATAATCAAAAAAGCAAGTATGTATCTGTCCGTCACTAACACCGTTGTCATGTGGCATGTTTTTGCTAATGGTCAACTTAGAAGTTGTTACTTTTCCTCGAAGGGCGATTAATATCCCTGTTGATCTTCGCCCCAGTCTTTGGACTCAGTTGATGATATTTGCTTTTCACAGCAGTAATATTTGTCTTCTCAAGAAAAGCATGGCAATACAAAACATTGAAAGATACCACCTCATTTGGAGCATAATTTCTAACTTAAAGCATTACATTCATGTTGATGCAGTGTTTGGTAACTTAATGGTGACCTTCTTACCACAGGATGGCTTCCACGTTGGGAAAGCGTCTGGTTGCTTGTCTGCTGAATGTGTCGGAGGCCCGCAGAAAAGACCTGGTTTTTAAAGTAGCCCAGGCGGCTATCACAAACAACAGTGGTGATTATTTATATATATATGTACGGAAGAGCTCAACTGTTTATGTACAGCACTGTTTTCTGTGTTTATTAATCTTTTGTTTCCAAATAGGAGGTTGGCGAGTGGGGACCACTGTACTTAACATCTTCAATGACTTTGACTACAACCGTTCAGTCATTACAATTGTTGCGAGCGTTGACCACATCAGTGAGTGTTGAACTATCAATAGTCACAAGCCAGTGGGGAAAAAAATTATAATACCTGTACCTGAAATAAATGTATTCAAGTAGTGTAACATAACATATTTTTCTTTTGTAAGAATGCCAGATAATGATAACCTATTTACCATGTTCTGGGCAACTCCCAATTATTAATATTATTAGAGGCATTTCTTCAGTAGACTAATGAAAAGTTTGCATCCTAAGGGGAGGCTGTGCTGTCTGCATGTGAGCAGGCGTGTAGCCTTATCGATATGCGTGCCCACTCTGGAGCTCATCCATGCATGGGTGTGGTTGATCTAGTACCACTGTATCCCCTTGGAGAGGAGGTGGGCTTAGAAGACTGTGTCAAAGAGGCCAAGAGTGAGTGTACATTAGACTATACTATATCATGTATTTGCTAATTTGTGTACCATAAAAATGACCGCTGACTTGGATGACATTAGGATGGCATGGGATGCATCACATAATTGACCTCATTGACCACAAATGGCTTCACTGCACAGCCAGTAAAAAACAATTAAGATTAAACCAGTGATCTTAATCGTATTATTGTTAATCATGTATTACTTTTTTTATACCTTAATCCCTGTGTGAAGTCCTGGCCTCTGAATTGACCCAGCGAGTGGTTGGGACTAGCGCATTTTTCTTTGGCTATGCTGACATGCCTCGTAGGCGGAGTCTGGCCCAACGGAGGAAAGAGATGGGCTGGTTTAAGAAGGATCCAGACATGTTAATCATCCATCCAGACATAGGACCATCACCTCAAAAACGATATGGCCTCACAGGTTAGCTCATCATGGGTTTCCTTTAATCCTTCAGTGAATTAGAGAGTTAGAGTAATGGTCTTGCTGTATTCAAAAAGGGTTATTTGCAGTAAAAATGTATCTTGCTCCATGTTGTAGTTCCGTAAAGAGTGGCCAACAATCGCCGATCAACAACCAAGCCTATTTAACATCACACAATATAACAATAATACAAAATTTGCTGGTGGCACTAGCAAACGCATCATACGTTATACTTGGGGTGATCAGTAAGGCCCTTCACAGTAGCCAACATGGGCTGCCTGTAGCCTGGATGCCAAACCAAAGAGCCACATAATAAGACTGTGAAACACAAACAAAAGCCCAATTCTCAAAACTATTAAAACCTTTGGGGTTCCCTGTTGCAGGTGTTGGGGTGAGCCCCTATGTGATGAACTGCAACGTGACCATTGGCACTCAGGACCTGGCAGTGGGCCGCCGTGTGGCAGCCGCTCTCCGCGAGTCCAGCCCCAGCGGGATCCCAGGCGTGCAGGTCCTGGCCCTGCCCCACGATGGGGACGTGGAGATCGCTTGTAATGTGGAGAGTGTTGAGGGTGCACCTCCCTCCTCCTTTGGGACAGCTGGAGGAGATCCCTGGCCCTCTTTCAGCATTGACGGGCAGCTGTACTGTCACGCGCCCGCCTCGCTCATCACGACGCGGGTGGCAGAGTTGGCAGGGTGTGATGGCGTGGCCACAAAGGGGACGGCCCTGGTGGGCTTTACCCCACGTGAGTGCCGTAGCCTGGCAGAACGGGCGTTGTCTCTCGGCATTGGTGAATTCTGGAAGGAACAGAGAAAACTGCACATGTGATGAGTAATAGGGCTCTCCATCTCTGCAAGGCCAAACTGTATTGTTTAGGCTTGGATAAGGCTCAAACACAGGACAGTATCGTAAGGGGTTTAATGGACATGAAATGATCACGATTCTGTTCTGAGTATTATTTTATCTTACTTCCAAGTATTGAAATAAGTAGGGTGTGGTTGTTCAGTCAGAACTGTGAATTAAATTCCATTATCTGGATAATTTTGCTCTTAAACATTGGCTTATTTAAAGCCAGGAAAGCATGGCAATAACATGGCAACACGTAACTAAGGGCATGTGTTTCCAGGCACTGATGTTGTAACGTAACAGGGTGTTCCATTTGCTATGACTGTTGAGGAGTGACAGTGCAGAGACACTAGTCCTGCCACTTGAACAGTGCTGGATTGGGTCCAAGCATCAGTGTTATCTTAGATATTGTTTGTCTGGGCTAAGGCCCTGATTGTGCAATTCCTACTTGTTCTTGAACATTGTGTTCTTAAAAAGATATGTTATTGTCATTTTTGATTTTGTAGCAATAAACTCTGTTAATTCAATAAATTTGAAACTTTTTTCAAAATCCTGTTTTAAAGTTTGTCAGCCTAAAGTTGAGAGGGAATGCTGACGTGTTGTGTGAGGCAGTGCTTGTGACATGGTATTGCACAATCGCTCTAGGCTCGTTTGTCCTCTGTATTTGCATTGGCTGCTTACTGGGATGGAAAGAGTGAAGTCTTTGCAACTTGATGTCAAGGGCATGGAATGATCAGAGCATATTTGCAAATTAACATTTTTAACTGAGGAAATTATGGTCATTATAAGACTTTCAACGTTTGCATTACTCAGAAGGCCATTGCCCTTACTATACCTACTGCTGGGTTGTCATGGCTACAGGTGAGACCACAGAAATAAGTTTATGGACTGAGGGAAGCGCCAAAAGGACTAACTGCAACTGTGGCACTTCATGCTAGGATCATGACTGAATTGTATCGATACGTATGCTATTGAGTGATGTAAGAATTTCAGTTTAAGGTTTTCTTACGGAAGAAAATGTACACACAACCACCATGGAGTTATTCTTCTCCACAACACTTCATTCTTTCTGAACAAGTCTTTATTCTACTTAAATAGGCCTACATGTTAAAAACCAAACTATCACCTCTTTCACACAGTCACTCCTACTTTTAAAATGTGTCCTTTGGCCAAAGAGGGACACTTTTGATGACCTTGTCTCAACATTGGCAAAACATTGTTTTATCACAAGTCAGTAATGCCTCCTCTATAACTTAGAAAGTGCATCAAGTGTTCAAGTAGGGTGTAAAGTCTCATTCAACACTTTAAGGGAGAGGGCAAACATTGGCGGGCATAAAACTGGCACTGAATTGGTCAAAACACTTTGTGAGGGGTGTGTGGTTAGTTAGCTGTTAAAATGTCAGGAACAGGCAACTTATATGAACAAGTCAATACCATGATTTGGCCTTCTCAGTGCAGTGCTTCATCAGAGGAAAATAGGAATGTGGCAAATCTAGTGAAAACTATATGGCACAAGACAACTGAGGACAAGATGGACTCATCTTTTCAAAATGGCAGTAATGTGATGTTTTCTGAGGGGCTCAGATCTGGATTGAGCCTGACAGCAAGACAAGTGGGGCAGGGAGGAGAAGAGAGTGGTGGAAGGGGGGGGGGGATGTGTGCGCAAGAGATTTTCTGCGGTTCCTCCTCATCTTTTCGAAGCTCGTCGAGGGTCCCTGCCATTGCTAATGGTCACAGAGGGCTTGGGAGGAGCAGGGGGACCACCTATGGTCACTGGTGGAGGCCCGTTGCCAGGTGGTCGGCCGTTGGCACGGCCCGGGCCACCAAAAGCGGGATCACGAGGTCCAGACACAGCAGCATTGTTACTGGAGTAGGTCTGCATCGAACCGTTTCCTGGGGAACAAGGGGCATGACGGCGCAAAATGAATACAACAAAAACGTACATGGTTGGATATTTCCATAACGGCTCACATCTCGGCATACTCAAACTACTTCCAATTGAATCAATGACCCAAAATGCCATTTACAAATTGCTTAGAAGTGAACACTGCTTCTTGACCATACTCACCTGTTTGTGCGTGTGTACCTGAATTCTGATTAGGCGGAGAGTTCCCCCTCTGCTCCCCTTTACCCTGTTAAGAAATAGTAACCTCATTGTTACTGACAGGGCATACAGAAGAGGAAAGGTAGTTTTGCCTTTGCCTCCTGACATGCAGTGTGTGTGTGTGTGTGTGTGTGTGTGTGTGTGTGTGTGTGTGTGTGTGATTATATATATATATATATATATATATATATATATATATAGCATTTTATCATTGTATGAATGTGAAACACAGATCCAGACATGAACTAAACACAGATTGCTGATTGTTCTCAAAAGTGCTACATACCGTCTTATTTTGCATATTTGTTTGGGCTAGCAGCTCTGGATTTGGCTCACTGAAGTTAGGCACCTCTGAATATACCATGCAAAACCTGCACATCAAGGATTAATAGGAATCAGGTTTATGGAGGAAAAGAGCAGAACGTAGACCATTAGTCTTTGGGCAGTTGCAGTGACCTCACTGCAGACATCAGTCTCAACACAACCTTGGAAAGTCATAACTAGTAATGGCATTCAACACAAATCCTCAATATCCCTATTAACGAGTCGTCCTGGATGTGACTGAGCAAACTTGTCTGATGCACGAGACTCACTGGACCTGAATTAATGACAGATCAATCCGTCCAAACTACAGTATTTTACAATAATAAAAAAAAGCCATACAAGTCTAACGGATTCTTCTAATGGTGATCAAAAAGCTTGTGCATGATAGAAGCCACTTACTCTCCAATCTTCTGTAGGTCTCCACCTCTTCCAGTGTATAGGGTTAAGCATCCCTTCCAAATCGAGGCATAGCTGAACAAACAATATAATCAAGTTAGTTCTGTTCAGTTAGCAGCCTTAACGTCCTCACTAATAACCGTACATGGATGCCCAAAGGTATAGCTTATTCAATTCAAGGCATGTGAGCAGGCAATACGCAGTAACAAGAATCAAATAGCAATGACCTATGGCTCTAAGGCAAAGAAATATAAATTACACTGAAGTGGTTTAAAAAAAAAAGGGTCAAGACACTAACCCTCGTGTAAGGCGAATTATGTCTCCGGGTTGAATAAGGCTGCCTAGTTCATCCCACACAGAAATGGCAATGCTGCCACTCTTGTCTGCCACCTTGCAAGAGCGCACTTCGTGTCCATCTTTTGTCTTGGTGACCCGTCCTAATGAATCAAAGTAGCAAACATCAGTTCAACCTCTCCACAGGTTAACAGCAAACTTGACATAAAAAAAACAACAACCTTACAGATGAAACACACTGAATACATCCAGAACATTTTAAAAGCCCACAGGGTGGAACCCGAGATAATGCTAGTTAGAAGCTATAAAAAAGGAGACCATTGACGGGTGATACTGCCCCTTTAAGAAAAAAGAAACGTGTAAATTTGTCATGAGGGACACGCTCGAGTCGTGATTAACTTACCTATCTCCAAAACAATAAAGACGATGTTTAAATTTTTCGATCCAGGCTTAACATCTTTTATCAGTAACACAGCTTCGTTAGGTACAGTCGACATTTTTAAATTAATTAGGGAAAAGCTAGCGTTGCTAGCGGTCTGTATGGCCGACTTTGTGAAACACAAAGCAGCATTCAATAGCTATCGCAAACTGGCTAGCACGAGTCGGCGACCAAAGTATTGGAAGCAATTGAATAAACTATGATTGTTTGCCAGACAGAAATAAATTGATTTGCTGTTGTGCAGGATGTTCCCCGTGTCGTCGTGGCTGAAGTGAGCCAACTTAGAAGTCTTTCTATACTACCCTGTCTACTGCAAGTCAAGGGGAAATCGACTACACCGGCAACGTTTGCTAGCACTAATAGTACATCGACTGTACTTTCGCTACCTTGTACGGTTATTAACGCTAACTAACTACTTTAACCTTGCTTGCCATCGCAAGCCCCTTCTCTATGCTCGGAGGCATGTCGCACTTAAGGTTAGAAATAATCCAAGTACAATGTTGGAATGATTTTGCTCTGGTAGTTAATGGTTTGAAACTATACGGGTAACCTCTCTGGTATTGCTAATCTGACGAACTTGCTATCTTGAGTTAGCCAGTATTTTCCGGCCGACACTTTTGTATCCTACGTTGCTTCTTAGCAGTTAGCTAACTAGCTCTGATTTAGGTTGGGGAGCCCCTATGCAAACAGTATAAAGCTTGTGTGGGCTATCAAAAAGACTAACGCTAACGTTACTCCACAACAATCGTATTTACGTTTTTCGCTGCTAAAATGATAAGAGGAAATGTCACACATAAAAGCTGCTATATTGAATAAAACGACGAAGACGGTTAGAAATCCAAATGCGTCTTTGTGACGGATATAAGTTTTGTCATTGTACGCCTCAAATGTATAGGGCGTTTGTGGTTTGCCAATTGTTACTCCTTTCGTATAAAGTCGTTATTTTTTCAGAAGTCCCTCGACATGTGAGGCGTCTCTACAAGATGTTTTGCATATTTATATTATTTCGAAAATCTTAAACTGTTACAAACTCTCTCCTGCCCCTGTCCCAATGCTCCGAACAACGCCAACGCGGAGTGTGCTTCCTTTTTTAAACGGAACAGACTAGTCCATTTCCTCTTACATGAGGGGGTTACTTAGGAATACATTTGAATCGAAAAGAGTATTCACGCATGTAATTTCACATACCACACAAAAACAACAGTGTTTTACATTTGATATATTTCGTACGTTAATTATCTATCCCTTGATAAGACGACGTTGCAAAACATGCAGGGTCGATTCTGAGAATGCACCTTATGGTATTCACGGTGATCAAATTACAATAAGATCAGCACTCCTTTGGATAGGAAGAAGAATGTGTCTACATGGAAAAGGCGATATATGATCTTTTCCACAAAACCATTGCCGACATCTATTAGAGCACATATGATCATATTTTCACGACACTAAGTGGAAGTCTTTTACTGTTGAAACTAATGCTAATATATGTGGAATGAAATGCAGGGCATCATTCAGAAGGGTAACCATAGACCAGTAGTAGGCTAGCCTACACCAACTCTTTTGATGTCGTTACAGTTTATTGAGCCATTATTAAAATAGACTGTACAAAGCTTAAATTGAATGCTGCATTCTGCAAATCGCATTACCACTATGACCAACTGGCAGACTTCCCCAGCAACGTCCACTGTAGTACGGACTTACAGAAGAGACACTTGCAGGGCATTGCTGCAATGTTTGAGCATTACGTTTCAACTCTGTACTAGTAGAGTGAGTCTATTCATTACGAACCACGTGTCTCATTTCTCCCGAGTGTCTTGATTCAGTGCCGGACTGTAGCAACACAGATGACCAAAAAACACGTCACGAACAGGATTCGAACCTGTGCGGGGAAACCCCATTGGATTTCGAGTCCAACGCCTTAACCTCTCGGCCACCGTGACTATGTGATTTACTCGATGACGTCAAAAAAAACAAAACATGTTATTTTAAATAACAGGTACACGATCAAAAAAGTAAAAGAAGGCCTGAAATATATTCTTAACTCTCATTTACAAGCAAGCAAGTTCTCTATCAGAGAAACGATAAGACAGAATTACAGCAGTCTGGCTCTCTTAACACAATTAACGTGACCGTATTTTTGTAAGCTAACGTTAACGTAAGCTAACCTCTACACAGAATAACACAGGTTTTGCACGCGCAAGGTCAAAGTTGTTCAACTTTTGCTTAGGCCCGCGTATAAAATCTGCATACATGCTATGGTGTAACCAACTTAAAGGGTGACCGTTCATCTGATAAATGTTTTCGCCCAGCACTTACCGTTAGAGTGAAAATGTAGGACACATAGGCCTACACTAGCATTTACTAGTGCCGTCTCCCCTTCCAATCCGTGTGAGTGTCACCGAGCCAAGCCGATCGTTATTTTTCAGGCCACAAGATGGGGACACTTGCTTAACTGTCAAGACTGATCTTCATGGTCGTCCTTGGCTACTTATTTTCACATGTAATGGGCCAGGTAGCCTATTCAAAAGTACACATATTTTTCCTTTTTAATGTAGCCTAATGTATTTAGTCAGAGTGTGGGTGTAATCATTTTGTTGGTCACTATGAACAAACCTTTAGGCTAGTGCAGCGGTCCCCAACCAGTCCACCTCACCGAGATTGCAGAATTCATAGTTCACCCACCTCTTATTTAACCACTACATCTCTGGCACAAATGTACTTTTCCTCTCCTAAACGAGGGCAATTGGACTTTTTATGGTCAATATTAGATTGGTGAGAACAATAAATATACTAGATCACCTGTACGAATGTTTCAATCGTTCTATCGTAGGTCTTGGTGTTTTTTTTTAGATATTATGAAATAAGTAAGCTATACGTTTTTTCACTTTCTTAAGTGGGCTCAA
The DNA here is from genome assembly GCF_018492685.1 of Alosa sapidissima. Lineage (NCBI taxonomy): Eukaryota > Metazoa > Chordata > Actinopteri > Clupeiformes > Clupeidae > Alosa > Alosa sapidissima. The sequence continues at coordinate 4,697,656 of NC_055958.1, read as the reverse complement.
AAATCTTCTGATATTGATCATGCATATGGCAAAGAAAGACATGAGATCGTTGGTTATGGAATTTTGATCGCACTTAGACCTCAGATTACTTGCAGTAGATTAGATTCGCCGTTAAAAAAAAAAAAACATAGTCCAGTATTTCTTTTGAAATTGAAATGAAGTTGTATGGACTGGACTATGTTTTTTTTTTTTTTTTAAACGGCGACGAAATTGTGAATTTCCAGAGCACACTTGGCAATCGACTCCTACGGACTTTCCCCTTAAGATGGCAGCAAAGATGCCAACATTTCCGGAAAGGTACTGGCTTGATGAAATTCATTCTGGACTCTCTATCCGACCACATAAATACCTCGGGATACTTCGGTTTGGCTTTAGGGACCCTCTACTCACTACCACGTAAGTGCAATGTTGTTTGGAACTGTAGAAGAGGTATAAAAATAGCGTTTTGCAGCGGCGAAATAATGCCCTTCTCACTTCCACGCTAACGAGCTTTGACTAAAAACGGTAACATCGAACTTTCTCAAAACACATCCGAATTACATGATTTGGATGTTAACTCAACGTATGTACTCCCAATCATACGTAAATCGATCTAAAGTGCATTTTACTCCGGATAATGCCTTTAAAGAACTTATTCGAAAGACTTGAGTTTGTAGTTAACTTAGCTATCAAAGACCTAGGACCTGATCAGCCCGACATTAACATCGTATACCAACAAACAAAGGACAAGAGTCGGTCATTTAATCGGACATTTTCACGTTCGTGGTAGGCCATATGTCTGATAAGAAGCTCTGGTTGTCCTGAACGCAATAAAATGTTCTGTTTTCCATGCCTGCTTTTCCGATCTTCTGGGGACAAGGGGATGTTTGGAGTAGGCTAGTGTAGGTGTGTGTGACATGAAATTTTTTGGAGTAGGCAAAAAACATGAGGCTAGCATCTGAGTTGTGCAAATTAGCCATGCTGGGGAAAGCTAATATTGCAGCACAACTCGATGAGGGCTACACAAGTGCGAAATCGTGTAGGAGTTTGTTCACCTGAACCCAGATAGCAAAATCATTTTGGCCCAAAACTGGCATGCCATTTTGGCAAAGCTTTGGGATGATGTACGGCCCAAATTTGGGCCAAATTAGGCGTGCCAAAAGAAAAACAAAAGGCGGCCAAAACCAATTTTGGAATACCAAAATGTAGCCAGACATATCCCAAAGAGTTGCCAAAACCCCAAAACCTTGCCGAAAAGAGGCCTTAAATGACCCAAAGTGATGCCATAACTGACCCAAAGTGTTTCTATTTATTTATTTAAACCTATATGTCCTAGTATTCTAGGCTCATATTAAGTTATATGGTTAAACTAGGTTCTGTGTGTTATGCAAAAAAAAATTAAATGAAGCAAAATATTTTAAAATGATATATGTTTTATTAGCTGTTCTGCTTGTTGCTCCTGGGAGGCAGCTGGCGGTTTTTCCTCCCAGCCTCCCTATCCCCAGCCCAGTAAAACCACCTCTTCACACCCTCCCCAGCCCAGTAAAACTCCAGTGAAACAGATGTATTCAAATCATCGTTTTGCTTGCTTGAATGCGAACTCAGTGTGATGTTAACCTAGGCCTATTTAAGTTAACGACGTGGTTGTCGTGAGAACACGATTCATTAGCGCTTGCAGTGTTCGGCCGTAGGCTATGCCTACGTGCGCATCTGCCAGGCTCATAGACTGTATATATAGAACTGGACAGTGTGCCGTCTGTTAAGAGTGATGCGAGCGCTAGTCCAGAGCCCCCTGGTGGCTGGTTGCAGTACAATGTGTAACTCCGCCCATCCCCATGTATTTCAATGGCCAAGTAGCCAACTTTCCGTGTCACTTTTCTCACCTAAAACTATTTTTGTATCTACAACTTTTTATTCGAAAAAATAGTTTTCAAGATGCTTCAATACACACAATTTTTCTTTTCTCGCTGAAATTATTTTTTTTAATGTTATATTAACAAATTTAAAAAGGGCGTGTTTACACCTATGATTGACAGCTGGCTGGCTGCAGACACGACGCTTTGTCCATTATGTTTTAACCATAGACTGTATATATAGAAAATATATGACTCCTTCCCTTTAAAACTATCACAGCATTTTGACTATGGATCCAACGACTGCTTCAGCGACTTTTGAATTCTCCGAACAAGACTACACACGGATTATCCTTCAGGACTCTTTGTTTGACAGCAATACCATACGGGACAGGTCTAATGGCTCTTTTAAAATGTTACAAAGATTGGAAGAGAAGGAAACACGCTTGTTTTTACATGCTGTCACTTTAAGTGATTACATACGGGCCAAAAGAATCCCAAGGGGATTGCGGGTCAACAAGGGACCAATCATTGGCAAGGACAATGCAACATTTTGTGATCAATGGACGGCAATCCTTAACAAGTGTTCGTTTGATCTAATGGCACTTACAATTCAGGAGGCCACAGCCAATCTCGCGACCGTGCGGAACGAGATCTCTGAGCTCAAGATTCGGCTGGGCGCGGAAATCAACGAGCCAGGTGTCCTTAAACAACGCTTAGACGAAGTTGAGAAACAAAAAAAAAGAAGCAGGAAAAGAAATTAAGATGTCTAAAAGAAATACATTTGAAAGAGACACAGCTGACTATGAGCGGGGACGAGTGTATCAGTGGCGTAACCCAACTCCAACAAGACGGCCACCCTACTTGGCCAAAAATGGCATGCAACATACGCCGACCATCAACCAACAATCACATCTCCTGCCGACAGATGGCGAATATGAGTCGGAATCCAGCAACTTCTCTCAAACAAGCGGGTCTTTTTTAGGCGAAACCAAAAGGACTACACTCCAACGACGACCACCACGACCAAAAAGAAAAGGACCAAATGCAGGCGGTCGCTAAAATCCCCAAGACGAACTCAGGACTGTGGTGAAATACAACAGGTACATAACGTCATTAACCTATCTAGTCAGACTTTATCGAATGATTGCATAACCGCATTAAGCAAAGGATTATCGTTTGTGCCAACAACACATTGTAAGGATTTTGAGACTGTCGTAGACTTCCACAAATTTTTTCGTTCCCTTAGACTGAAAGAGTTTTTCAGTAACAATCCGTCCTCTCTTAATCATTCCACCACTCCTGTCCAAGGCACGAATGCGGATTATACGGCAGGAGAGAAGGAACAGATTGATGCACCTGGGGCGAGTGCTGTGACTTCGGCAACACGGAGGACAACATCTTTTAGAGGTAAAAGTACATTTATCCCTCCAAAAAAGAGGAATGCCTCATTAGACACGTACTGTCGGCTTGTGGAGAACGATGTCTCGAAACTATTGTCCAATAAAAGTGACTATAAATTAGCGGATAACCTTTCAAAAGCTCAGAGAAATGAACTTGAATTGTTGGTGAAGGACAAAACTTTAGTCATCCAAAGTGCAGACAAGGGGGGGGCTATTGTTGTGATGGATAGAACATCGTATGTAGCAGAGATCGAAAAACAATTAAGCAATACAACATTCTACAGAAAACTGAAACATAACCCTACACCTGAGTTTAAACAACGGATCAAGGATCAACTGAATACATATTTACACAGCAAAGACATCACTAAGCGTGAATATGACTTCATGTTAGTAGAGTACCCGACTATACCTGTCCTATATACTCTTCCAAAAATACACAAAGACTATACAGACATACCACCAGGCCGGCCAATAGTGGCTGCCATTGGCTCGGTTACAGAAAAAATATCAGCCTTTGTGGACTACTTTCTCCAACCACTGGTCGCCTCTTTACCATCTTACGTCAGAGACTCTACTGAATTCATAAAAATGATCCAATTGATCAATAATCTTGAGGAGGATGTTTTCCTAGTGACTATGGACATTGAGTCGCTTTATACGAATGTGCCCTTTGAAGGAGGATTAAAAGCATCAGAATTTTTCCTCAATTAGCGTTCTGAGTGTACCCCTAGCACCCAGTGCATTGTGGGGCTGATTGAAACGGTGCTCAAGTGTAATTATTTCCTCTCTGCCTCTGACTTCTACCTGCAGGTATCAGGAACCAGCATGGGGTCCAAGATGGCTCCTAGCTTTGCTTGTCTATTCTGTGGACAATTTGAGAATGAAATCATCTGGGACTGCAACAAAAATCCTTATTTATCCTACATAACAAACTGGAAAAGGTATATCGACGATATTTTTTTCATATGGAAGGGACCAGAGTCTAAACTAATGGAGTTTCACTGCTTTATGAATGACAATAGCTACAACCTGAAATTCACCATGGAAAAGGATGCACACAAAATGAACTTTTTGGACATTCTTATTTTCAGGGAGGGCAACAAATTGGGTACAACTCTCTACCGTAAGAAGACAGACAGAAACTCTATACTCCATGGACATTTGTACCATCCAGTCCCACTCAAAAAGAGTCTTCCCATATCACAGTTCAATCGGATTCGCCGCATCTGTAGCAAAGACACTGATTATGAGTTGCAGGCCAGAGATTTAGAGCAGAGGTTTCATCAAAGACAATACAAGCGTGAGTGGGTAATTCGAGCCGGTCAGCGTTTCAAGGGGACTACACAAACAGAAGTCTTACAGACAAAGAATAGAAACCAACCAGAACCTAGAATAAACTGTCATACAGTACTCGCCACTAGGACGTGCGTTCCAAGCAGTCATACAAAAACACTGGCACATTGTTGAGTCTGATTCCACACTGGTTACCTTCACCTCACCTCCTAGGGGAGTTTTTAAAAAACCACCCAACTTGAGGAACATGCTGGTCAGAGCACATCTCCCACCACAACAAGAACATTTCTTACGCAAAATACCCACTGGTAACTACAGGTGTGGTAACTGCAGTCAATGTAATTTCACTCACAAGACCAAAACCTTCAACCATCCTCACACTGGAAAGATCTACCACATAAAAGGCACTATAATGTGTACATCCATCAATGTTGTCTATATGCTACGATGCCCATGCGGATTGGCTTATATAGGAAAAACCACTAGACCTCTGAAAACGAGGATCTCTGAACATAGATCCAATATCCGTCTCCATGACATTAGAAGTCCAGTAGCACTTCATTTCACACAGGCCTCGCACAATGTCTCGTCCTTAAGATATACAGGAATTGAACTGATCAAACCACCCAGTCGGGGAGGGGATGTTAATGCATTACTTCTTAAGAGGGAGGCATATTGGATATATACATTAGACACACGGTCACCACGCGGCCTCAATGAGGACTTCGATCTTAGGCCTTTCCTGTAGCATGGGCCCCATGTTGCACAGTCCTGACAAGAGACGCGAATTTGCACAATGTGATAATATATGCCATGCTGCACAACTTTGCACAGACTGTTTTTTGATATCTAGCTTATGTATACTTACCGCTGGCTGTTGTTCGACATATGAGATGTGGAGACATGCTTGGTCTATGGATATGTACTATCAGTGAACATGACATGAGTTCTGATACAGACGTGAACTTGCACAATGTGATAAAGACTCGCCATTTTGCACATTTTTATGGATATGTACTGTAAGTGAACATGAGATGAGTCCTGATGAGAGATGATAATTTGCACAATGTGGTGAGATGCCAATTTTGCACAATTATGCACAGACTATTTGTATGACATCGAGCTGGTGATATGGGGTTTGTGTATACTTGCTTATTCTATGGACAGCTACTATAAGTGAACATGAGTTTAATGCCGACATGCCAATTTGCACATTTTGACAATGGATGCCAATTTGCACATTTTGCACTATTTTGCACAATTTTGCACAGTCTGTTTTGACATCTGACCGTTGTGTATCCTGTGGACAGAGAATGAGGTCATGTTTGTAGTTGTTGGATTCCTGTAATTTTTGTATATAGTGTATGTAGGTGTTTTTGGAAAATGTAGATATGTGTATGGATGTATGTATGCACTGCATTACTGAACATGTATTGGCTATTGCTGTGATTGGATAATTACTTGCCTGTGTAACACCACTGTGTGATCATGTGATCACTTAATTGTACATATATGGGTGTCTTTGGATTGTTGACTCACGTCTGATGAAGGGCTTGAGTGGGCCCGAAACGTCACGGTAATTAAACTATAACTTTGGAGCATATACTGGTGTTGCGGACTTTTTTTCCCCTCTCTCTCATCGTAAGTGTTTTGTCCAGCACCCAGGATTAGATCGGGATGTGCGTGCGTTTTTTCCTCTTTATACGTTAGCCATAGTCACCATAATTTACAGTCCTACTTGTTTCAAATGGTTTAACGTAACCAGTGATTGCCGCCATCATCGTTGCAACTTCATTTGAATACACTTAAGTCACTGGAGAAGGCGATGTTAAGTTTCATTAACGTTGACTCTTGCTTAGTTTTGCGAATGGCAATAAACGCCACCTAGCCTGCTAGGTCGACAACCTCGGTATGCCCATTTATGAATCAGCCCGATAAATAACGTTACTTGTGTTTTAGTGAACACATTATTGGACCATAGCTTAACGTGAGGAGGGATTCAAAGTTACACATGCTTAGTATGCTCAGAACAGCGGTATCTGAAAATGCGTTAAGGTATCGTTGTTACCTGCGATTGCACTGCTGGAGAAGCATTTTGCATTGGTATGATTTGATCAGGTCTTGCTAATGATGTGTAATCCTCCCGTAGACGTACATCATTTGAAAATAATACGTCTAAATCGAAAACTGTGACAACTCATTGATAGGCTCTCTCAATATGTCTGTAATCGTATGCCTCTACCACAGGCTTGCTAGTCAGAGAGGGTGCTCCATTACCAGAGAGAGTGCTCCATTATAAATCAAAAATGTAATATTGCAGCCTTCATGTCAGCTGTAAAAATATGAGAACATGGACCTACTACATCAGGATACTCTGTAAACATTTTACACATAATCAGGAAGCTACTTTGCTGTTCAGTGTGTGATGTGTTTAAAGTGGTACTACGTTTAAAGAAACATTTTTATTCTTTGTTTCAAGTGCATAGGAAAATACCACATTATGATGATGGTTATGGTTACCCTTAACAAATACAAAACAATATAATACTTAAAACAGGGATCAATCAATAGCCTAATGAAATAAACAATGAAAATGAGGGGGGAAAGCAATAATAAAAAATAATGCCCATTCAATCAATAATATAATAACAATAACATGGTAAGACTACATTAAGGAGAATATCAATAATAAACAAATGTCAAATTAATCAACAGCCTATAATGAAAATAAAACGGTACTACTGCATACAAACCATAATGTATAAGAAGTGCTTAAAAGACCAAAAACTATCACAAGAATGAAGAGCACTGGGCAACTCATTCCACCAACATGGAACCACTGAGGAAGAGAGTCTTGAATTTGACCTAGCGTTTAAGACTGGTCGACACAACAGACGCTCATCAGAAAACCGCAGTGGGCGGTTGGGGATGTATATCTTGATCATTGAATTAAAATAACAAGGAGCAGATCCAGTCAGTGTCCTATAGGCCAAAGTGAGAGATTTAAATTTAATTCTGGCTACTGTAGGGAGCCAATGGAGAGTAACTAGGAGAGGAGTTACGATGTGTCCTCTTTGGCTGATTGAAGACGAGTCATGTTGCAACATTCTGAATGATATATCCCACAAAAGAAATAAAATAAAAAAAAAACATTCAATATTGATTTAGTATCAACCAATAATTATTCTGATATTAATATTCTTGTAACGTCTACATCTTTGTGTAGACTACAGTTAAATACTAAGCAATGGCCTCTGACTTAAATACCAATATGGTATTTAAGTATAAATACTTAAATACCTTAATATGGTACAGTCTACGTGATACACAGGACTACACAGTAAACCCATTTAAAAAGCATAATCTCAGTATACCCATTTAAAAAAGGCAAGGATACGTATTCAATAACATTTGGGGTTGCTCACAGTATACCCACCACTGCAACTAACTAACTAGACTACACCACTGGTTAAACGGCGCATTGCAATTTACAATTTGTGTGAGTTCAGGGGCATACAGAAAGTTGAAGTTTGGGTGACATCAATAAAGAAAATAGAAACAAAGGGATGTGTACAGCCTCAAGTATGAATGATGTCACATTAACAGAAGGTTCAGAGCAGCGGCAGACCTTTCTTGGTGCCACGCAAGTTATTGAAAGTCATGTGTTTTTCAGAACGTAGTGGTGCTGTGCCATGTCCCATGTAGAAGGGGCTTCAGGTTGATCCAGTGACGGTGGGTGATGTCAGGGAGATGGATGTCAGGGGACTTGGAGAAAGGAGGACATGCCACCTCAGACCACCCCAGCCAAACCACTTCACGTAGGCATCCCCTTGCTTGCAGACTAATGTAGACCATGGAGACCACCTTGCCGCCACCTCCAGTACATTCAGCCATCTTACCTGCAAAAAGGAAAGTTACAATAAAGTTAGTCAGACAATTTTACAACATTACAAAGCATCTAATCAGGCACTCAACACCACTAGTAATACCAATTAATTAAATATATGTGTGCAATAAACTTCACAGCCTACCTAATGTTAACTACACATTTAAATATGCGGTGGGAATGTTATTAACTTGCGTCAGCTTGAAAAATAACGTTATCAGTATGACTGATCATGGACGTTAGATGACAAACTAAGGTCTTTCTCAAATGTTCACCGATATCCCTGGGAAGTGACTGGTTCTTGGCGTAGTGTTTAATGCAGGCGTTTCATTTATCAATCATTCACTTATGCGGTCTACAACTACCGACCTATTTTTTACAGTCTATGCTACCGACCTACCATCACAGAAGTAGCTCTAACAGAGGTGTCTGTCGTTAACGTTAGAAAAAATGAAACGCTGGCAAACTGGCTAGTAGTTACATTAACATGACGGGTTGATGAGGTCCATGCTTCACATTACGTTAACGTTAACTTGCGTTGCTTTATCACATCATACCGTTGCTTTATCACATCATATACTGTACTGACTGTCTAGTGTTATTAATCCCCATGTACAGTCAATGGTTACTCCATGTTGAGATGGCATACATTAAGATTGAGATATTTGAAAACAGCAACAACTAATAAAACCAAGTATATCATGCATCGACTGTTACGGGAGCTGTGTGCTAATCTTCACTTCAACGACTAACTTAGCCTCCCGTTGACGGTAATGTAGCTGCTAACGTTAGCATGTAATTCGCTGTCTGTATTTCTGTTGTTAGCTCATTAGTATTCACCATACTAAATTGTCACAGTCTATAATCAACATAATAAGCTCTCTTAGACGTATTTAAGAACAACAATAGACAAAAAAAAACTTTTCAGTTGATACTCAACACTTACCAGACAAGAACAAACCGATTGTTGTTTGTACTGTTTAACTCACAGCCGCAAAATTCATCCAGCCAGCTAGCCTTCGGCGCTGAGTCGACCTGCGTTGTGGAAAGGAGAAGGGGGCGGGTTTCACTTGACAAGGGGCGTGTTTAACTCGCTGAGTGGCAACTGAGTGGGCGTGCCTGACCGCGACTCCTCTTCACTGCGCATGCTTCAACTTCTGCTGCGCAGCCGCACTTCAAATTGGTTGCAAATTTTCCAAGATGGCGTCGCCTCGGCGGCTTCAATTCCATAGAACACTGCTGAATGCAACCACACTGTCCAGTTCTATATATACAGTCTATGGCCAGGCTACTCAGCTAGACAAAGAATCGTATATTCACTCCAAGTTGGCCTACCATAACTTACCAACTACACTGTAGACCATAAACTGGCTATTTATATGACCAAATGTATTTGTTCAACTTTATGAAGCAGAATTACGCACTGCTACTTGAAACGTAGGCTGACACAGTTGTGTTTGCAGGAGAGAGAATGACAGCGATTAACAAATTGCACTTGTTGCTGGTTACCAATAAATAGGCCTACTATATATTTTTTTGCAAACAACAAAAACAGAAAGGATGGAGACAGCAAAGCTAGAGATGGGCAGGAACGAGGTCAATTGGTATTAGAAATGCTTGTCAAAACGTTAGGAGCTGGATGTGTGGATGAATGAAGCACAAGTATGTTAAGCATGCACACTGTTTAAAGTTAGGCTACACGGTAAACTACAAGTAGCCTAAACCAAAGTTAAATTTAGCTTTTTAGGGCTGGATAAAGTTGACCAAATGGATATAGGCTGTTAGGCGTGAATAAAGTAGGCCTAGGCTACTTTGTGGCTCCAACCCTTCCAACGTTAATGGGGACGAATGTTGACATTTTGCGTGAAAAACCCGGGAAATCTCCCTTATTTTCATTGTTCAATGTTGACAGAGCTATGGAACGAAAGAGAACGTTATATGGCGACAGAAATCAACAATCAAACAAGCCACTTTGATTTTTTGCTGTTTTCATTAATACAAAAGATGGGTGACCCTCCCTCCTAGACAAAAAAAAGTTAGGTGACCCTCCCCTTAACAAAGAATAAAAAGACATGACCCTCCCCTATTTTCCTCCGGTGACCCCGTTTATAAATAACGAACGGTCCCTAAGCAGGATGGATTTCTCCTCACTGCATCTGTAAATGAGAACATACACAAAACAAGTTTTCAGTGTCAGTGATTTAACAGATTCTAAACAGCAATAATGTATGCTACAATCTTCTTCACTATGCGAACTGTAAGCATTGTCAAACAAACTAATCATCTGGAAGATAGGTGTGAAAGTTCTGTTGTCTTCCACATTGCAAAAATGCTTTGAGTTCAGTTAAATTCTACTAAGAATTGGCTGACAGTTGAATGATGGTTTCAGCCTGATATCCCTATACTGTAGCTACAGGAGCCTTTGGGAAAAAATGTCAGAGCCGAGAACAGGATATTTGTGAACAGTGATGAACAGTTTAAATGCTTACCCATAACAACTGATTTGAGATGTAATTTCTCAAATGGGATTTTCCCATTCAATCCCCGCCATGACATTTTCTTGGCCAGATTGTTCCTAATGGCCTGCTTCAGTATGCGCCAGACACTGTCCTTCACATCCACTCCCCCTGCCAATCCAAGAGTGATGACCTGTAAAAGAACCAGTGGTATTATTTACTCAAAATAAAAGTATTGTTTGATAAATCACTCAGCATACCATTCTAAGAGAAATCAAAAAGAAGCTCACCAATTCCTGGTGAAGGTCCGTGCTTGCGAGGTCGCGCTCCAAGACCTCCAGTGCCCCCTCATCCCCCAGGGGAAAATAAGCAGTATGCCTGGTGGTGGTGCACATCTGACCTCCCTGGATGGATTTGTGGAGGTCCTGAAGAATGCGGATCATGGTCTTCTGCTGGTCCAGCAGAATGTGTTGGTTTACCAACAGATCACGCAGAAGAGCTGAAAAACAAAAACAAAACATTAAGCATTAAAAGGCAGTTTTAAATAATCCTAAATGCATGTATGTACATATCTATCTGTAGCCTGTAGGAAGTAGGACTGTGTTTAAGAATAATGACATCAGGTTACTAAATTATATGGGCAAGTGCAATAGTTCTACATATTTAAAAAATGGGCTTGTGTAATATTTGTGAATAAACTTAATGACATTAGGTTATATGGGCAAGTGCAATAGTTCTACATGTACTTATTTATAAAACATTGAGTGATTCACTCCTCTAAGGGCGAGTGCAATAATAATGAATAAATCATAGCCTACTGATATTCCAAACAGTACAAGAATATCAGAATGGAATTTCCCCTTGGGAATCAATTATCTATCTATCTATCTATCTGTCTCTGTCTGTCTGTCTATCTATCTATCTATCTATCTATCTATGATTCAACCACAAAATAGCAAAGGTTGAAAACACGCCTACAACGGAGCGTAGGGCTGTCATCAAAATGTGAGTTCGTGAAGTAGTTCGCTGCAATGTATGGTGGCTTTACAGACACTGGTGGACTGCTTAGAAAGCAAGATCCTTCAATCAACCAGGAGTTAGCAGCAAGTTGGGCCAACGGTTTATCAGGTAGCCTATGATAGGCCTGCCCCTAAATATCTTATAGCCTACTGTTTATGTCTACTAGCCTATTGTCTATGTTCATTTCCTACAACTTGCTAGCAGATCCCGTTTGCATTTCTCGATGTTTTCGAAGGTAACGTACATACATTTAGCCTGCCATACTTCACATCTAAAATGCCTTAATGCACGTTAAATGCAGTTTTTATAGTCTACAAAGGTAGCCAATGATCGCTCACTGAATTATATGGCATACAGGCTATTTACATGTAACGGTGTGGAGGGCATGACTGGCGTTTATAACATATTAAACGAATATTCTGAGTAACTTGATGTTAGCAATGACAATGTCTTTTTAAAATGAGAATAAACGCGACTTACCTTACGTTGTCTGCCGGCAAACTGATGTGAGACTGGGGGCACGCATGGAATGTTCAAAATTCCCGGCGTTTGCACAGCCTTTTGGCAAGCCAGAGAGATGCCAAAGTGCGCCCGTAAGTCATGTGATGCGGTCACGCTCATCAATTTTTCAGCTGGTTAACCAGACATAGGCCATAACTAAGCCAAAATTGCATGGCGCCCTTTATGTATTATGGCAAATCATAATTAAGCCACAGGTCGCCCAAAAGACTTAGAGGGAGCTTTTCCTGTGCCAAAACAAGCCCAAAGAGGCCAAATGTATACCAAAACAAAGCCAAAATGATTTGCTATCTGGGAAAGTGACACAGATAAAGTAAGGCTGATTGCACTGACATTTGATGGGGCTAGTGTCATGGGAGGAGCATCTGGTGGAGTGCGTAAGAAAGTGCAAGACGTGTAGCCTACCCTAACTGCTATGCACATCAATTGAACCTGGTGATGGAAAAGGCTGCGTCAGCAGCTTCCTCAGTGCGTGTCTTCTTCTCGGATTTTTATAGCTTCTCCGCTTTTTTCAAGATCTCCGAAAAGATTTAAAAGCTTATTTTGGAGTGTTTCGAAATAATTGAAACATCTGGAGATTTTAATACAATCTCAGTTAGAGAGGCTAAAGGGTTTTCTCGAATGCTCTTAGATCCCGAGTTTTTATTCCTTAGACCTGTTCTAAGATCATGCCCCGTGTAGATGTGCTTTATTTACAGCTGCAGAAAAGAGCAATCGATGCAGTGGAGGCACACAGGGTTACAGACAAGTTTGTGGCCAACATGAGAACGATAGGCCTACGTGATGTCCCGTGCCTTTGTGCAAAACATACCGGTGTCCAGGATAAGCGCAGGACCGCTTGTAACTTTGCGCAAATTGCCTATGAAGTGTGTGACAATAGTTACCGCCACCGACAGATTTTCATTCACTGGCCATTTGTCTGCCGCCATCCTATTTGATAGTTCAAGCTTCCTCAAATTTTCCAAATCATTCCCCAAGGAGCTCTTGAAAAAAACTGCCCTTTTACGTGTATGTGTCACTTAATATTAATTTCTATACAAACCACGGTGGACACGCAAGCACTCATTCATACACACAGAATATTTACATTTTTAATGAATAGCCTACTTTTAATTTACTCTTTAAAGTTGAGCTGGCTCTTGAACACAATAATTTCGTTACTTATAATTTCTTTTATGAGTAGGCTAGGCCTACATGACAATAAACAACTTAAACTTGTCTATGAGAGCTGAGTGGTGTAAGGCGGCGTGAAGCCTACACTTGGAGCTCTAGTGGAATTTTGATTTCGCAACGAATTCTCGGTTATTTGTTTCCCTCTTGAGTTTTTCCCCCAAAGTAGTTCTCCACTGATCTGAGCTAATGAGCTGATTACCGGTACCTACATTGTAGCTTTTATTTGTCTGGAATCTCAACATTTTAAACTTCACTTCTTATGAATAAAATAACATTAAGTAGGCTAGGCTAACATAGGTTAATAATGCATGAACAAAACGGTATTTTTACCGCAAGTGGTAACATTATGGAATTCCATTCCCCAGATTTCGCTCATAGCCTAGCCATAGAAAGAAAGAGTCGTAAAAATGAACAAAATCTCCGTGGACCGCCCTTGTGCGTCCAGCTGCCGGTGACCTGGAACTATGCCAATTTTTTTTTTCTAAACTTGATCAACAGACTCTGCCCCGCCTATTTGTCAACCCAGGAGCCGCTACTGGTCGTTAGGTGGGCTTAACATAATGATTGATGGCAGAGTTGCAACGGGTTGGCTTGAATTCCCTGCTACTTGAAAACAAATAAGATGGATTTTGCTGTTGGTGAACAGTGTGACACGAGCTAAGCTTTTATTAAGTTGGCAAACGTTTGAACTAGCCAACTAGCTCCGCTGGTTGGAAACGCATGGACTCCGCGCTGCCGCTGTCCTATTGCGTGCAGAGGGAATTTGAAAGATAACTGATTATCCCGCCCCTCGGACTGAGCACTGCGAACGATGAATGCCCAGACCCTACATTTTAATGTGGGTCTGGGCCCACTTCCCCGATAACGACGGAGACACGCTCTTAAGAGGGTTTTCTACGATTAATCTTACGATCGTTCGTTTGGTTTTTCCGACTGTTTCCCGAACATGCTCGTAGCGTGAACGCGCATGCACTGCTCTTAAGATGCTCTTAAGGGGAGCTGTCCATGTTAATAGTTCTGAAAGTATCCTCTGATTTGACGGTGATTTCAGGTGACTGCACGTCACAGCTATAGGCCTACCATTTAAACTTCGGATCTACACATTAATTCACATCAATACGAAAATAGAAACACTTTGACATCTGCATGTAAGCATCCCAAGTAGGTTATATACCACACAGAGACATAAATAATTGTAATTATTTTAAGATTAGATTGTTGCACCATGCAATAATTTTTCACGGTGCCACTTAAGAACACGTTTGAAGATAAGAAAGAAGTCGAGTAAGAAAGAGAGGAAATGTGTAGGCTTAGATTTTGATGCAGTAGGCTACAGACTAAACCACATGTTGCTTTCTCTGCTTTTTACCTCATAGGCCTAATAACATATTCACTTACCAAAGATAATGTCAAACTATTCTGGCAACGTCTCGTTTCATAACTTGATTGCATTTTTGTCCGCTTTTCATCGGACAATACCCATACCAGGATGGCAAACAGATGGTGTCAAGTACCAATTTGACCCATAAAAAGTAAATGTCAAATAGGTAGCCTACAGATAATCTGTATTAATCTCATCATTGCCAATGGATTTCTGTGTAAAATATTGTTTATCTTGTAAAATGTTGTCCATCTTCTTTCTGTTCACAGACAACAGACACAAATTCTCTAATACCAAGGTCAATGCATTTGACTGCCGTCCAAAACTTTATGCATCTTGGACTGGAAGATGGTGTGCTAGTAAGGATAGCTACCACAGCTTTTGCCACCACATCTCAGTGTTGGGAGGGAAGTTCACTCACTGCACAACTCTACCAGCTGTACCTTTCCTCCTCAGCCATGATCCGTAACCACCATGGTTTTCTTTCAGGACCAGAAGACTTTGCAAACAAATAAGCAATAAATGATCATGCATTACAAATTTAGCCATGTTAGACTGTTAAGTTGTTGGCTTGTAGGCTGGGTGTCCAGTAAACCATTTCAAGCTTAGAGGGCAAATTAGGGCGCGATAAAACATGCTTTCGGGTGTATTATATTATATATTATTTCACACACGTAGATATTAAATGCGTGCGTGCAAATTCTCTCTGTGCGTGCACACTCAGAGGAAACTGCTCCCCGAGCATGGAAGAAAATGCTGCGAGCAAGGAGGAATCTGACCAGCGCTCCAAACAGCAGAGGTGGAAAGTAACGAAATACATTTACTCACGTTATTGTATTGAGTAGTTTTTCTGTGAATTTTGTATTTTATTAAGTAGTTTATAAAATCGGTATTTTAAATTTTACTTGATTACATTTTGAGTGAAGTATTGTACTTCGCTACATCAAAAATCCCATCCGTTACTTGAGTAAAAAAAAAAGTTAAGACTAACGAAAACAGAAAGGGAGAGGAAAAAAAATCTAAACCACTAGCCTAGTGATGATGATCAGCATGTAGCCTACAACAGGACATGAATTAAGCTGCCGCCATGCAGTCTTTCTGAAAGTGATGGAGCTGGATCACAAGATGCATCAGATTACATGTGTATGTATTTTCCGCTATTTCAATGGGTTGTCTCAGTTCGTTTAAGCTCTATGCGGAGATATTCAAGCAAATACCATGGGATTTTGTGTTTTGACGTTTGTGCTCACCTTTCTTTGGAAAGAAGTTTATTAGCAGTTGTTTCCCCTCATTTTAACGTCTCTCTTTTTTTCCTGTTTTGGCCTTTGTTTTTGGTAACCTGACTTGGCTTTCTGGGAGAAAGACATTGCACCAGCAGCACAACAATTAGCGGTTCACTACTAGCGATGCTCAACTAAATAAACAGAAGATAGACTATCATGCAGGCGGACTAAACCATTTAGCTCTTTAGCAAGGGAGAGTGAGAGTGACCTTAGACAGTTCAAAATGTTTTTCTCATAATCAAAGTGTAATTTGTCATGTAACAGAATAGGTAGGAGAGTACTAATACAATTTACACTTGAAGTGTGGTCAAATTGATTTTAAGTTGAATTTAATACATAATTGAATACACTTAAATACACTTGGATTTGGCGAAAAAAGTACGAACTGTACTTAGTACACTTTTAAAAAGTGTTGTATACAAAATCCAGTCAGTCAAACTTTACATTTCGTCTGACATACATTTTGACATTTAATTTGGAAGTTAAAATATTCAGGTAAAATAAATATGGTGGAAATAAGTATTGAACGCTTAAATGTTTTTTCAGTAATTAGCCTAAACTTCCAGTGAGGTCTATTCGAAATTTTCACCACACATTATATTAACACACATATAAAAAATCCAAACATAAGAGTTATGTGTAATAAAGTGGAATGACACAGGAAAAAAGTATTGAACGTGCCTACTGAAATTTCTTCAATACTTTGTGGAAAAGCCTTTGTTTGTAATGACAGCTTCAAGACATTTCCTGTATAACAAAACTTATTAGTTGCAGTATCAGGTGAGATTTTGGCCTATTCTAAACAGATTCCAGGGGTCCCTCTTGTGAATCCTGATCTTTAATTACTTCCAGAACTGTCTAATTGAATTTTATAGCAAGTCTTTCTGAAGCTTTCTCCGAGTGGTCCTTGGCTCTTGGAATTGACTATCTTTCTGACTCCCTGATCAGAAATATTGCGAGGAGATCCTGAGCATGGCCGGTTGATGATGCAGTGATGTTCCTTCCACTTGCAGAAAATGGCTCCCATGCTGCTTACTGAAGATTCTGAAGTTTTGAAATGCATCTGTAACCAGTTTCATTGATATGTTTTGCAACAATAAGGTTGCAAAGGTCTTGGGAGAGCTTTTTGCTTTTATCCATCATGAAATGTTTCTTGTGTGACACCTTGGTAATGAAAAACCTTTTTTATAGCCCATCAATATGTAGGCTACTAACCAAGCTTATATTAATTTGCACATAGAAAGGATAACAACTCTCTAACTACTTACAGATTCCAGTTCGTTCTTTCCCTTTCCTTGCCCTAGTGCTTTTTCTTAGCATGTTCAATACTTTTCCCCTGTGTTATTCCACTTCATTACACATGACTCTACTTATGGAGTTGTTTGGATTTTTTTATGAGTGGATTACCTGAGTTATTACTAATGCCTGGTGAAAATGTTGTGCCCCCCGTATTCCACTTTTCAAGGGCCCTCTCCTCCATTGGGGCCCTATACTTCCCACCCCCCCCCCCAGTTCGACGCCCTTTAATCTGCTGAACCTTCTGCTCGTTTCCAAATATAAAAAAAACTCTCTGCAACTCAACATTAGCCTGCCTGCCTCAGCTGCC
Organism: Alosa sapidissima; assembly: GCF_018492685.1. Lineage (NCBI taxonomy): Eukaryota > Metazoa > Chordata > Actinopteri > Clupeiformes > Clupeidae > Alosa > Alosa sapidissima. The sequence goes on along the minus strand of NC_055958.1, from coordinate 4,679,801 downwards.
TGTGAGGGGCTTTTCAGTTGTGCTGGATTACTGTTCACTGCAAATTGACCAAGGATGAGTGCAAGTAACTTTGAAAATCAACTACTGCTCAAACTTAAAGGAGAACTCATTTTTTTCACATTTTTGACATTTCTCAACGTCACCGAGTACTGTCGGTATGAACAAAACTGAAACAATCGGTTTTACCTAGCTCGAGTTGCTGCAGCTACAGCGCTACACACTGGGAGCATGAACATGGCTGCCTTAGCTGCTGGCTGCAGCAACTCGTGCTAGGACCAAAGTCCTTTTAGGCAAGTACCTGCACTCGGCAGCTATATTGCAACGCTTTTTGGGCACTAATCGGGCATCTATTTCGGCAGAAATGTGTGTGCGTAAGGCTTCACGACACCAATCTTGCTCCAGTGGCAAGATCACAACAGATGATTGGCACGATGTCTTCACAGCACACCACATGATTGGCTCAATGTATTCACATGTTGACGTTTTGCCGCGGAAGGGTTGTGATCTGTGTAGACAACTGCGTTACAAACTAACCCCATGCATTACTATGGAGGATTTTTTGAGTGCTGTATCTCCTCATTATAAAGTCTCTGGTAAAACTGGTTGTTCTGGTTTCCCCCCCCCCCCCTCCAAAAAAAAAAGTAACTAAGTAACTTTTACTTAAAGTACATTTTAAATGAACTACTTTTTACTTTTACTTGAGTACATTTTCAGATCGGTATTTTAACTTGTACTTGAGTAATATTTCAATATTTTCGTACTTTTTCCACCTCTGCCAAACAGCCACTCGAAAAATCACTCAGCTCTCTCAAAGTTGATTTCTGCTCACGGGAAGTGAATTTCTGCTCTCGTGGGTCTCTACTTGGGGGCGGGAACCAGGTTCACTGGTCAGATTCCTCCTCGCTCGCAGCATTTTTTTCCTTGCTCAGGGAGCAGTTTCCTCTGAGTCTGCGCGCACACAGAGAATTTGCGCGCTCGCATTTAATATCCATGTGTGTGAAATAATATAATACGCCCAAATGCATGTTTTATCGCGTGACTGCTTTGTGGCTCTATTGTGTCGCCATAGAAGGCCTACAATGACAAAGTTACCATATCCAACTTGAAAAGATATGCTCAAGAGATTCATAACTTTCAGTTTTACTTTTGTTATGGATGAATTATGTTTTGTTTTCATTCATGTCAATAAAATGTTTTTCTCATAATCAAAGTGTAATTTGTCATGTAACAGAATAGGTAGGAGAGTACTAATGGTACAATTTTAAATCACACTAATATTATACTTAAATTGCATTCCTTTATAATGCTTAAAGTATCTTAAAGGAACCGTATGTAAGAAAAATATTTCAATTAATCATAAAATGGCCCTGTCACTAGACATTAAGAAATCGTGTTTATTTCAAATACTTATATCACTGACAACAGTAGTTCGGCCAGGATATTATCATTTAAAAAGTGAAGTTGCAGCCCTCAACTGATGTTGATGTGTTTTGTCATGTCATGTTGTGTTTTGGCCTGATGCGCCACCCTCCACCTATCTACTAATCACAAAGTCAGTAGTGTTTCGCCATCCGGGTTGGCAACCTCGAGTGAGGGGGGAGGGGGAGGGGATACACCGCTCTTCAGTATTTTGAAAGTGATTGCAGTACCAGTTTTGGCCACAATCTTACATATGGTTCCTTTAAGACTACTTTTATTAACATAACTGCAAACTTTCAAGGCACCTATTGTAGTCAGGAAGTACATTTGAAGTTAATGTAAAATATTACAGAAGCATGCCAAATGAATAGAAATGAGGATAAGAGTGTATTCAAAATACACTACTACACTATTATTAGTTATACTGTAATGCCTTTTAAGTACATTTCCAATACACTTGGGATGTTACAAAATTGTACTGAGACTGTGTTCCGAATGCTCATCTCTTTTTGTATAATGTACTTAAGAACACTTAAAGTTTGAAAAAAGTTGTTCCATTTTAGCATACAATTTACACTTGAAGTGTGGTCAAATTGATTTTAAGTTGAATTTAATACATAATTGAATACACTTAAATACACTTGGATTTGGCGAAAAAAGTACGAACTGTACTTAGTACGCTTTTAAAAAGTATATTTTTAATAGATTTATTTTTCACCTGGGATGACATGGCAGAAGTACAGTGCATGAAAAGTTAATCATACATCATAAATATTTGTTCCCAGCTTAATGTGTGTGTGTGTGTGTGTGTTAGTGAGAAAGAGAGAGACGTGGTTAAAGCCCAATAAAACTATGACAAAATAATTCTAAAGTTAGCAGGATAGTTCTACAAACCTTTTTACGTTCCCAAAAACATTTTTTTTTAAATATTTTTTTCATCTATCATATTTCAACACAGAGAAGCTAGGTCACTACAGATCTGTCTTATTTTCCTCTAATTTGACTCAATATTGAATGCTGTATATTGCTGTATATGAAGGCTGAATATTCAGTAGCTGCTTTTCACAACAGACTCTTGGGTCACTACAAAGAAAACATAAGGTTAACAATTGCAATGAATGCTGAATGTAACAGCAGGTATTCTGAACTAGAACTCAGGAAAAGACATTCCAAACACCTTTGACATCTGGCCTATATATCTGGCACAGACTTGGCCAGAACTTGACGGGCCTTCTTCAATCTCTCAATTCGCTCTGAAAGATACTTCCTCTTCCGGGCGATGTCTCCTTTCTCCTGGACAAAACTGTCTGCATCTTTGTGTCTTATCATGCCTGACATGGCTGCCTTCACATTAACAATGTACTGCTCCAACATGTGGTACATCACAATCAGGGGCACTTGATTGGCCAGTCTATCGGAGGTGATCTGAGGGAACGAAACCAGATGTAAAAGCAAGCATGAACAGACACAGGGAAAGTATGTAAATGTACGCTACAAGTATGTAAATGTTCTGTACAAAAAGAAGACGAGGAAGCCAGTGACGTACCATGTAGTAGGCGCTTAGATGTTGAGCCATCTCGCGAATGTCTGCACTGATAGGCTTAACAAAGACAAAGGGCTTAGTAGATTCAGGTCTCGCTTTGACAGCTTCTAACTGGCGGCTGTAGAGACCATCTTGGGAATAAACTATTCTCTCCATCTTAAACTGTGACTTCAGTCTCTCCTCGGCCCTTTCGAACTCCTGTTCTCTAAGGTCCTCCAGTGGATCCTTAGCAGCCCTCATCAGACTGGGATAAGCTTCAAAAAAGGTGCTGGTGGTTTGGTTCACAGCAGTGGTGATGGTCTCTTTTATTAAGATAACAGGAGAGGAAGAGGAAAGTTGAAATTTGAAACTGACATGTCATAAAAGTAATCTAGCTCAACAACAAGCTCATCCAAAGTGTTCAAATTCAATTTGAACAGACAAATATTAACCACACACCTCTCCAGGAATGCACCGATCTGACGTTTTAATACCAAAACCAAAACCACAGGCTTTAGGTACTGGCCGGTGCAGAGGTATTTCTTTGCTATATGCACCTTAAAACATGACAGCGTATGTATGCCGCCTCTGCATATGAATACATGAGTTTTGCGTAAACATATAGGAGAATTTCTCATAGAAATACTCCAAATTTGGAGGTATAACTTTGCAAAAATGTGAGGGGGTCAAGTTGGAGGCACTGTTTGCCATGGAATGACCCGGCTTTGGAGATATTGCAAGCAGCCATTGAATTATTAATTATTAATTATGATTATTATTTTTTAGCTCCCTTCAAGCTAAATGTATGGCTGTACCGATGTGCCGTTAAAGTAATACTCGCACATGGACATAAACACAGAACATAGAACCACCCAAATTGGGTTGTTTCTAACCCAAGTGCTAAGTCACTATGGGACAGCAAACATGTTGGGTTAGAATGACCCAGCAAGATGGGTTGGTAATTTAACCCAACTTGTGGGTAGCTTAATCAACCCAGATATTGGGTTATTCTAACAGGGATGTTGGGTTACAGTGACCCAGAAAATGGGTATGTCCTTTTGATCCAATAATGGTTTACATTAACCTCTTTAGTTGGGTTCATTTGACCCATCAATTTTGTTGAATTATGTTATTCTCTTTTTTTTAGCTTGTGGGTTATAAACATACAAGCCAATTAAAGAAGCAAACAAGTTCAAAGAATATAATACTGATCATTTTAAACAAATTACTCACTTAGTACTTAATCATCAGTACTCACGTAGTATATCTATCACTAGGCTTACTAATTTTTACGTTTTTCTTTCCAGGAGCCAATACATTACACATTTAGCCTACTCTCTACTAATATAATACTCTCTACTAATATGAGATGTAATGAAGAGAATCTTGAATCTTCAATCTTACATTTATTTAAAATGTATCAAAAGCTAAAAACCAGGAAAAAGCAGTCATCATACAAGAACAAATAGATAAAAATAGATAAGAGCGAACATTTAAGGGAGCGTTCGTTATTTATTAACGGGGTCACCGGAGGGATTTTGAGTGCTTCAGTCAAAAGTTGCACGACCCTCCCCTGCCTGCAAGAAAATGTTCAACGTTAACGTTCGAGTGAATTGTTCACTCGCTGACAGTTGTCAGCTTATTGGGTTGTCACATTTACGACGTGTTATCCGATACTGTTATCCGATTTCTTCTTATTACAGTGCATGAAAATGCACTGTACTGTTCTTCCTAGGCAACAACAACTTTTTCTTATTATTATTATTCTGCTTACCACTTTTTCCGTAAGCTATTTCTCTTTAACAGTTTAACTTAGAAACTTCATTCAAACTTTGTAACGTAGGTATTCAAACGGACCAAGCTGCTATGTCTTTTCAACTTTGAAACTTTTATACTTTTTAAACTATTAAAGAAAAACTTTTTAAAAATCCCCATAGACTTAACATTGCCGATTGTGACATCATAATACGGCCATTGAGCAATTAGAATCCTATGGCAGGTGTTCAGGCCACCTGGATCAACTGCCAGTCTCAGGCTTTAAGCATACAAACTGGCCCTATTAAGACTACACATCCTGTTCAACTGCTTCCTCTGCCAAAAACTGTTTCAAAATAAAAGTCCTCACTACAACATTTCACTGTTAAACAATTTAACCCTTTAAACTACGGAACTTTTTAACTGTTCAGCCATTGTAACTGTTACTTGTCATCAACTATGACTCCTACCTACTGTAGCTAGTTAGCATGTTAGCATTGCTAGCATTGTTACATTTTTAGCAAAACTGCTAAAAATGATTAGCTAAGTTAGCTAAGTAACATGGTTAAAATAGTTAGCATGTTAACATGTTAGTTAACATTTTTAGCATAACTACTAAAAATGATTAGCTAGGTTAACTAAGTCACATGGTTAGCATAGTTAGCATTGTGATTGTGACATCATAATACGGCCATTAAGCAATTAGAATCCTATGCCAGGTGTTCAGGCCACCTGCAGTCTCAGGCTTTAACCCTTTAGGCGCCAGAGGTTTTTTTCCGAAACGATCAATTTTGACATCTTCATTTCAAAAGGCTATATCTTAAAAGTGATAAGAGATAGAGACTTTCTGTAAATTAGAGAAATATTAAGGATGACCCAACGTTTATGTAGAGATTAAATGTTTATATCTAATTTGCATATTATGACGTCATATGGTGGCGGCCATCTTGGATTATAGAATTTTCATGAAAAGTCGCATGTTTGAATGATAAAATGCACCACTTCTTTCCCCCCAAAATGTCCCTCACCTTCTGTATGCTATATTGCACAATACTGAATGCTCAGGTAAATAGTAAGTAGTGAACAAACTGTGTAAATCATTACTAATAAATGGCAGAAACAAACCAAATGCATGTAGCGGTAGACTGGCCTTTTGCTGTAGAGATTTTCCATTTACTACATACAGTAGGCACTCTGATTCCATGTATGGGGCACATATAGATTATTCAGATGACACACAAACACAAGTAGACAAGACCTGTTTAGTTCAAAAGCTCATTTGCCACGGCAAGGTACAGATCAGGAGTGAGATGACGAGACAAGACAAGAGACAATGTTAGTATTTTTTTTCTTTTTGTTGATGTTTTTTTGTTTTTTTTCTTAGCTGACAAAGACACACACATCACAAGGACATGAACACACAAAAAGTAACACATAGTGTACTGTATGTCCTAAATGATCAGGGAAGTAGATAGCAAATCAACAGTGTAAATCATTACTAAATGGCTGACATTTTTTTTTTTTATGTAGCAGGCCTTTTGCTGTAGAGATGATAATGAATATCCCTATCCATACAGGGCCGGCATTCCCATCATCTTGTGATAGACTATGCATGACCTAATGTGTGTGTGTGTGTGTGTGTGTGTGTGTGTGTGTGTGTGTGTGTGTGTGTGTGTGTGTGTGAGGGAGAGCGCGTGTCACCACCTCCACCATGCGAGCAGCATGGCCAGATCTGCCTCGCGCGTGGAGAGAATTTGCGCAGCTCGGACTAGGCCTACTGTCATTCTCATTGCGACTCCCCACACTGCCACTACGTTCCCCCCTAACTGTCCTATGAGCACTTCAACCTCGTCTAACATACCCAGTGGCATTAGACAAAGGCTCCACCACGTTACTGTCGCCGCGATTGTGGAGAGGCACACGTTCAGAAGACAGAAGCTAGCGCTATGGACATTATGCTACCTCCATTATGCTACCTCCAGCCTCGTTCGCCACACCACTATCACCCTGCTAACTTCCCGATGAACACTCCGAACCCGTGAAACATTATTCCCACCAGTGACATTAGGCAAACGATTCAACGTTTGTGCTTGGTGTAAGCTAAACTATGGAGTAAACTCTCACTTTGTCCAGCTGCATCATTGCAAGGCAGGGACGCATCTGAAGCCTCACTAAACGAATCACCGTCATTTTCTGAAGGCAGATATTCCCCTTCAGAATCAGGGTCCGCGAATAGAAGACCCAACACTTCATTTCAGGTAAACTTTTTTTCATGCCATTAGACGATAATCTAATGCAAATACTCGCTGACGTTGACAATATCGCTCTGACAAAGTGGCTCACACGCACACTAGCTCCGGTATTTCACGCACTGATTCAATGCGCTGTAGCTAGAAAGTTTTGTTTAAAGCGTGCCCTTTTTTCGACTCGGGGATGACGTATGACATGTCTGCCATCTAGTGGAGTGGAAGTCGAACGAAATATGACACCCTATTTGACTAAATCGGCCGTTTTATTCAGTACCGCATCTTGTCGACTATAGTCGACTGTGGCGCCTAGAGGGTTAAGTCAAGTCAAGTCAGATTTATTTGTAAATAAATTTATTTGAGTGCAACCCAAAGCGCTCCACATATAAGACATTGTCATTGACACAGACTAACAAAGACAATAGATGCCGGACGGAGCGGCGTAGTCGCCAGCGTACCCGTGACACCAAGACATACATTTAAGAAATAACAAACACAAAAGATGCCGGACGGAGCTTCGTAGTCGCCAGCGTACCCGTGACACCAAGACATACAACAAACAAATTAATAAATAAAATTAATTAAAAATAAAATAAGTCCACAATCGAAAATAACATAAATAAAGAGTGATTACATTTAACTAGAAAAATAAATACAAAAAATTAACAGAACATTACATAAAATTACGAACATTACATAAATACAAACAAAAACATGATGCCAGACAATCTTTAAGCATACAATCTGGCTAGCTAGTTAGCATTGTTAGCAAAGTTAGCATTGCTAGCATTTTTTTTTTTTTTAGCAAAACTGCTAGAAAACATTAGCTAAGTTAACTCAGTAGCATGGTTAACATAGTTAGCATTTTTAACAAAACTACTAGAAAACATTAGCTAAGTTAGCAAAGTAGCATGGTTAGCATAGTTAACATTTCAGCATACATAGCAACATAGTTAGCATGTTTAGCAAAACTACTAGAAAACATTAGCTAAATAGCATGGTTAGCATAACTGTTAGAAAACATTAGTTAAGTTAGCTAAGTAGCATGGTTAGTATTGTTAGCATAGTTAAAATTGTTAGCATAACTGCTAGCAAACATTAAAGCCATTCAAACATTTAGTTATCGTCAAATATCTACCTATACACAGCCATTAAACTATTTGAATATCAACATTCATTAAACTTTCAGTCAACAACTTTTAAACTATCTACATTCAATTTTTAAACGGTCTACTTTTAAACTATTAACTTTTATTAAGCTATGTCTATCCTAGCATTATCACAACTTTTGCATTTTCATGAACTGGTAATTCCTTGGAATTGCATTTCTAGTTATTTTTCTTCTACGTATTTGTGCGTTTAATTCAGCTTCAACCATTTGACGTAGAAACTTCGTTCAAACTGTGTTGCGTAGGTCTTACTTAGGTGACTTCAGCTATGTATTTTTCAACTTTTTAAACTATTAATTAAAAACTACTAAAAATTTCCCCATAGACTTAACCCTTAAAGGAGAATTCCGGTGTGATATTGACCTAAAGTGTATTGAAACATGATACCGAGTGTGAACGTATGTCTCATAGCCCATCTCGACTTGTCCCCTGCACTCCAAAATCTGGCGCTAGTTAGCCGATGCTACCAACATCTTTTTCAATAGTGGTGCTTCGGCATCGGGATAGCCATGCAAATAAATCACTGTTTTACACCCATTTACGAGGCTCAATGTATCTCCACACTTCATTGGTAGACTTCCTAGGGCCCTGACATTTAAAACGAGACATTGAGAACTTTGAAAAAGCACTGGTAGTTTACTTACAAGACGATTTATACAGACAGTATCTTCACGAAGTTTAACGTTTGCAGCCATCTTGAATTTAGTCACGATAAGTCGAGCAACGAGTAAGAATGAACAGGTATGATAAGGGATCAGATTCCAAAAATAATTCAGTGGAAATGCATGGATTCCAGTTTCTTCCAGTAGCAGCAACTGGAATCCATGCATTTCCACTGAATTATTTTTGGAATCTGATCCCTTATCATAGCTGTTCATTCTTACTCGTTGCTCGACTTATCGTGACTAAATTCAAGATGGCTGCAAACGCTAAACTTCGTGAAGATACTGTCTGTATAAATCGTCTTGTAAGTAAACTACCAGTGCTTTTTCAAAGTTCTCAATGTCTCGTTTTAAATGTCAGGGCCCTCGGAAGTCTACCAATGAAGTGTGGAGATACATTGAGCCTCGTAAATGGGTGTAAAACAGTGATTTATTTGCATGGCTATCCCGATGCCGAAGCACCACTATTGAAAAAGATGTTGGTAGCATCGGCTAACTAGCGCCAGATTTTGGAGTGCAGGGGACAAGCCGAGATGGGCTATGAGACATACGTTCACACTCGGTATCATGTTTCGATACACTTTAGGTCAATATCACACCGGAATTCTCCTTTAAAGGAGTAGGTTTTTTGAATTCAATGAACCCAGATATTCTTTAGAACGTTCATTTCTCAACATTCCCGTCCTTTAAGGGTTAACATTGGCGATTATGACATCACAGTAGGGCACTTAGAATCCTATGCCAAGTGTTCCGGCCACCTCCAGCAACTGTCTGTCTCAGGCTTTAAACATACAATCAAAGATCCTTGATTACTAGCAAGATAGAGCAACGTAATTCGTTACTATGGGAGCAAAACGGGACAGTTCCGGTCTGCATAAGTGGGAGTCTCACCTTACGTCACTAAATAAACTTTCTCTCTTAACAAGCAATAAGAGCAGATAAACATAATTGTGTTCACAGTATTATTGTCTATAATCATGTATGATACCAATGAATCGTTTTTTAGGACATGGAATGAATAATTTAATTAGTCTGTGAACCGAGCTAGCTAGCTAGCTAACGCTAGCTTAAAACGCTATACAAGTGAATGGGAGTAGCTATGGCAATACAGCTATGCGCTAACAAGTGACTAGTAGTTGAAGGACTTCGCTTAAACTTAATATACTGTTGCAAGTTCAACTAATGTCAGTAATGTTATTCAGCTAGTTGTCATTTCAAAAAAATTACATTCTCCGTTTAAAATGTTATCTTAGCTAAGAGGCTAGCTAGCATGCTAACAACCAGACAGTAACTGGCAGCAGCATGGTCTGATATTAAGTTATTTTATTACAAATCCGAACACTAAAAAAATACATTATTAGGCTTGAAATGATCACAAACACTTACAGATGACGACACAATTTTCCAAATAACCCTCAACAAATCCAGAAAGACATAATGACCAATTTATTGGTAAAATTCCACACGTCTCCATTGACATTAGTGCAGCGAGGGCTTACTCTGGTCTGCATAAAGGGGGATTTTCCCCCCTCCCCCTTGCAATAATCGAACGCGGAAGTTGTCGAACGTTTGCGCCTCTCGCTCCGCTTTAACCCTCTCTGATACAATCTGGCTCTATTAAGACTACAGATCCTGTTTAACTGCTTCCTCTGCCCACAACTGTTTCAAAATAAAAGTCTCCACTACAATAATTCCCTATTAAATAATTTGACCATTTAAACTATCCAACTATTTAACTTTTCAACTATTCCAACTGTCAGTTATCATCAACTATGCCTCTAGCCTACTATATTAAACCACCACCTACCTAGCAACCAATTTAGCAACCATTGAAATTAAGCATCTATGTCAGTTTCCATAGCAACCAACATGATTATACTAGCAAACCACTGTAGTAACTCCTTTCTGATAGTAGCTACCATGGACACCCTAGCAACAACCTAGAAACGACTTCAAGTACCCTAGCAACAGCCTAGCAACCACATTCACAGTTAAAACCTAGCAACCAACATTAACTTAGCAACCAGCATAGCAACCACCATAACTACTCTAGCAACAGTCAGTTGTCATCAACTTTGACTCCCGTCAACTGTTTCCTCTGTCCACAACTGTTTCAAAGTAAAACTCATCACTACAATAATTCCATTTTAAATAATTTAACCATTTTAACTATCCAACTATTTAACTGTTCAGCCTTTCAAACTGTCAGTTGTCATCAACTATGGCTCCCGCCAACTGTTTCCTCTGCCCACAACTTCAACTTCAAAATAAGTCCTCAATACAATAATTTGCTATAAAATAATTTAAATATTTAAACTATTTAACTGTTCGGCCATTCCAACTGTAAGCTGTCATCAATTATGGCTCCCCGCCAGCTTTTTTCTCTATCTGACCTCCATCTTTTTACTTAGATTATATTTTAGACAATATTCAACAATATTTCATTCAGCAGCCATTTTTGCATTTTCATGCACTCGTATTTCCCTGGAATTACATTTTCTAGTTATTAAATAAATGTTTGATTATTATATTACATTATTTACAGGGTGTATTGGTAATTCATTTAACTACATTCACCGCTAGTATTATTTTCACATTGATTATTTAAATTCTGTAGGAATACACTATACACGAGCTATACGGTAAGTGTAGTATTTTTACAGTGGAGGCACCGCGCTATTTAATTCTTTGATTGTACTTAATTGTTAGCCTACTGGTATTCAGGAATCTCAGCCAGCTCACCATTCCACCGCTAAGACCTTCAGGATCCTGTTTGCGCCATATTGTGTTATGTATTGTAACTAGTGCCTATGCACACACCCGTTAAGAAGGGGGTTACACATAACTTACCAACTCTACACTGTAGACCATAAACTGGCTATTTATATGACCAATGTATTTGTTCAACTTTATGAAGCAGAATTACGCACTTCTTCTTGGAACGTAACACATTTTTGTTGGCAGGAGAGAGAATGACAGCGATTTAACAAATTGCACTTGTTGCTGGTTACTAATAAATAGGGCCTACTACATATTTTTTTGCAAACAACAAAAACAGAAAGGATGGAGACAGCAAAGCTAGAGATGGGCAGGAACAAGGTCAATTGGTAGAAATGCTTGTCAAAACGTTAGGAGCTGGATGTGTGGATGAATGAAGCACAAGTATGCTTTATAAGCATGCACACTGTTTAAAGTTAGGCTAGGCTACACGGTAAACTACAAGTAAACCAAAGTTAAATTTAGCTTTTTTAGGGCTGGATAAAGTTGACCAAATGGATATAGGCTGTTAGGCGTGAATAAAGTAGGCTACTTTGTTGCTCCAACCCTTCCAACGTTAATGGGGACGGATGTTGACATTTTCCGTATTTTGCGTGAAACCCGGGAAATCTCCCTTATTTTCATTGTTCAATGTTGACAGAGCTATGGAACGAAAGAGAACGTTATATGGCGACAGAAATCAACAATCAAACAAGCCACTTTGATTTTTTGCTGTTTTCATTAATACAGGGGTCTCAAACTCAAATGAGCTGGAGGCCAATTCTGCCAACGTCATCTGATTGGAGGGCCGGCTATTTCTGAAAATGCAATGTTCTTTTTTTCAAATACCACACAAAACTGCAAACAGAAAGTGCAAGTGTTTTTATCTAGTTTTAGACACCTGTGCTAGCAACCTTAGCTACCTGTGCTAGCAACCTTATAAATAAAATAATGATAAAATAAATATTAATACAAATTATAAAATAAATGAAAAACATAAAAAACAGGTATGTGTGTGTGTGTTTCACACCAAATAAAAATATTTCCTCTCATAACTTTTTTAAACCTGGCAAACTAGGCATCAGGGTTAAGAAAGCAACACCATTGGATTTTTATATCAAAATTTAAAAGGCCATGGCTTGAAAGTGGTCAGAGATAAAGTTATACTGTAAATGTAAAAATCTTTGAGTAAAACAAAAGTTTATGAAGGGGGTAAATTTACCCATCTAATTTGTCACTGGATGGCAAGCACCTCAAATTATGCACCTTTCAGTAAATACTGGATGAACATATGTAAGCAGGTTTACTTTCCTTTTTTCATATTACCCACATAACAAATTAACAGAAAAACACCCAAGATGTATACCAACACCTAAGATGTTGTGGTTTAGTAATAGATTACTACAATATAGGCCTACAATAAAGTATTCTGGTCAAACAGTTCCTATCGCGGGTAATCTGCAGTACCCAGAAGTTCGCATCATATTGCGGGTGACTTTGTAGTTCTTTAGAGCCCTATTTCTACTAGCCCTGCTTGTCTGTACCACATCCATTACGGACACTATCATCACGATTACCACTGCAACCTCCAAGCTATGTTGGGCAGAGGGTCGAAACAAGCATGGTATGCTTAGTGGACACTGTTGTATACACGCACCTCCATTCACAGACGCACCGTGACTATCACTGTCATAGACGATCGATCATAATCTCCAAAAGGATATTCTCCTTCAGAATTAGAATAGGTGAATAACATAGCTTACCTAAGACTTCATCACACGTGAACGTTTTTCAACATTTGGTGTAGGCCTGGCTATTTCTGCTTAATTTCTGCTTCAATTTCTGCAACACTATGGCCTGCATCGCTTCCGCGTCATTACAAATGCACGTCTTTGTGTTTCTCGCGTGTAATACAAGTATTTCCTGAAAACTTTGCGCAGCGATTTTGGGTTTGAATCAAGCTCTGGATGTCTTGCACATAGTGGAGCAGAGTAGGCCTACAAATGAGATTTGTCACCGTACCTGGATCTATCTTCTATTTAAATCAGTATCGTTGTTTGTCGCAATTAATAGCCTCAAGGGCCGGATTACATTATTATTTTGTCATACGTCGCGGGCCGGAATTGGGCAGGACGCAGACCGGATTTGGCCCGCGGGCTGGGTGTTTGAGACCCCTGCATTAATACAAAAGATGGGTGACCCCCCTCCTAGACAAAAAAAAGTTAGTGACCCTCCCCTCAACAGAGAATAAAAAGAGATGACCCTCCCCTATTTTCCTCCGGTGACCCTGTTTATAAATAACGAACGGTCCCTAAAGGGAAACTTCCCCTCTGCTGGAGAAATTGTGCATTGTGCTATTTCAAACTGTGGGAAAAGGTAGCGATAAAGCACACGGATTTGTTTACAGGCTAGCGAACGGTTAGCATAAGTTTGGCAGAACTATGTGGATGTTACAAGGTAAGATTTAAAACTAGTTTCTTGTTTCTCACTTCTCTTTCCGGAACGGTAGTCTCAATGTTGCAAGGTTGGTTTTCCGCCTGAGGACGCTAGGCGCAGCAGGGAAAGTCACCATTTTCACCGGAACAGGTCATTTAACCATCTAAATGATTTCTAAACGGGTTTATTACGTTGAAATAGTTGCCAAGTTCCCCTTTAAACTGAACCATAAACCCAGGGACCCAGTTCAGTTTCAGCACAGTCCTTCCAAGTCTTTCTCTCCCAGTTGCTTTCTTATTGAATCCAAACACGCAAAAACGAAACTTTTTCAGCCTCCAAAGTGGCCACGACAAATACCATGAGGGGCTTTTGTACCCAATTCATAGATGGCACATTTGGAGCAACTCTCAAATAGAGGAACATGGGTGGGGGAAATTAACATAAAATACCAAAAGCATGGAGGAGACTACTCTTCCAGGGCTTTTCCGACCAAAATCACAAATGCCTGAGACACTGTCTTCATCTCCGAGGCAAAGGTGGCCACAGGTCTGAGGGGGCCATGACGGGGGTCCTGTCGGTAATAGCCATCATAGGTAGTGCCATCAGGACAGACCGACTTTGCCATGGACGGTTGGTGGAGCCCACTACACAATCAAACAGACACATGAAAAGAGGCGATAAACTAAACAGTTACAGACACAAATACATGCACACATATCATAAAGCTATATGTGATTCTACTTGTGCATTTTTTGTATGTGTGCAGGGCCGCGATTCTGGGTGGGGGAGCAACATCACGCACAAGGTGTCATTTGTAATTTTTTAAAAATGTTCTGGGCCCCCCTCCAGACTGGGCCCGGTGCAGTTGCTTACGTTGCTACCCCTCCAGAACCGGCCCTGTATGTGTGTGTGTGTGTCTACCTGGTGAGTGAACTCTTTTGCAGGCTGGGAACTTCTTCCATATGGAAGTGGCACACATTTGAATATTCGACAATGCACTCAGCGTTCTCAGGGCAGCAGTCCTCACAACACAATGCCTGCAAACAGAGGGAGACTACAATTAATAAGTTGCAAAACACACAGAACATAAAAAGACCATCACTGAAGCACTACTACACTCACGCATCTTAAATGAACACATAGTTTGGTGCAAGTCAGGTACATCAAACAAGGGGCAAATATTAAATTAAGAACATGTAGCCAAACACTACTCTTCACAACCTAAAGTGCATCATATTCCAGTGTTTCCCACAATATATTCCCTACAATATATTCATCAGCGACGCAGCGCCGCTCCTGGAATTCAAGCGCCACTGCAAAAAAAGTTGCCTAAAAAAAAAAAAAAAAGATATAACTGAACTTCACGAACAGCTGCCGTTCGTTCAGGTTTCATGTCAACAAATAATAGTAGGCTAACTTTGAAGGCGCAGTCAGGGATTCCACAGGAGATCACGCTTGTTTGTGTTTATTTTTAAGTTTATTAGCAGACGCAATTTTGTTCCAAAAAAAAAAAAACGTAGGCTACAGTATGTTAACCAAGGAACCAAATTAAACACGCCAGCGATATAGCTTGCCCGTACCTTCAGTAGCCTATTCCCAGATAAATTCCATGCATTGTTTCGTTTTTGTTTGTGATACAGGCAATGCTTTCAAGCCCCGTGTTGCTAACATACTGTGAAACTAAGGTCTAGCTAGCCTATTGGTAGGTTTAATTGAATTTGAGTAATAGGATACGCAACCATTTACATCTGAGAGTTTCTAATTCCTGTAGAGCTCACCAAAATTATAGATATGACACAAGACACTTATCTGCTATAATCCAAGATAGATTTTCTTCGAGTTTTTGACCATTTATTTTACCAAATGACATGAGAAACATAATTCATTTCATCCACATATTCTTATGCACCATGCACAACAACGCTACTAAGTTAGCTTAAAACCGTGAGAATCAAGCAAGCGGGGCCGTCACGGCATTAAAGTGAATTCGACTTGCACAGCACCAATACAGTGTAATGACATGAAAGATAAGTTTATAGTTTATACAGTGCTGTGCAAAAGTTAAGACACCCATGCTGAAATTGACTAAAGGGAGTAGGGTTGTGCCGATGGACGATATCATCGTCCATCGTGATGGTTGACAGGCATCACGATGGAAAGCAACCATCGTGATGCCACGCCCCCACATGCCAGTCACTAATTCCTGCTGTACGGCTAAAACATAAAAAAACCTTTCCCTGAAAATGAAATTGAGCCTACTTTAAAGGCTGTCAACCAAACAGTTATCACGTATTAGTCTACCATCTTGTAAAATAAAAGACTTATTAGTCTACCCTCTTATTAAAATAATTCCTGATTGTGATGTGAATGTGTAGCCTAATTGTCTTTTTGTAGCCTACATGTCTCGCAGGCCTATAGCCTACATTGGACATAATAGGTAGCCTAATGTTTTAGCAGAAAATATAGATTTATTATTGTTAGGCTACGACTAGGACATTCTAGCGCTCAAATATTTTTGCAAGGCTACAGCGAGCGCCAAATGTGTCCTTCTCCTCTGTGTTAAAATAAACCATTTCTTTCGTTAATTATAGGATCAGAAGGTAGCCTATTCGTCTTTCACTGTAAGGCTTGTATTTCATGCATTTAGCAAAAATCCCAGACAGCAGCGGAGTGGTAATCGGGATTCGTTATTTGTAAAAGTGTTTTTACTTCGCCGTCCTATAAATAGCCTGGACTGCGCGATCGCAGCCCTTTACTTTCACTTCCCGCCGCCCTCATATCAGCATAGACGGTAGCCTGATAACGTGGGATGCTGCATAGTACTAAGATTTTAAATGAGTGACCACGATATAGTCTTAAGTAGCTTTTTTGCTGGGCTTTTTGCTGGCAATGTGTAATGTTCCGCTGGTTGGTGCACACGCAAGTGTTCAGATTGATTGTCTATCCGTCTTTCACAACAATTTTCTTGGAGCAGATCTTCCACACAACTTCGGTAGCCTGGTCAGTATGTCTCTCTTAGCTGTCCACTTTCATCAGGCCGTATAGCCTATATAATATATTTTTTATTTTTGTATGTAGAACATTATAAATGTATTTCTGTACAGACATACCTAGGCTATATTAATTAGTGTTTACCACACTAACCCCCCCCCACGATATCATCGTCCATCACAATGTTTTACTGTACACATCGTCAAATGCCAATTTAGGCGACATCGCCCAACCCTAAAAGGGAGGAACAAAAAACATATTTTGCCTTTTGTCTTAATGCCTTAATTAAAAAAAAAAAAAAATAGGACATCAGTTATTTTTTAATGTATCATGTATTGTAAATAAATAAATAAATAAATAAATAAATGTTATATAAATGTCTTAACTTATGCACAGCACTGTATATTCTAAATAGCAATAGTTTGTACAGTGGCCTACAGTGTACAGTTGTACAGTGGCTAATACTAATAATCTAAATGGAAAAAGGTGAAAGAAAAACATGAATAATCCTGTTAAAAGTACTGCAATAATAATGCTTTGTAAATGCTTGTGTTGATGGTTATGTCATAATTTGTAACTCAATCTGTCCATTTCTTTCACAAAATCCACCAGAAGTCACCATTTAAGGAGTCATTTTTTCAAGATTTTCTCTTTTCTTGGGGGGGGGTCTTCCTACGATCAACAGCACCGCTAATGGAAAAAATTATAGGGGAAACACTGTATTCCCTATTAGCCAAATGTATAATTGCCCCCATTCACATCCATTATATGACAAGTCTGTTAATGACAATGGCTAGCACTAACGTTACACTGCAGTTCCTTAAATGAGGGTGGGAAATAATAATACATAGTTACTACATTAATTTGTTTTGCTGGTCCTCTTTCCATTTAAATATCAACACTACAGGCATATTGAACGTAAATAATGTTATCTACCTAGGCCTATGTCCCATGGAAATTCTCTAATGTTAACAACTCTCATCTTTGTCTGTAACATTAGAAGTAAAAGCTAAGTTAATGCTAGCTTGCATGGAGCCACTTTAAATAACCTAACAGTTAACTTACTTGCACCTGATATTTCATTCAAACTAAAACGACATTCACAATGACATTTCACATAGATGTATTGTTGGATATGACATTAACTACCATTCCGGATATTCAACATAAAGGTTAAGTTAGCTATTGGAAAAGTTAACATTAACTCAGTCAAGGTTAGCAATTCTTAGCTCGCTAACGTTAGCTCAGTGCTAGCTAGTATTAACATGACTAACGGTTTTTGTTAACATTACATTATGAAACCAATATATTTATAATAAATTCACGTTTTCAATTGGCATACAGAAGTACTGTAATTCTTACCTTGGATATGATGGCAGAGTTTGTACAGCTCACACAAGCAGAAAAGTGATGGTTGAAGTCACTGATGGATGGTTGGAGTTGAAAGTTAGTGGGGGGGGGGGGGGCAGGGCAGAAGATGGACGTTAAAAATCGCCCCACAATGCTGTGTGGTTCAAGTGCAATTCAAATAGAGCTGCACAGTCCCGCCCACAGCCGATGCCGGATGTAAAAAATCAATGCAATTTCTCCATTGACAATTGCGGTATAAGCAGAGGGTATAAGCCATAAAAACTTAACTGCACGTGGTAGACTTAAAACCAGCTACGGCTGTACTAAGCGATTGTATATGCTCCTATAGACACCAAGAGTTCATGGGGCACTAACCTTGTTTTGAGATAAATGCCTTTTATTCGCGATCTCTTGGATAAGTACTTCATTACCCACAATCCTGAACAATCCCACAGTGATGCCTCTGATTGGTGGAAAGGCCGTTATGGTCAAAGTTTGAAACTTTTTTCTCAGCGAAAAATATTGACAAAGATGGCGAAAATCTTAATGTGATTAAAAACTTTCTTGACGAATATTGGTACTTGTATCAACAAGGATTGGGGTTTATACATCACACGAACTTAGTTAGGGCCAATACACTATCAAATAGACCACTGTAAATGTTAGTTTAAACACTCAACCTCTTCAGGTAGCCGACAGGCTAACCTTTAGCATTTCCGACATTGTATGTCATTACATAATGCAGCTAACATTAGCCTACATGCTGCAACACAGGTATGAAATATATTATGTTTTAGTGAGTGTCCAAAGGGTGAAAGCCACTTTAAATCGGGTCACATTATTGACTGTTGTGTGTCCTAGAGTCAGTTTGTGGGTTTTGTAAGGGCCAGCATGAAGGACAAGACCTACAAAGTTGTGGTGAGTTAAGCAGGGAGGTTGGTAATGTTAATGCTGCTAGCAGTGCTAGTTAACATTAGCTAGGCTACTGTAGCCTTGTATGATTCATATCAATCATTAACCTAGGAATACTTTGTGCATTTAATGAACATTTTGTGTATACAATAATTCACGGCAAATTAATGAACTGAATACGGTGGTCCAAGAGCAGACCATGCACCAGTCCATGCATCAACCCAACTGAGCAGTGATGACAGCATAGGATGAGTCAGGTAACGTTACGAAGCACTGCCACGTTAACCGCTTTCACACACACACACGATATAAAATACACGATGATAAATATAAAATTCAATATCAAAACACTATTATTTACACGATTACTCCTGAAATAACTGCTATTAACTGCACATTAACTATATAAAAATCACTGTTTGGAGGAAAGGGTTCGCGTGCTGGTTGGAAATGGCAAAATAATTCGCGCCGATTTTGCCTATATTATTCAGTGAGGCACGGTGGTTTATGGGATGAGTAGTTCCTTCGCTCGGAAATGAAAATATGTACACAGTCTTGTACCTTTTGACTTTTTTTGGATTTTCTCTTCACTCGAAATGATATGTTGTATGCTTATGAGTTATGCCGTAGCTGGTTAGCCTAAGACATGCTGTAAAACTCTTTAGATTTAGATTTTTCCAAACGTCGATGGGACAAATGAATGGGAATCTTACAACCGGGACTGTGCAGCTCTATTGCTGTCAGAGGGTTAAAGCAAAGATTATATAGTTAACTAAGATGAATCATAAGACGATTCACCAATGGAACGAAATGGCAGTAGTTTCGGACTCCTAAATAGGCATGTCAAAACATTAACCTTTATCTGAATAAGCAATAATAACATATAATTTTGTATACTATTTTACAGTCCTTGTTTGTGTGTGATGCCAATGAAACACTCTTTCGGACACGAAATGATTAATTTCATTTTCCCCGTTAACCGAGCTAGCTAGCTAGCTAGCTAACGTTAGCACAGTAAACGGAAAGTGAATGGGAATGTTCGCTAGCTAGCTAGCAGCTAAGAACTTTGGTTAAACTTGTATATTGTTGCAAACAAACCTGAAATAACATATGTTCAGCAACTTTGTGGTAGTCTACTAGTTCTAGCAAAAATATGTTAGGTTAGTTTATCAACCATCTCTAGAGCCTCTGAGAACAGGTGGCTGTGCACCAGAACTTTGAGGAGACAGTGACAGATCACGAACAAAGCTATTTTTGTCTTTATTTGTGTCGTTGGAAAATACAATTTCAATGTCGGAATGTTAGGGAGACATGTGGCTTCTAGAAAATGGGTTCAAAACTTACATCGCTGAATGTAGGGCTAAGGGATTGGTCATATTCTGTGAAAATGTTCATTTCTCCCATAGGAATACATAGACACTGGACCTCCCGCTAGACTCCTAAATGGGCGTGACCGCTTCGAACCCCACGTCACAACGTGCCAGAATTCGTAAACTGGGCCCTGTAACGACGGAGACACGCTTTTACGAGGATTTTCTACATTCATCTTACGATCGTTCGTTTGGTTTTTCCGACTGTTTCCCGAACATGCTCGTAGCGTGAACGCGCGTGCACTGATCTTAAGATGCTCTAAGGGGAACTGTCCATGTTAATAGTTCTGAAATATCCTCTGATTTGACGGTGATGTCAGGTGACTGCACGTCACAGCTATAGGTCTACCATTTAAACTTCGGATCTACACATTAATTCACATCAATACGAAAATAGAAACACTTTGACATCTGCATGTAAGCATCCCAAGTAGGTTATATACCACACAGAGACATAAATAATTGTAATTATTTTAAGATTAGATTGTTGCACCATGCAATATTTTTTTTCGTGGTGTCACTTAAGAACACGTTTGAAGATAAGAAAGAAGTCGAGTAAGAAAGAGAGGAAATGTGTAGGCTTAGATTTTGATGCAGTAGGCTACAGACTACACCACATGTGGCTTTCTCTGCTTTTTAACTCATAGGCCTAATAAAATATTCACTTAGCAAAGATAATGTCAAACTATTCTGGCAACGTCTCGTTTCATAACTTGATTGCATTTTTGTCCGCTTTTCATCACATTATTATGACCATTAAATGTAGGCTATTTTGCACGCTAAAATCTGATTCATCACAGGTAAACACAATAAAGAATGGGAACGTAAAATGGATTATGTATTCTAAGTTGTAATTCCTCTGTATGTCCTGTTGGTGACCTCAGTGAGAAGTACTGTTAAGACGCTCTTAGCCGGTAACGAGTACTCTGGAGCACTCGTAGATCTACGAGTGTTTTCACAACGCTCTTAAGCTACGATGGTTTCGGGAAACAGTCGGCTAATCTTAAAACGTTCGTAAGAGGGACTTTACGACGCTCTTAGGCTTAAGATGCTTTCGGGGAACTGGGCCCTGTTTTTTAGCATTAGCGGGATTTTTTTACGCAATTCGGTGATGACGTCATTTTGGGGACTACATGATCTGCGCTTAATTCATTTCAATGCATTTTAATGGACATCACGGTTACACTTTCAACATAAAGTTTGTATATTTACACTTCGAATTTCGTCACAGCATTTATATCACAGCTACCCTATGATCTACCAATGGTAATAACGGTGCCTGATATCAATTTAGTAATTTTTTCTGAATTTCGGGAGGTCTCGTTTTGGAGGGTATATTTTACATTCATTCATATGGGTATAACGGTTGCGGTTACACTTTCTACATAAATTTTGTATATGTACACTTCGAATTTCGTTACAGCATTTATATGACAACGACCCTATGGTCTAACAAAGATAACAATGTCTTCCGATTTTAGTTTAATGCAATTTTCTGAATTTGAGAGGCCTCGTTATGATGTTCAATGCATAACGTTACGACACTTTTTTTTTGTTACTGTCAGTAGTGTTAATTTCGTCAGACTAGACAAGAGGAAATATGTTCGTCAACGACCTTTTTTTTCACGACTAAGACGAGACGATGACGAGACGGCAGTAATGTCCTGAAACACTGACTAAGACTATCTTAAGATGCATTATTGTTGACGAAAAAAGACGAGACTAAAATGTTTTGCATGAAATAAAAACTAAGATAAAATCTCCCTTCATGTTCGTCTACAAAATGAGAAGACAGAATATCTAGCTGTTACGTTTTCAAAATATTCCGAATGAGTTCATACGCAACAGCTTTCCTGTAGGCTAGTCTACGTGCTGTTGCTGCAACCCTGTGGCTGCAACACGAAACTACATGGAACAAGAACACTGGAGATTTATGCCAGAGTTAGCAAGCTAACTACCTAAGCTTTATGCCACAATGCTACATACCCAGAAGTTGAAGCTTCTCTCATACAAATTAACATCCCCCAGAATGTCCATACGAAAATGTTCATCATGTACTGTCAACTATTTAACTAGTTAGACTGATGATGCAAAGTTTGCTAGCAAGTAAGCTAATATGGAAAGTTCGCTAGCAAGTTAGCTATGGCTAAGATGGAGAGTATGTTTGGGGAATGTGTTGTGTTAGGTGCATATCGCCATCTAGCGAGGCGGAGTAAAACATTAATACAGTGTTTCTCAAACTTTTTCAGTTTCATGACCACTTAACTAACCCTAGCTAAAAAAAAAAAAAAGATTAGACCTACTTCAACAGTAGCCTATAATTAGTCTACACAATAGGCCTACTCACTGAACCACCTTGCTTATTGTGTGGATTCATACTGTATGATTTAAATTGGCATATCTTACATAGACAGTGTTGCAGAACTGTTTTTACATACAAGTTGGTTTAATATTGCAAACAACTCATATATATTATATTTTACCACATCTGCTCGTGGACTACTTGCGATAGCTTGCGGACCACCAGTGATCCCCGGACCACACTTTGAGAAACACTGGTCTACGAATATGACAGTGGTCCAGTCAAATCTTTTACTGTCTATGGTCAAATCCCAGCCGAGCTATAACTGTAGCTCGACTTACCTGTGCATGTAAACATACTGACTGACAAAAAATCAGAATGAGTAATTATAACAGACGAGTAGCCCTGTGGACACACAATATTGTTGGAAAATTGAGGTGTGAAACACTATTTGACTCAAATGGTAATCAGAAATAATTTGTTATAAAAAAAGACTAAATGTGTTGACTAAAACTGACTAAGACTAAGATACCTTTAGTTTTCTTTTGACTAAAACTAGACTAAAATGATGAGACTTTTAGTCGACTAAAACTTGACTAACAAAAATGATGTTTGAATGACTAAATATGACAAAGACTAAAAAGGACATTTCGTCACAAGACTAAGACTAAATTAAAAATAGGTGACAAAATTAACACTGTCAGTGAACAGCACCGAGTGAAAGTCAACATTTTCTTTATATCTAGTGATAGTGATAATGTCGTTAGTTCAAGGCTACTGTGCAAACTTAGTCAGAAGATCAGAATATAAAGCATCATGATAGCTAGCTATGGGCTAACTTTTTAGTCACCTGTGAGCCACCCCAGTTGTTGCAAACTTCTCCGCCGCCGATTAGGCTGGTCGTGTCTTCAGCATGAATATTTTCGATAACTACTGCTCGTGATTGATTGCCATTGACATAGTCAGGGTACGGCTTACCAAAGAGGGAGATAATATGGGCAAGTCGCAGTTTTGCAGGTGCTTGTGTGGGCTGTGCAGTCCCGATGGAAACTGTGGTGGAGAGCTGCAGTAACTAGGGAAGCGAGTGCATTTTGGCCACTGGTCGAGGAGCTCCCCCCGTGACCAGCATATGACATGATCTATCTAGCTATCTATCTGTCTATATACATATCTAGGCTATCTATTTATCTATAATCTGCGCTATCTACTGCTGAACAATCCCTTACTCGTATCTCTTTACTCCTCTCTCGTTACTCTCAAGGGTCTCAAGGTGGGCTTTGGTCTGTAGCCTCCCCAAGGTGACGTAATGCAATGCATTGTGGGGGAAAGGAGAATCACTTCAAACCATAGACTGTATATATAGAACTAATATATATATATATATATATATATATATATATATATATATATATATATATATATATATATATATATATATATATAGAGAGAGTTCTATATATATATATATATATATATATATATAGAGAGAGTTCTATATATACAATCTATGCTTCAAACGCTGTGAAATAGTACCTGCTTTTTCATATTATATTCCGTTTTGTGATACCCAACAACATCAAATACAATGGATAACCGTTTAAATGTTTATTACCAACAAGCAACTTGTGCAAATTCGTTGGAAAATGAACCCTGCAACACAGCCTTTAAGTGACCCAGACAGTGGGTAGAATAGGCTACCATGTATCTGTTGGAGATTGAGTTCCAAACCACCAACCCTGTGGCTGGGTTATGGAAAATAACCCAGCATGGGCTAAAATAACCCAATAAATGGTCAAACTGCCACAACCCAGTAATTGGGTGCAGAAATAACCCAGCATTTTTTAGAGTGTAGAGTAAAAGCAGTGAGTGAATATGAGTCAAGACTTGAGTCATGAGGCTAGTTTCTAAGGTAACACAATCCTGACCTTTCTAAGACAAAGATGAAACAGAGAAATGGACAATTCTTTTCATTTTTCTTTCCTTCACCTGTGGTAGCTCGTAGGAGATTCATCGCCGGTTCTTCTAAGTCTTCCACATGTCTTCTGACAATGGTTTCAAATGTCCTGTAGTTTACAAAGCCAGGCAGCTCTTTGCCTCTGTGAGTGTTGCTATCCTCTACCTCATCACGTAAATACTCCTCTACTAAAGACAGACAAAGTGTTTGGAAAATGTCACATGTTTGTTTTCCCAGTTACACTCACATTTCCAAGATGTCCACCATATAAAAAAAAAAAAATACCAAACCAAATTTGGTATAGTCGACCAGCAAACCAAGGTATGGAGCTTACATTGGATGGCTTTATTGTCGAGTTCTGTCTTCCATTTACTGAATAATATCCGAATGTTTGTAAAAACTCTTGTCTGGGAGTCTCCAACATACTCCTCTGCCCTGACCATGTCTGTGAGAACCTGGTTGAAGCTGTTAATTTTCTGTAACATACAAAATCAGAGTGTTCAAAACCAATGCACTGAAACAACTGTAGACTTTCACATATTATTCAGTTTACCTCAATGAGGAAGTTGGCCCTTTCAGTTTCATCTTGAGGGACTCCATCTCCCAGCCTTCTCAGGTCTGTAGAAGCCTTCTCCAGTTTTTCTTTAATCTGTTTCTCCAACTGCGGGAGGGATCTCTGATGCAATGTAGAAAACACACAATATTTGTTATTACCACAAACCAATATACTATACAATTAAGCAAGGCTGCAAAAAGTAACTCTACTGCACTGTAAGTCTACTGTAGTTGCATGACAAAGAGACTATGCTTTTTCTGACTCGTGAAACTTTTCTTTAAGAGTGGTTTGATTTAAATCACTTGTATGGTTGTAATCCTACAAAATAAGTAATTTCTAGTCGTCATCCGAGCTGGTGTATTATTAGCCTGGTATAAATTAAGGTAAGAGCAATAGTTAGATAGAGCAAGGTGTGTATTCAGTGTTTTAATAATTGTATTACTTACAACACATAGATAATGTTGTGAACGATTAATGTTATTTATACTCAAATACTGAACATCCCAAAATACACCCATCCTCGACATACTCACTTTGATGTGAGACACCAGTTCATTGGTTAGTCTTTCTGATAAGTGAGGAATAGTGGCTTTCCCTTCATCCAGACAAGCGCTATGGATAAGAAAAAAGTTGAGACATTGGAAGGGATTTGTGGTTATATTGATTTGTCCGTTATAGCCATTCAAGTTTACTGGTGTTGCTGCTTGACTTTACCGGAGGTGGGTGTGGTTTTCAAAGAACTTCTTCTCCCTGTCTAATGCTTTGGTCAGAGACATTTTATCATTGATATCTTTCTGGCCTCGACACTTCACCACCATGTAGCCTTTCTTGAGTGGGATGACCAGATTGTTGAGAGTATTGACAACAATCTCCTCTGCCCCTTTGTCCACTAAGTCAGGTTTTGTCAGGATGCCTGAAGGGGTGACAATATGAGTGTGCACTTTGATCTTAGACCGTGGACAAGAGATAGAGAGAAGTCACTGATTCATTTTTCACAATCTCAAAATTTTCAGAAATCACATAAGGAACGACGAACAACACATGACAAGACACATTCCCTCTTTTTATAAACAAAAAACACTGAAACAAAAGAATAACTGCATTACCTAGAGTCCTTTGCCCATGAGGATCCACTGTTTTAGCCATCTTCAGGGCCTCTGTGGTGGCGATGTCAACATTTGCAGGTACCACAACCAAATTTATCGTCTCTTGCTTTTTAATGAATGTTTCTATCAGTCTCTTAATCTGTAACACAGGGGTATGTGCAGGATGACTGTGTTGTGCAGTGCATTACAGTATATAACAAAGTGTAGTCATTATTTGTATACATACAACATTATTACCTATATGTCTGAGGGGTATTTCACAAAGGCAGAATTAAGACATCCAAGATAAGTGATAAAGCGAGGTTTGACATAGCGTTGTCTGGTCATCCTAACTCAACTCGTTTCACTAATGCCCATCCAGGATGAGTAGGAGCGACTATGTCAAGCCAGGTGTAAGTAATTCAGGATGTGTGCGCGTTCTCGTTTCTGCTCCAAAGTGCCCAGGGTTGGAATAAAAAAAAGACGCGGAAAATAGTCATTCACAGTGAACAACCACTTTTGATATAGACTAACAATGAAGTAAAGTTGTCCTTTTTGGAATGGGGAATCATGGCTATTTCTGTAAAACAGCAGAGTAGGCGTGGTAGACCAACTGAATGCAAATTTACGTACAGTATGCATCCACGTGTGAGTGCTTCCTTGTCTCGGCACACAACGTCGTTAAGAAAGCGCTTGCCACTGCAAAGATGCACATATGATACTTTATAATTATATTAATACTAATATTATAGTTGAAAATACCTTCGAAAACTTGTCCCTCCACTTCCAATCAACTACAGTAAGCTATTCATCAAACATCTACCAATAAAATAAGCAAACAATGAGTACCTAGGCCTATGTTAATAATTATAAGGCTATCACAATTAAAATAATAACCATATGGTAGTAGGCCTGAGGTCTGATGTGAATGACAGCTAGCTGAACCAATAAGACGACATAATTACCATTAGAATTAACTTAGCTTGGCTGTTAGCCTGGTCGGGACCAGGCTAGGTGCAGAGAATAAATCCCCATGGTAACTTATGTGCCATCTCTTTTGTGAAACCAAGTCAAGGCTAAATTCATCCAGGATAACCTAAAAATCCCAGCTTAATCCCTTATCTGGGTTTTGTGAAATACCCCTCAGGTTGTATAAATGTGTAAATGTTGTTTTCTTGTTGGACCACTACTAACGTTTAGCCATGAAGTAATTTTAATTATTTAGTCTCACCTGTTCTTCAATGTCTTGGGACTGGTTGCCTGTGGCAACTCTAGCAATGCCGGGCAGATCAATAAGAGTCAGATCAGGTACACTGGTGGAATGGATCTCCAGGTTAATCATCTCATGACTTATGTCTTTTCCTTCTCCAGCAAGAGCATTCTGAGCTATAAGAGAAGAAACTCATCAGAAAATGAATAATGAAATGAAACTTTAATCTTATGTACAGTTACAACATTGGTCAGAGAGCATGGAAGGAGATAAAGTCTTGGGAAAGTTGTAAGTTAAGTTGATCTTTATTGTCTCCCTTAAGAGAAATTTGTCTGGAGCACACGAGAGTACAGGCTTCGCACATGTAACATCACAACCAGGTTGCTACGAAACACACATGGTAACATCCAACTCTACACAGTTCATCGTACAGCACACACACACAATACATAAATACATAAATGATTGCTTATCGCACTGCCATATACTGAAATATTGTCCAACGCCCCTCCCCCCACCACAAACACTCTCATCTCTTATTGTTGAGCAGTTTGATAAATAGCAGTAATGATAATTGATATTTGTTTAGCTTGCATGTTGGTAGCCTATGTACAATGTAAAGAAAATGGGGGAGCTTATACACCCCAGGGGAGCCCCTGTATTTATTTCCTGTGTGTGGGACAAGGTGGGTTAACTTTCAACTTTTACTGCCTTCTAGTGAGAAAGGCAAAGTACAATAAAAAAAAGTTCAATAAAAAGTGTGTCATGCATGGCAGAATGCAATCAGAAGTTTTGGACCCATCAGGCCACCAAACCCTCTCACCACTCCCACTCCCAGTGTCACACATGTGCACACACACATGCACACACATGCACGCATGCACACACACACACACAAATACTGCATATGATCTGCAACAAATGAGTACACAGACCTTTGGTAACAGCGTCCTCCACTTCAGCCGGGTTTTTCAGCTCCACTTTGATATGGTTCTGGTATGAAAGCATTCCATACCACTGAGTGCCATTTTTGACTCTCTTCAGCTTCAGTACCAAGGGGCAGCGTGTAACAATGCCTGATCATGAATAATGAACAACGACGAATGTGAACTGTAGGTGTAGGCTACTTGTAAATATACATACAGCACACTGTTCCAATACATCTTCTACATTCACAGTCAAGTGTGTGTGTGTGTGTGTGTGTGTGTATATATATATATATATATATATATATATATATATATATATATATATATATATATATATATATAAATAAAATAGATGCATAACTTAGAAGCCCCCCCCCCCCCACCCCCATCCCCAACACACACACACACACTGCTCCACTCCCCTCCCGCCCACACACACACACATCTTCACGGTCATCACTCACATACATTATACATACAGTACAGTACTCTGCTTGCAATAGTAAGTCCCTTCACCATACTTGCAGTACACTGCCCCCCCCCCCCCCCTACATACAAAGCACATTATTTCATCAGGAAGCTTCTCCAACACACATCCCCAACATACTTACAGCACAATGCCCCCCCCCCCCAATACACAGCACATTGTCTCATGAGGAAGCTTCTCCAACACACATTGCACACTGCCCTCTCCCTACACAGCACACTATCCCATCTCCCTTGTCATCCCCCCAACACACACAATGATGACAGCCTCAATTCTTGCATGAAACTTCACCTCACTGAATATGAGCTAGCCAGACTCCTACTTCTGTCATTCCACTTTACATTTCAAGTTACTTGCACATTACTTTTAAAACTAGTAAAAAATGTATTAAAAAATCCTCTGTTGAATGAAAGTAGCCTAACTGTATGTTAAATATCCAAACTTTTTCTTGTAACCGTCTTTATGTAGCTCTTCTGAGATAAAAAAAAAAAAAAAAAGGTTGCCGACCCCTGGGATAGACACATCTTAACTTCAAAACGTTTTGTAATGCTCTACTGCACAAATGGCAAAACTGGTAAGATTACAATGCATGCGTGTAATTGTCTCAAGCAAGTAACGTATATGGCATTGTTAGCTTACCAGTGCCCCTCGGCAATGCTACTCCTGAGAGAGCTTCAAGCACAGAGCTCTTTCCTGAGCTCTGGTCCCCTATGACCGCGATGGCAGGTAGAGCCAGGTCCTGCTCAACTCCCAAGGACCTTAGGGAGTCCACCAAGTCAATGCAGGGTCGCACTTTTTCTTCATAATGCTGGGAAAGATGGTTGATTTCTTCAAGTGGGGTAGAATTCTTCTTAGACATTTGGGTTTTTATAGATGGTCCGTTTTCCTCAAAATACTTCAAGAATGTTTCCTCTGATGTGATGAGTCAGACAAATTGAAATTGAATAGCTTCATATCAGCCTAACACTGAATAACTCATGCCTGTTGTTCTACCGTATCAGTTAGCTTTAATTCCAGTTAGCTTTAAAAAACATAAACCAACAACATGTTATCTGATAAATGAATTAAATGCAATGTAAATGTTATGTAAATCACTCATGTAGCTTATTATCACATATACAATAACACAAACTCATTAAACAAAATGAAACCAGAATGTAAAACGCTGAAAATACATTTAATTGCCCACCTTACTTATCGTCCTCTTCTTCTGTCCTATTTGGCCACACACAGCACTCCTGCACTGAAGGGTGTGACTAGTTTCGATTTTGAAAAAATGAATGTCGCCTTATTAGACATTCTCTGATGTCACTCCTCCCAGAGTGGAAGACGCCCTCTAGTGGAAGACGTATGAGAAGTTGAGTAGTCTGTGACTGGTGAAAGGTGGGTAATTTCAGTTGGAACTTCAATTATACCCTTTTCTCCCTTTGGTGCTTATAAAGTAATGTGTTGTATACCTCAGCTGTTTTGCATCACACTGAATGGAGGACAGATTCATCTGAAATTTAACAGTGTTGGCCTATTGCATTAGAATCACTGATCCTTAAATCGTGAGAGGAAGCTGTTCTGTTTTGTTGAGGCCATGACACATGACAAGACCAAAACATAAAACATTGATTTTGTTGATAGGCTTAGGCCTGTGCTGGTCATGTTTCACTGCAAATACGTTTTTCCCTTCATTTTTTAT